>NC_052360.1:60202065-60204520 GCF_009727055.1 Benincasa hispida | reverse complement strand
AAATAATTCCAATTAATTTTATATCAAATTTTTAAATTAATTTTTACACAAATTCATCTTTATATATTTAAATCATATTTAAATATATATATATATATTCTCCAATTCCATTGATTTTAATTTAAACATTTCAAATTAACTTACATGTTACTCTAGAGCTAATCCATTTCCGAGCTAGTAAGGGGACCTCGTGGACCTACAGATCATTGGCTTTAACGATCCGAGATTATTCGACTAAACTCATTAGACCGATCTAACCCCCATTCATATAACTAATGGGTCACTCCACTAAAGCCCATAGTTGAACTCCTCTTACTATAGATATATTATGCCCACTCGATATACATTGTTTAGTATACAATAGGCTTTTTAATAAAACTATATGGGGGTATATTCTTATTCTCAATGCAATGAACTTAAAAGTCCCTTGACTATTGGATGAGTACTTGAATTTTATGTGGAGACATAAAGGGTGATCAGAGGTTCGTAGCAGGGTCAAGTCTATGCCACCAGTCGTCGGGAAGCTGAGTACTCGAGAACAGTGGTGACAGGTACGCTCTCAATCTTGGGGCACTATGCCTTGACATTGTTTGACTCTGGTTTGTCCCACTCTTTCATTTCTTCGTTGTCCGTAAAGCATGCCATGTTAGTTTTGGAACCTTTGGGCTATGTTTTGTCAGTATCTACACCATTAGAAGAACTTATGATAGCAAGTGAAAAGATAAAAGCATGTCAGTTAGAAATAGCAAACCGCATCCTTGATGTGACTTTGATAGCATTAGACATGCGTGATTTTGATGTAATTCTGGGCATGGATTGGTTGGCTGCCAACCATGATAGTATAGATTGTTCTCGTAAGGAGGTGAATTTTAACCCCCCTAAAGAAGCCAATTTTAAGTTCAAAAGGGTTGGGACAGTAGTTTTTCCCAAGGTGATTTCAGTGGTTAAGGCCAAGAGATTGATTAGCCAAGGTGTATGGAGTATCTTGGCTAGCGTAGTTGACACAAGGGAAACCGAGGTTGCACTAACCTCTGAACCAGTTGTGATAGATTATCCCGATGTATTTTTAGAAGAATTTCCTGCGTTGCCTCCACCAAGGGAGATTGATTTTACGATTGAACTGGAGCCAGACACTATTCCTATATCAAAAACTCCGTACAGAATGGCTCCGACAGAATTGAAAGAATTGAAGGTTCAATTGCAGGAACTGCTTGATAAATGGTTCATTCGACCCCGTGTTTCTCCGTGGGGTGCACCAGTATTGTTTGTGAAGAAAAAGGATGGGTCGTTACATTTATGCATAGACTACAGGGAGTTGAATAAGGTGACCATTAAGAATAAGTACCTGCTTCCTAGAATCGATGACATGTTTAACCAGCTACAGGGTGCTACCGTATTTTCCAAGATTGACCTACGGTCAGGTTACAATTAGTTGAGGGTCAGGGACAATGATATTCTGAAGACTGCATTCTGATCTAGATACGGGCATTACAAGTTCATTGTAATGTCTTTTGGTCTGACCAATGCTCCAACGGTATTCATGGATTTGATGAACCAGGTTTCAAGGACTTCCTAGATGTCTTTGTAATCGTTTTCATTGATGACATTTTGGTATACTCCAAGACAGAGGCGGAAGATGAGGAACATCTTAGGAAGGTCCTAGGAACACTGAGGGAAAAAAAACTGTATGTAAAGTTTTCTAAGTGCGAGTTCTGGCTACGGAAAGTGTCCTTCCTTGGGCACATGGTGTCAAAGGACAGGGTTTCAGTGGATCCAGCTAATATTGAGGCCGTTACCAATTAGCCCCGCCCTACAACGGTCAGTGAGGTGCGTAGTTTCCTGAGTTTGGCTGGATACTATCGTAGGTTTGCAGAGAATTTCTCCAACATGGCAACGCCGTTGACCTAGCTAACCAGGAAGGGAGCTTCGTTTGTTTGGAGCAAAGCTTGTGAGGACACTTTTCAGGACCTCAAGCAGAGGTTGGTTTCAGCCCCGGTTCTCACCGAACCAGACGGCTCTGGGAACTTCGTGATCTACAGTGATGCTTCTAAGAAGGGTTTGGGTTGTGTGCTCATGCAACATGGCAGGGTGGTCGCCTATTCCCCTTGCCAGTTGAAGAACCATGAGCGCAACTATCCTACCCACGACTTGCAATTGGTAGCGGTAGTGTTTGCCCTGAAGATCTGAAGACACTATTTGTATGGGGAAAATATCCAAGTGTTCACCGACCACAAGAGTCTGAAATACTTCTCCACCCAGAAAGAGTTAAACATGACGTAGCGTAGGTGGCTCAAGTTAGTAAAGATTTATGACCGCGAGATTCTCTACCACCCAGGTAAGGCGAATATGGTAGCTGTTTCCCTCAGTCGAAAGGTAGCTCATTCAGCCGCCTTGATCACTAAGCAGGTTCAGTTGTGTAAAGATCTGGAACGAGCAGAGATTGCGGTGGCAGTGG
>NC_052360.1:60110184-60202048 GCF_009727055.1 Benincasa hispida | reverse complement strand
CTAGCCCAGTTGACAGTGCAACCAACCTTGAGGCAGCAGATTATTGATGCACAGCAGGGTGATCCTGACCTGGTTCAGAAGTGTTGTCAGGTAAGGTCAGGTCAGGCAAGTGAATTTTCTGTGTTAGTAGACAAGGGTCTTTATTATCAGGGATGGTTGTGCGTCCTAACAGATGATGGCTTGAAAGGGGAACTGTTGGCGGAAGCTCATAACTCTTCATTCTCGATGCACCCAAGTAGTACCAAAATGTACCAAGATGTGAAACAATATTATTGGTGGCTTAATATGAAAAGGGAGATAGCTGAATATGTCAGTAGAGTTTAGTCTGTCAGCAGGTGAAGGCCCCAAGGCAAAAGATAGCAGGCTTGCTGCAACCATTGGATGTGCCAGAATGGAAATGGGAGAGCGTGACTATAGATTTTATTACGGGGTTGCCTAGAACAGCGAAGGGTTTCTCGGTGATTTGGGTTGTGATAGACAGACTCACCAAGGTGGCACATTTTATTCCAAGAAAGCCCATGTATGCAGTGAATAAGTGGGTTCAGTTATACATGAAGGAGATAGTAAGGTTGCATGGTGTGCCAATGTCAATTGTGTCTGACAGGGACCCTCGTACAACGTTTCAACGCCAAACTGATGGGCAAACAGAACGTTTAAATCAGACATTGGAGGACATGTTGCACGCATTTGTGTTGGAATTCTCAGGGGGTTGGGATTCCCACTTACATTTGGCAGAGTTTGCTTATAATAATAGTTATCAGGCTACCATTGGCATGTTGCCATTTGAAGCTCTGTACGGTCTGTCTCTTATACACATCTAGATGTGTATAAGAGACAGCTACGAGATCCTCTACCACCCAAGTAAGGCGAATGTGGTAGCTGATGCCCTAAGTTGAAAGGTAGCTCATTCAGCCGCCTTGATCACTAAGCAGGTTCAGTTGTGTAAAGATCTGAAACGAGAAGAGATTGTTGTGGCAGTGGGGGAAGTCACTTCGTAGCTAGCCTAGTTGACAGTGCAACCAACCTTGAGGCAGCGGATTATTGTTGCACAGCAGGGTGATCCCGACCTGGTTCAGACATGTTGTCAGGTAGGGTCGGGTCAGGCAAGTGAATTTTCTATGTCAGTGGACAAGGGTCTTCTGTATCAGGGACGGTTGTGCNGGAGTTGACGAATGAAACCATGTAGAAGATCAGGGCTAGAATTCTAGCGACACAAAGTAGACAGAAAAATTACGCAGTTGTTAGGCGTAAAGATCTAGAGTTTGAAGCTGGTGACAAGGTGTTCCTGAAAGTGGCACTGATGAAGGGTGTCCTGAGATTCGGGAAGAAGGGTAAGCTAAGTCTGTGCCTTGTAGGGCCATTCGAGATCTTGGAGCGGGTCAGCTCTGTGGCTTACCAGTTGGCCTTGCCACCGTCTCTCTCCGCTGTCCACAATGTATTTCATGTCTCTATGCTGAGAAAGTATTTAACGGACCCGTCTCATGTGGTGGACTTTGAGCCTTTACAACTGAATGAAAACTTGAGTTACGAGGAGAAGCCTGTGCAAGTTGTGGCCAGGGAGATGAAAATTTTAAGCAGTAAGGAGGTGCCACTAGTGAAGGTTCTGTGGCAGAACCATCAGTTTGAGGAAGTAACTTGAGAACGAGAGGACGAGATTAGGGCACTGTATCCATAGCTCTTCCAGGATTAGAACTTTCGAGGACGAAAGTTTATTAAAGGGGAGAAAAGTGTAACACCCCCAAAGTTTTCTTTAAAAAAAAAAAAAAGAAAAAAAAAAGAAAGGAAATCGTTGGTTATTTTAGGAAGAAGGAATTAGGGTTTTAAAAGGGGCCTTGGGATGTGTGCAAAAAGGAAAAAAAAGGGAAAAAGAATTTTTTTTCCTTCTTTCTTCTTCTTCCTTCTCCGATTCATGAACCCCCCCTCACTCCAGTCGCTGCTCGACTGCATTAGCTTCTTCGCCGATCCTAGCTTTCCTTTTTCTCCATCGTCGACTGCACCGCCTAGCCGAAGCTTGGGTTCGCGCCACTGCGAAGCTCGACCTTCGACGACGACAGCTATGCCTTCTCACCATTGTCAGCCAAGCTGTTGCTTAATCGTGGGTCTCCCGATCGTCCTCTCCATCAATCGTGCCGCCGTCTATCGTGGGTCTTCCAGCCGCACCGGGTTTTTCCCTTCCAAGCGCCACTCTTTGTCCCCCTGTTGTCATCTGTGCTGGTAGCAATCGGTTGGCAGCAGTCCAGCCGAGCGGTCTGTTGGGGAACATGTGTCGGTGAAGGAAGTTCTCAAGCGGTGTAAGGTCTTATTTTGGGACAGTGCGTTATCCTGAGGTAAGTGGTTTACTGCTGGTTGCCCTAAGATTTTAATAAGCCTGCTGAGGAATTTTTATGCCATATGTGAAACTGTGATGAGATCTGTTATGGGTATTCGTGCTGAATATGATATGCTGAATTTGAAGTATTCATAAGGGGATACTGTGATAAGGTGCATGAGTAAACTGGGGATAGTGGGCTAATGATGAAGTATGAATAGACTATGTTAAAGCCTGATGTATGAGTAGACTGTGAAAGGTAACGATGTTAAAGTTTGATGTTGAGTCATGGCCTTGATTGCATACTTATATCTGATATTGTACTGATTGTTTGTATGCTTATGTTCATATGAGATTTTAGTGGCTATTAGTTTTCCATTGGGCTATGCACATCGCATGTGTGAGCCTTCAGGCCACACCCTATGCTTATGTACAGTGTCCCTTTTTAAGATCACCACTTGCACATCGCATTTGTGTTTTATGCCTGTGACCTTCGTGTCACTACTTATGAAAGCATGCCTTCGGGTCCGCCCCTTATGCCTATGCCTATGCCTATATATATGATGCCTTGTGCATTTTGGATCCAATGGATAGACTAACAAATCACTAAGTGGGCTCAGTAGTGGGCTGCTTACTGAGTATATTTTTATACTCACTCTTTTCTTTCCCTATTTTTCAGGTAAGGGTAATGACAGACTGGTGCATGACAAGAGAGATCTGTGACCTGGCTATTAGGACGATTCATTGCTTCTGCATATAGTATTATGTTTTGAATCTGGTTTAGGAGTTAGACATCTTTCACTTTTATGCAAAATATATCAGTTTTATTATTTGACTATTTAATTTCATTCGTTAGTCTTTAGTAGGGTTTAGGGGTACCCCGAATAGTAAATTATTTTATTTTATTTTGCTTTAGTTTATTTATTATTATTTAATTATGTTTTCATATCTTTGCTTGTTTGAGCATTAATAAATAAAATTTTGGCTATTTTATTTGATGATTTAAAAAGAAATTGTACGGTTAAGTCTATGAATACATGAAGTAGCGTCCTAGAATATAGTAGGAAACTAGGATCATTACAGTTGATATCGGAGCGGAACCTCTCCCAGTAAGATGTGGTTCGGGGACGAACGAAGCAGAAGCTAGTAGACATGTAATGACCTGAATTCAGGAGGGGTACATGAATGAACCAGTATCACATCCGAATGAGAGGGATCTCGAGGACATGAAAGTATTGTGAAGAAAGGCTTAAAAGAACTGAAAGTTACTACCTATACCAACAAGGTGCACCTTCCTTTTCGGTGGTTCAATCATAAGAACTCCAAAGTTAAGTGTGCTTAGCTTGGAGCAATCCTATATAGGATGCATGTGAGTGAGGACAAAGCATGCTGAAAGGACCCGTGTTGGTTTGTGGGGACAACTTTCACTTCTAGAAGCATTCAAGGCAAGTAAGGATGACGTAGCCAGGTCGCAGGGGACGCAGGCAATGTCGGGCCATCAGGGGCCAAATCCGGATTCCGAATCCTGGTCTAAATCCTAAGCCTAGGGTGTTACACATGAGGTCCCTACTAGCTCGAAATGAATTAGCTCTAGAGTAGTTTGATAAGTTAATTTGAAACATTCAAATTAGAATCAAAACGGAATTGGAGAATATATATTTAAATATGATTTAAATATATGAAGAATGATTGTGTAAAATTAATTTAATATTGAATATTAAATTAATTAGAATTATTTAAATTGTTTAAATAATTATTTATTAATTTTATTAGAAAATTAAATTTTTATTTTAGAAAATAAATATGATTTTAAAGTCAATTTTGGATTTTGGAAATAGAAAAATACAAAAAGGAAAAATTGGATTTTTCTATATCCATCTTCAAACTAGCTCACAAAGAATCCATTATCTTCAACCTTCAATTACTCAAAGCATGAGTTGCATCTCATGCAGCAAATCTCTTTACATGATAGTCTGTAATATATTGAAGAAATTGAAGTGAAATTGAAGTAAGACAATTGATTGATTTTTCCTTAAAAATTTGGGTAGAAGAAGATGTTCTTCATTTGGATTGTTGTAGTGAGCTTTCTCCAAATTTCTTTTGATTCCAGATTATTTTGAGTCCCACAACTTAATCTAGAGCACAAAGAGAATAGTAGGAAAGATCTTGTGATGGAGGGTTTTGTAGTTGAAAATTAAGATTTCAACGGTTCTTCAGAGGTATGTTCTTGAAACCCTTTAAATTCTGTTTAAGCATGCTTTCGTTTCTGCCAAAATTAATGAATTAGAGTGCTCATCGATCATCGTCGCTCTCGCTATAATATTATATTTAGAATCTCACTTAAAAGATTCAATTCTTGTTTAGGTCGATAAATTAAAATTTGATTCATCCATCGAATTTGTTAATGTAATATTATATTCAGAATCTCACTTAAAAGAAAAAAAAAACTTGACTTCATGTTAATGATAGACAGTTTATTTTTTAAAAAAGAAAATGAAAATATTTGCTTTCAAAATCCATAAATATTAAAACCAACACTATTTTGTCAATACTCTCAAGCCAACTCTATTTTTGTCGATAAATATTAAAATAACATTAGTTTTTTAAAAAATTCCTAAAATTAAATTCGATTCAAATGTATAATTTTGTTTTTAATTCATAATTCAAAAGTTTTCTAAAAAAAATGCATAAGTAGATATTGTAAAAAAAAAATCTCATAAATAGAATTTAAATTTAATTGGTGTATATAATGTATAGAATATGGAAATCAATATTTTCAAATTCTATAACAAAAGAAATTCTTAATCTTTAATGGTCAAACATTTGGCTTAAAAAAATTCAAACATTAATGTATCTTCCATTTATTTCTTTTTATTCTTTTACATGGTCAAACATTAATATCCCTTCCAAAATTGTCAAACCTTATTCATGATTTTACTTGACATGTGGCTAAAAAATCGTAGACCCGGTCACGATTTAGTGTGAACCGGTACACCATTTATCTGCTGGGTCGACACTCGTAGACCCCGTCCACGATTTTACAATCCTATTTTTGTCAATAAATATTAAAATAACATTATTTAGAAAAAAATTGTTTGTTCATTTTAAGTTTTTCAATTTTATAATTCTAATTGCACACAATTTTGTTTTACACGTCAATGTTATTTTTAACAATTAAACTTTTTGAGTTTTTTTTTTTTAATTTTCAATTTTTCTTTTATTTTCCACCCAAAATTTTCATTTCTAAAGAAATTGAATTTGAAAAACCACAAATATATATATATATATACTTTAAATCCCATTCAAACTTTTTTCATTAAATTTTCACATCACTTCATTGTGGTGAGTTTTTTCTTTAACTATCCAAAACTTTCATAATTTTCACATCATTTTACTTTCAAAGTATTCATAAAGTTTATATTATTTTTTTAAAATTTTTATTTTCGCATCAACATTTACACATTTAGATATTTAAATGTTGTTTTACTCTATAGAAATTGTGATTAAAAATCATTAATTATAGTCTAGTTAAGACACCATCAAAGTTTCATTAACTAATTATAAGAATTTCCATCCATTTTCATAATTTTTTCCGAAATTAAAATTGGGACCTCTATGACATCAATCTTTCGCACCTTGGTGGAGATCTATATCTCGGCGATGGAGACTGATCAAATGGATGCTCAGGAGTCATCGACACCCCAGGAGAACTCGACCCACCACAGTTTCCACAGTCCACTTTATCTATATTCGTTTTGCCAAACAATTTTGAACATCATCAAAGAGCTTCTCAGATCCCTTAGATCAAACCCACGCTGCATCTTCCCCTTCAAAATAATTAAAGAGAAAGTAAAGTTAGCCAATTTGGGCAATTTGCGAAGGGCTCTGTTAGGCCTCCAGAAACAGAGCCCTTTAATTCATTGTTATTAACGTTCATAATCTCCAAATTTTGGAAGCCCGAGAAGGATTTTGAAAACTGTCCGATGAAGGGTGCTCGCATCGAAGATCGTCAAATTGACGAGTTTTCCAATCTTAGATGGGAAACAGCCGCTGAGCTTGTTGCCGATGAAGAGAATCTGATTGAGGTTGGACATTTGGCCAATGGTGTTGGGAATTCGTTGTTGACAAAGGAGACCACGGAGACGATGGTGTTTCCAATGGTTTTGAGGATGAGGGAGGTGATATGTTGCTATTTAATAAAATTAAACATTTTATTTAGATCATTTATTTATTTCAAATTCATATATTTCATTTTTTGTAAAACCATGAATCATATATTAAACCTCCCATTTTCCATCATGTATCATCTCATTTTCTGTCGTTCCCATACTTTTTTTTTTTTTTTTTTTAATTGTGATAAGACTTGGTAGTAGTTAGCACATATAAATGTCAATTGAGCTATAATCTCTTTGAAGTCTAGCTGTCTGAAGCTAAGTAGATGTCGTTAGTTCTACTTAACCCGAAACAAACAATATTTATAAAACTTGAATAACAACCTAACTAACTCGTAGTTAAAGTGGAAGTAAGATGTCGATCCACAGGGAAATGTTATTTAATCCTTTCTTTAATCAAGCTTAACTATGAAAGCTATAGAACGGGGGTTCTTGATTAAGACAAAAAAACATGCTAAAAATCAAAGATAAATGATAGTTGTAACCAAGTTTAGAACAATCTTGCTTCGAATCCAAGTTAGACATTTATTGCAATTCTTATTATTGAATTCTACAAATTTAATTCACAATCGAATTAAGCACGTAACTACTTACTTAATCTAGATTAAACTAGTCTCTACAAAGGCGGACAACTAGTATAACCTAACCAAGAAAATGTCCTAATCAACGATTAAGGTAGGATAGCCCTAGCCCTAATCTATCTACATGCTTCTACCTCTATTGGATTCTTTAGTGATCATATAGAAGAGAAAACATGACCATTAAGTTCTAGGATTCAATAGCGTTGATTAATTGTTAAGATAATTTACTCAATTAACCAAATTTTCTTCAAATCTAGTAATTAGTGTGTCCTAGATTAGTCAGCCACTTAACACACAATTACTATTGCCTTTTGGAGATCTTGGCTAGACATTCTATCTAGCACATTAAAAGAAACATATTCAATCAATGAGTGAATGCGACAAAACCAAGCATCTAGACTCAACATGCTCAAGATATAGATCATTCAACATGTTTCAAGAATTAAAATCAGATTTAAGAATGCTCGAATTCAGATTGCTAATGATAAAGAAAAGTAGAAAAATCAAAAGAATTTGCAAGAACTCTTGACATAATAGAAACAAGATCGAATTACTTCATAAATCCATAGACAAATTCATAAAGAATTACAAGTTATTGATTACAAATAAAAAAGAAATCAAAATCTAACCTAGGTAAGAAACAAAATTACCATAGAGACTAATGATACAGAGAGAAATTCCAACCTCTATCGAAAGCATGCTTCCTTCCCAAAAATGGTTTTTTTCCTTTCCAAAGTTTCTCTTAAAAAATGATCTCTCAAAATGATATCCTCTTCTTTGCTAAAGAACTGAACCAAAATTTATACCAACATCAAAGCGTCGTGAGGCGCGGGGATGAATCGCGTCAAAATCCAAAAAAAAAAAAATGAATGCATCGAGTTTTCTGTTTCATACTCGATTCTCTTACTCGATGCTCGACGCTGGATGGTCTTTACTTGATAGCTTTTACTCGATGAAATTTGATGATACTCAATGAATAAGAAGGAACTCGATAGTACTCGATGACTCGATAGTTGATTATTCGACAGTCTTTATTCGATTATACACAATAGTATTTTGGTAAATATTCGATGCTCAATTATTCAACAACCTTACTCAATGGTATTTTGGTAAATACTCGATTCTCTTCAATTTATTGATTTTCTAGGTCATTTTATTTATTCTTTTGGCATAATTTTTCTGTAATGACTCCTAAACACCTCGAGAACTATTTTACCTATAAAATTAGCATTTAAAGCAAATAATCAACACAATGTTGGGGGAATTAGCATAGGAAATTTACATATTTGAAAGACCTAACAAAACACCCCCAAGTTAACTCTTGGTCGTCCCGAGCAAGTTTAAACTAGAAATATGCATACGTTCAAGCAAAAAATGAATATCAATTGTGCATTCATTCAGAGAAGTCATTCAAAAATGTTAATATACTCATGTGGTTTAATAAAAAATTTGATTCATATCTCTCATTTCAACAATCAAGCAAACAAATGATACAAATGGGCAATTAAACCTTTAAAATTTTTCTAACAAAGAATAGAGGCCTATTTTTGAAAAGAAAACGTCTTTTTCCTGTAAAGCCATAAAAGAAAAAACTACTCAGTTTTAGTTTATTTAAAGGCTAAAACTAGTAAAAAGGGTATATCCAACTCTCAATTCCTTTTTGTTCTACACTAGCTCGGTTATTGATCTATGATATGTTGGGATTGGTGTCCTAATTCTCCCGGAGTCTCGTTGTTTGTAAAGATACACATTGTTTGATGAATAAAATAATTGTTATTTAATTATGGCATTTACTCATATCCAATAAATAAAGCTCCTTGGTTATCTTACGTGAACTTAAGCATGTATATGTGATATACAAGTGAATCATGCCTTAAGTGATAACTTAAATAGGTCTGTAGTATAAGAATTAAGGTGGGATACCTGATTTTGATGACACTACGGATACGGCCTGCTTTGTAGAGGTTTGCAAATATTGTAAACTACTACAAATGGTAGATCCCGACCATTCATGTAGAGAGTGCTAGCGGGGGTGTCCTACACAAAGTGTTTGTATAAGACCTAGACCACGAGATGATTAGACTCTTTATATAGCACCGTTGATACTAGAGACTTCCATCTTACCTAAACGACCATAGGTGACACGACCTTAATCTTGAGTGTTTTAGGAACTCCTGTCTTTGAGGATGGTCCTTTGATTAGTATGGGAGAGAATGGACAGATTGCCAACTCAACATGGCTACCTTTTTGGGGACTTATCTGATGTGGGAGTTGGGAACTCAATCCACAAGATGGAATTCACTCATTTCCTAAAGCAGGGATTAGTAGAGAGATTGCTCTCTTGAGGGCTGATTTCAGGGCTTGAACATATTGGCCACAGCTTCTCTTTGAAAGAGAGGACTCAGTCATAGTAGGACTATGAATTATGTTCATTAGAGGGATCAGTGGTACTTAAGAAGATAGATGTAACTATAGGGGCATAACGGTTATTGGCCCAGCTGTACTTACGAGCGATCTATGAAGGGTTGTTGCATTGCTGATTGGTTAAGATGGACACATAATATATTTGTGATAAGGAGAGTTCAGCTGTCGGTCTTTAATGAAGTGCCTGGCAGTTAACGGATGGTGGATCCCGTGACTAAAGAGTTTAGTCAGTTATTCACATACCGTTGGAGCTTTGAGCTACAGGTCCATAAGATCCCCTTGGTAGCTCAATGGACTCAGTTGAGGATCAGTTCTTGGTGTTGATTTGAAATGTTCAAATTGACAAGAGGTAAGTTCGATTATATATGATATGATGGGTATGATGTATGAGATACATCTAGTGAAGGATTAAGGTAAATGAGATTTACATTAAGTACCATAGAATAGAAAAAGAACTATGGTTTATATGTTTCATGAGATGAAATATTAAAACTATAGGTATAAATATAATATGATAAGTTGTTATCATTTATATTTATAATAATATTAATTATTAGATAATTAAATCTTTTTCTCTACCAACCAATTGAGTGGGAGGTTATTGGTGTTTCATGATAACCGTGAGATAAAAGGAAAATTGTTTTCCTAACTTTAGTAAGTTTTGGCAAATGTTGAAAAAAGTAATTTTTGAGATTTTCTCTTGGAAAAACATCTCACGGAAAAAAAGTTGTCAAGTAAATACGGATTTACTAAGCGACAGCTTGATTTAGTAAACGATCGTGTAGTGTTTGTAAGCGACAGACACTGAGCTAAATGATCGCTTAGCTTTTGCTAGAAGATCACTTATCTTTTGTTAAACGATTGGGCATCGACCTATACGATAGATTTCAGCCATCTCCCACTTGCCCAATCGTGTACATGATTGTTGTCTTCTCCTTCGTCTGCATCAATTCAAGTCCAAACAGAGCCCACCCTCTGGATTCTCACATCGAGAATGTCAAGGTAACCTTTTAGGTGGTGTCATACTCAACTCGATGCCGTCGAGGTTCTGTGGAGGCTGTTCGTGCTGTTGGGGAGTTCGTGACCGAGGTGATCGCGGAGTTCCAGTACGCGAAGTTTTCATGCAATGTTGCGGTCATGTTGTTCGAGCGTTTGAGGTTGCTATGTTCGAGCATTCGTGAGCAAGGAGCGTGGAGACGAGTTGACAAACGTTCGTAGCTTTTCTCCTTGTTCAGTTGTTGTTTCATGCTGTAATTTCTGTAACAATTGCATAACTGTTTGTTTTGTTTACGAATGTAATTTGTAATGTTCATACATGATTGTAATTTGGAATGATCTATTTTCTGTTGCTCATAGAAATCTCGGATTCGATTTCCTTCATCATATACCTAACTTGCATTGGATAGAGACAATTCTAATACAAAGATCCCCCCTTCACAAAATGTAAATGACATTTCTTTTACTTAGAGGGATAGCTTTCACACTCACACCGCAGGGTTATGTTAAATTGAAAATTTTGATTTTTTTTTATGCTAGCAATTTTTTTATACACTAGGCCCTTTTTATTCCTCTATGTCTAGACTTGACTCTAAAACAAGATAGTTGTTCTTAGCCCAAAGTTTGTTCAATTAGGGTAACAAAGAAAATTAAGTAGATATGACATTTCTAAGAGTTTGAGATTCTAAATAAATCTCAAGACTAAGTATTCAATTTTTTCATGAAGTTAAAAGGAAAAGGAAGTTTCTTTTGAAAAATAAGTTTCGAATTTTGTAAGAAAATATTTTAAGAAGTTTAAAATTGATTTGTATCATTGCTTAAGAGAATGTGTCATCAAAGTTCATTGATAAGAATCAAAAGATTGAGAAAAACAAATGATCATGACAACCAAAGTGAATGTTATTATTGAATGAATGAACATACTTAGATAAATCATGCATTGAAAGCAAAAATGAGTCATATAAAAAGGAAAAATAATGCCAAAATAATGATATTGTGTTTCTGAATAAAAAATAAGGAATGTATAGCCTAATCAAGATATATTCATCAAGATCATAAAATCCACATAACCTGAGCTCAGGTGCTCAAGGGTTCTAGACATGCAAAGATAATAGAGATAATAGAGCAAACAATTTTGTAAGGCTCATTTTTAACAACCCTAAAAAAAATATTAAGAATATGCAATATATTCCCACCTCCAACTTAAAAACTAGACATTGTCCCCGATGTTTATAAATCTAAAATGTGAACAAGAAGACGAAAAGAAAAGGGAACAAAGAACTCCCTTGATTTCGTGCAATGGGTGGTGGTAGAAAGTTTTCCTTGTTTGTTTTTGTTCTTTTCCTGCATCAATTTTTTTGCTTTTTTCTTTCATTTTTTTCCTACAAAAAAGAGAATAAACAAGAAACATAAAGGAAAAGAAAAGCTACAAGAAAAAAAGAAGAAAGTTAGTCAAAAAATTTATTCCTAAGAAAGCTAATAAAAAAAGCGTGTAAAAATTGTTTTATTTTTTATGCCTGGCTACCTCCAAGAAGGGTAAATTTTTAACGTCGGTTGCTCGACGCGACCCATCTTTTATGCTTTTCAAGGTACATAAAAATTCTTATATTTCTCTGGTCCTCTCTTGGATGAATCTATATAGCCGTGAAGGGCTATAAGAGAACTCATCCTCTTATGAGAATCAGATTGGTCGAATTTGGATTTTCTAATATTTGGTAAAAAAAGAGCAAAAGAAAGAACCAAAAGACTCAAATGAGCCAAAAGAGTCGAAAGAAAGAAAATACGTAACAACAGACTCATACTCATAAGGAAAATACGAGCAATAATCGAAGAAGAAAGAAAATACTTAACAACAGACTCATAAGGAAAATACGAGCAATAATCGAAGATGCAAAAAATTCCAGGACAAAGTACAGTTCTAGGCTTGGAAGCCTCTAACTGTTTTACCTGAGATTCCTTAAGGTGTGGTGCGGGCTCTTACTTATCCCTATTTACTTGTTTTGAATATGGTGTGGAACATCATCTTCACTATTGGTCCAAGGAAACTCCTCAATTAGATTGGCATCGATGCCATATACGACGGAAGGCTCTGAATGGTTCTCTAATGTAAGTGTGGATTGTGCAAGCTTAGCCGTTTGATGGACCTCAACTAGCACGAGGGTTTGAGTTTCTAGGCGAAACTCAATTGAGTCATGCTTATAATCAGAAAAGCCATTAGTAAATTCACACATTTCTAAATCCAACGTCTTACCTTGATAGAAATTTTGAAGAATCAACGACTCTATGGATTGTCGATGTGAATTCCTCCACCGTTTAACTCAATATTATTAGAAAATATATCTTCCCAAGAATCCTCGATTCCCCTAACCAAATCAGTAATATGGGGAAGGAGGTCATAAAAATTTTGAACATTGGCTCTGACTTCTTGTCCAAAATAAAACCCATTCTGTTGGAAACTCGTTGGTTCTTGAGAAAGATAAGAATGTTCCTGCACAAACTCACAAGAGTAGTCAGAAAGTTCATCAACTAAATTTTCTGAGGAGTTACCTAAGTTGGTAGAATAATACGACATTGATGATGGAGTTCGGTCGAGATCGTCTCAAATTGGGTAGTACTCGCGTTTAGGACCACGTGAAACTTGTATCTGTTCAATAAGCACAACTCGAACAAGAGAGGTTTGTTCATTTACTTCACTTTTAAGCTCATTAAATTCCCTTACCTCTTGTTCTCTCAGTGGGCTGCATACATTGTTTGAAGTGCATAATAGATGTTCATGTCCGCCATATTAAGACAAGTAGACACAAAAAAGAAGAAAATATTTTTGGTGTTTTAAAGTTTGCTAGTTAAGTTTAGCTAAGAAAAATATTAAATGGTTAGCCATTTCCCCGGCAACGCTACTATTTTTTCTGGAGCTAAGTAGGTGTCGTTAATTCTACCTAACCCGAAACAACCAATATTTATAAAGCTCGAACAACAATCTAACTTACTCTTAGTTAAAGTGGAAGTAAGAGGTCAATCCATAGGGAAATTTTATTTAATCCTTTCGTTAACCAATCTTAACTATGAAAGCTATAAAATTGGGGTTTTTTTATTAAGACAAGAAACATGCTAAAAATCAAAAGATAAAGGATAGTTGTAACCAAGTTTAGAACAATCTTGCTTCTAATCCAAGATAGACGTTCATTGCAGTTTTCATAATTGAATTCTACAAATTTAATTCACAATCGAATTAAGCATCTTACTTAATCTAGATTAAACTAGTCTCTACGAAGACGGACAACTAGCATAACCTAGTCAAGAAAGCGTCCTAATTAACAATTAAGGTAGGATAGCACTAACCCTAATCTATCTACATGCTTCTACCTCTATTGGGTTCCTTAGCGGTCATATAGAAGAGAAAACACGTGCATTAAGTTCTAAGATTCAATTGTGTAGATTAATTGTTAAGATAACTTACTCAATTAACCGAATTTTCTCCAAATCTAGTAATTAGTGCGTCCTAGGTTAGTTAGCCATTCAATATACAATTACTATTGCCTCTTGGAGGTCTTGGCTAGACATTCTATCAAATACATTAAAAGAAATGTAGTCAATCATTAGTGAATGTGACAAAACCAAGCATCTAGGCTAAACATGCTCAAGATATAGATCATTCAACATGCTTCAAAAACTAAAATCAGATTCAAGAATGCTTAAATTCAGACTTCTAATGATAAAGAAAAGTAGAAAACTCAAAAGAATTTGCAAGAATTCTTGAAATAATAGAAACAAGATTGAATTACTTAATAAATCCATAGACAAATTCATGAATAATTACAAATTATTGATTACAAAACAAGAAGAAATCAAAATCTAACATAGGTAGGAAATAAAATTACCATAGAGATTAATTGATACAAAGAGAAATTCCACCCTCCATCGAAATCATGCATCCTCTCCAAAAATGGGTTTTTCCTTTCCGAAGTTTCTCTTCAAAAATGATCTCTCAAAATGATATCATCTTCTTTGCTAAAAAACTGAACCAAAATTTATACCAGCAACAAAGCGTCGTGAGGCGCGGGGATGAATCGCTTCAAAATCCGAAAAAAAGAATGAACGCATCGAGTTTTCTGCAGTTTAAAAAGTGAGTTTTCTGTTTCATACTCGATTCTTGATGCACGATGATACTTTACTCGATGCTCGATGCTAGATGGCCTTTACTTGATAGCTTTTACTCAACGAATTAGAAGGAACTCGATAGTACTTGATGACTCGATAGTTGATTACTCGATGGTCTTTATTCGATTATACACGATAGTATTTTGGTAAATATTTGATGCTCGATTATTCAACAGTCTTACTTGATGGCATTTTGGTAAATACTCGATACTCTTCAATTTGTTTATCTTCTTGGTCATTTTTTATCTTTCTAACACATTTTCTTGTAATTACTCCTATATCATATATCAACCATAGTGTTTTCTCCTCGACTAGATATAAATCATATTTATATCTAGTTTCCTCCAAATTAATGTATCTCATACATTTAGTCAATCATATCATATATAATTAACCAGTTCAATAATATCATATATAATCGAACTCCCTTTTGTCAATTTGAGCATTTCAAACTGACCCAAAAACTGATTCTCAAGTTGTATCCAAGCCACCAAAGGGACCTTATGGACCTATGGCTCGAAGGTCCAATGGTATGTGAATAGTTGACTAAACTCTTTAGCCCCGAGATCATCCATCCGTTAACTACCAGGCATTCCATTAAAGACCGATAGTTGAACTTTTCTTACCACAGATATATTTCTGTGTCCATTAGATATAACCAATCATCAATACGATAGCAATTCACAGATGCTCGTAAGTACAACTGGGCCAATTTACTGTTTTTCCCCTATAGTTACATCTTACTCCTTAAGTACCACTGATCCCTCTAATGAACAATACAACATAGTCCTACTATGCGTGGACACTTCTCGGGCCATGAGAAGGTATGTGGCACCACATCGTTCAAGCCCCGGGATCAACCCTTAAGGGAGCAATCTATCTATTTTCCCTGCTTCTGGGAAGGAGTGAATTCCATCTTGTGTAGCTGAGTTCTCAGCTCCCAAATCAGACGAATCCTCAAAGTGGTAGGTTTGAGTCGACGGCCTGGCCACTCGCACCCATGCAACAAAGGACCGCCCTGAATGGCAGGAGTTCCAAACTCACTCAGGATTGAGGTCATGTTACCTATGGTCATCCTAGTGAAGCGAAGTCTCTATCAGGAATGATGTTATAAAACGAGACATTAACACTTTGAGGTCAGGTCTTATACAAACTCTTTGTATAGGACGGCACAGCTCGCATGTCCTCACACGAATGATCACGATTAGACCATCTGTAGCAAGTCACAACACTTGTAACCATTCCATAAAGTGGGCCGCATTCCTAGCGTTACCAGGATAAGGTTTCTCTCCTATATCCATATACTACAGTTCATTTTGGTTGTCTTTTAAGACATGATCCACTTATATGTCACCACATACATGCTTAAGTTACATAATGACAACCAGGGATTTTAGTTTATTGGTTTAGGTAAAGCAAATAAAACATCCAATGTGCAAAGTCAAGAACTGAAAAAAATATCATATATTATACATCACAAGCGTTTGTATAAACTGTTTACAAACTACAGGATACAAGACTTTAGGGCATCATCCCCACAAATTACAAAGAGGTTGTATAAGATTGGACTACGAGATGATTAGTCTCTTTATATAATGTCGTTGATTATTAAGACTTACATCTCATTAAAACCACTAGTATAAGACCTGAGTGTTTTGTGAACTCTTGTCTTTGAGGGCGGTCCTTTGATTACTATGGGTGAGAGTGGCTAGATTGCCAACTCAATAAGCCTACCTTTTTGGGGATTTGTCTAATTGGGGAGCTGGAAACTTAGTCCTCGAAATAAGGGTAAGTAAATAGATTACTCCCTCAAGGACTGATTCTGGGTCTTGAACATAGTGGCCACATCCTCTTTTTGGAAGAGAGGACCCATTCATAGTAGGACTATAACTTATTATTCATTAGAAGAATCAGTGGTACTTAAGGAGTTAGATGTAACTATAGGGGCAAAATGGTAAATTGGCCCAGTTGTACTTACGAGCGATCTGTGAAGGGTTATCGCACTGTTGACTAGTTGATATGAGCACATAAATATATCTGTAGTGTGAAGAGTGCAGCTTTCGGTCTTTAGTGGGGTGCCCGAGGATTAACGGATGGTAGATCATGTGACTAAAGAGTTTAGTCAGTTATTCACATATCGTTGGAGCTTCAAGCTACAGGTTCATAAAGTCCCCTTGGTAGCTCAATGGATTCAAGTTGAGAATCAGATTTTGGGGATGATTTGAAGTGTTCAAGTTAACAAGAGGAAACTCGATTATATATAATATAATTAGTGTGATGTATGAGATACATCAAGTGGAGGAATTAATGTAAATATGATTTACATTAAGTACCATAAAATAGAAAAAGAACTATGGTTCGTATGTTTCATGAGATGAAATATTAAAACTATAGGTTATAAATATAATATGGTAAGTTGGTTATCATATTTATTTATGATATATTAATTATATGATAATTAATTTCTTTTTCTCTAATAACCGATTGAGTGGGAGGTTATTGGCGGTTTTATGGTAACAGTGAGAAAAAAGGAAAATTATTTTCCTAATTTTAGAAGTTGTCTCATTTGGAAAGCTCTCACGGTGAAAAGCTATCAAGTGAAAGAGTTTCACTAAGCGATAGCATTGAGAGACTACACGATCAGCTAAGCGATCATTTGCCTTTCACTATACGATAGTCATTCAGCTGATCGTAGCTAAAAGATCGAGTGTTTTAGTCTATGCGATAGGCTGCCATTTAATAAAAGATCGAGCACATCCTATATATGATAGACAGTGTCTTATCTCCCATTTGCTTGATCGTTTACTTGATCGTTGACCTCCAGTCTCTTCTTCAAGCCAAGATCAGATAGAGCCCACAACTCCTGGATTTTCACAGCTAGAATACCAAGGTAACCATTGTGATGTGTCCTGACTCAGTTCGTGAATCGAGTGAGACTCAATTGGTTTCGTGGAGGCTGTGTTCGTTGTGTTCGTGCTGTGTATCGGTCGTTGTGTTCAAGTGTGCTGTTCCTGGACGCTTGTAGATTGATCGAGGGATTCGTGAAGGATGGTTCATCAAAGGTATGCATCCTCTATCCCTTGTATCATCGTTTAGCATGTTATAATTTCTTGTTGTGCATGACCTATGAGTTTTCGTTTTTAAACTATAATTGTTTTTTGTTCAATTCGAACGGAATTTGGAACGATCCTCTCCGCTGCTCATGGAAATCCTCGTGTTTTATTTCCTTCAATTGCTATCAGAGCCAGATTTTTCTGATATTCCAAATACCATTTCTATTTTGAACTTCTTTTACAGTCGTGGTGGGTTTTAAGTTTTCTGCATTGCGTTTAAGAGTTAAATGCATTTGTAGATGTGTTGATGAATTTTTACGAGATGGTTGCCTCTGTTTAAAGCTTCTCTAAGTTTACAAAAGTGTTAATTTGTAAAGGCCCCTACGTTTTTTTGGCATAATTAGCAAGCAATCAAGTCTGTAATTCAAAGTGTTTGAGTCATCTGTGATGAAGTTTCAAAGCATGGAGATGTGGTTCTCATCGAGGAAGAAGACCAAAGGTTGGTCATATCGTGTAGCTTAAGGTAAACGATCGTTGAGATTTGGCTAAATGATCATGTAGAAAAGATTTGCACGATCGTGTAGTATTTACTAAATGATCATTTAGTTAATGCTAAACGATGGGGTAAAACGTTTACTCTATCATGTAGCGTTGGTTGCTCGATCGCGTGGACGCTGGAGGTAAATGATCGCGTAGAGAATTTGATGCTCATCGTTTAATAAAAGGTGCGTGCATTAAACGATCGTGTAGTTCAGCATGCCTTATCACATAGTCACTGACTAAGAGATCATGCGGTATACGATACTTTACGGTTGCTCAGCGATCGTTTAGACGATTGTGCTTCACTGCATCGTTGTCGTCTACTTGGTCGTTTAAGGCTTGTGTTGCACAATGCTTATTGCACGATCGCATGCCTTCATGCTTCATCGCATAGTCAAAGGTACACGATCATTGCTAAATGATCGTTTGTGCTCACACAACTTTAGTAAACGATTGAGTAAATAGTTTACTCTCCGTGTAGGCGATCACAAAGAGTTAGTACACGATCAAGGAGACACGTTTCTTCGCTCGGGCTATTCAAGACCCGGTTCGTTTGTTTGAACTGGTGACTCATTATGCTTTGTAATAGTTAGCTTTGGTCTTTAAGGATTTTGAGCCTAATTATCCCGGTTCATCAATATTTGGTTTAATATACATGAGATGTATGTTGGTTTATATGCTATAGTATATGACATATAAATTTAAAACCCACCTTAGGTTCTGCATTTTATTCACGCATCATATGTTATAAGTGTTATAATATTGTTTTTGGCATGATGAAATTTTAAGAAAGCATGCACATGCATCATGAAATATAAGAGTTATATTTGTGCATGCATTAAGCATATTCATGCATCATCTTTATATTATAAGAGTTATAATATAAGGGTGTATGGAAGCATGTATGCTTGATTCGTTGCTTTATTATATAAATGTTATATAAAAGTAGCAATGAATGAACAATGCATGGAGCATGACACTTAGGCTTGTTTATAAAAGTTATGAATGCCTTGTATGTGTAGCTTCACATTGTGTTGGTTTTAGTTGTTTTCTGTTATAAGCGTTGAACTAAAATCGATAAGAAAGAGTTGCATGCAGACTTAGGTGAACTCATGTTTTAAAAGGGTTTTAAAATTGGATAGAGATAAACCTAAGTTCAAGGTTCTAATGAGATTAGATACCTAAGTTTAATCTTTTAAATCGGTTTAATAGAATTAAATTGATTTTCATAAAAGATTAAAATTGTATTAAATCTATCAATAATGGACCTTTTGTCTAAGGTGGGTTCTGTCTAGGTTGAGGTACTTAAGATGACAGAAATGGAACACCCCTACCTGGGAACCTACCTGAAAAGATGAATTAGATAGATTTTTTGCAAGCATGCAACAATTGATCAAAGACTTCGTTAAAGAGTTTAATAAATGATGCAAAAGTTGTTCAACTTTCCAAGGTAAGAGTTACTCTTGAGAAAACCTAAAAAGTCAATTAGTTAAAATCATTAGCCATATTTTTTCTAAGTAAACTAAACCCTAAGTTATAAAATACTCAATGGGAGGAAGAGATATGTATGATATGTTAATGATTCCACTCACGTTTCTCCCTAGGAGCAAAATACTTAGTTAAAATTCAGGTAATGATATACCAGATTTTAGCAAAATAGATTAGTGTGTCCTAAGTTACATCTATTTTGCAATGATGTTTCAGTGAGGCAGGACAAAAGTCACCATAGGGTGATCAAGTGCTCCTTCATTGAAATGAGATATTCTCAACCATTAGACAGAAACAACACCTTGTCATTGTAACTAACAGTCTTCATTGTTCGGTCCATAATTTGTTAACATCCGTAACAATTCTGTGCAAGTGTAACCCCTCATTTTAGGTTCTAGAGTTCCGCCCCAATGAGTCAACCGTAGGGAAAAACCAATTGGAACATAAAACTAAAACAATCCTATCCATTTATGGAGATCAAATAAAGCGTCATACAATACAACCATCATTTAGGGGAACACTTACGATGCCACGAGGCGATGCATGAAACTTTATTTAACCTAATGAAAGAGATCGAGGGATGTGCTATCACACGTCATATTCTCACTTACTATAAACACTCTCTCCATTCACCTTCTTATTGACCTACCCAAATGCCACCAGTAGAAGGACACCCATGGTATGTCGAGGCCGAGTGTAGGTCTGACGGTGTGAACTTATAGGGAGAAACGTGTAGAGGCTAAAATGAAGTAGCATATACCCCATTTTCCTCCCACTGAGTGTTCTACCTAGGGTTAATTGACTTAGGAAAAATCCAGCAATTGATTTTATGTAAGTGTTTGTTTAATTTACTAAAAAACAACTCTTGTCTTTGATGATTAAATAATTTTGATTGAAGTCTCATTAAACTCTTTAATAGACTTTGATCAAACTTGCATGCATGTAACAAATCTATCTAATTCACCTTTCCAAGGTAGGTTCCCAGGTAGGGGTACAACGTTTCCATCAACTTAAGTACCCTAGCCTAGCCAGAACCCATCTTAGCCAAAAGGTCCCTTATAGATACATTTGTTACACTTTTAATCTTTTATTAAAAATCAATTTAATCCTATTAAACCGATTAAGAGATTAAACTTAGATTTCCAATCTCATTATAAATGTGATCTTAGATCTATCTCAATCATATTTTAAAACAATTTTAAAAAATGATTATAGCATATGGTTTGCATCCAACTCTTAATTATTGATTTAATTCTAATTTCATTTAGTTATAAAATTTATAAATAAATGAAACAATTAAAAACAACCATTGCATGCTTGACATACTTCAGTTAATTATAACAATTATAAATTAACCTAAGGTAATGCCATGCTTCATGCAATCTTCATTCATTACTAACATATAAAAATTATATAAACAAGTAATAAATCATGCTATAGCATACTTTCCGTACATTCATTCAACCATATATTATAACAATTATAATATAAATGATGCATAGATATGCTATAATGCATGCATACATATACTATAACATTTATACTACATGATGTATGAGCATGCTTATGTAATTTAAATCATGAATGAATATAAATGCATAACCTATGGTGGATTTTAAAACTATATGACATACATTATGACATAAAATATGAAACATATATCGCATGTATACTTACACTAACAGTTGATGGATCAGGATAGGACCTCCAAAAAGGAGAAAATTAAAGGCTATCTATTATATAAACTTGAGTCATCCAGTTCGAAACAGGTGAACTGGGCCTTAAACCACTTGAACTGAACCGCCCTTCAATGAACCATCTTACAGTGATTGTGTAGCAAGCAACTGAGCGATCATGTAGCAAAAACTACACGATCTTGTATCAAAGTCTACATGATCTTGTAGCATTAGCTACACGATCGTTTAGCAAATGCTACATGATCGTGTAGCAAAATCTACAAGATTGCATAGCAAGAGCTACACGATCATGTAGCTGTAGCTATACGATCTCATAGAACTGCTTCGTCTTCTCCATCGAAATAGTGCTCTGCAACCCTTCTTTGAAGCTTCTCAAGAATAGCACGAGCGACTCAAACTTACGTATTACAGACTCTATAGCAAGATTAATGCCCAAAAACGTAGGGGCTTTTACAAACAAAAATGTAAACAAAGAAAGCTTTAAAACAGAGCGTTCTATCCCGAAACATCCATAAAAAAATTACATCCACAACCATTCATCACATGAAACAGAATGTAGATTATAAAACTCACCATTATTATAAAAAATGATTCAATAAAAGAATAGAATTTGGAATCAGAAACCTACAACCTGGCTCGGATACCAATTGAAGGAACTCTTTGGAGAGAAAATCTTGAGCGAAAGCGGATCGACCAAATTTCATTTTTTTATTGAATATAAATTTTAAAGTAAATAAGAAACTAGATATGCATTTAATTATAAATTACAGTATGCTAAAGAACGAGTTTTGGAAACTTCACCTTTGAAGACCTTTCTTCACGAATTTCCCTTGAACAATTCACGAACCTCTCAAAAACCTTCTTCAAGAATAACCTCGAACAAGAATGAATACTACCACGAATGTTTCCTCAGTATTCTCAGGGTGAGAACCCAGGAGTAGTGGGCTCTGGATATTTTGGTTTTTAGGGAAAACTTAATGTTTAGAAGCAAGGATTAGGAATGTTCTCAAAACTTAGAAACAAACATAGAACTCTTATGTTGTTTTCTCACTATCTCAAAATCGATTAACCAACCAAGGAGAAGAAGAAAAATTTTCTTTTCTACTTGCCAAAAATAACCACCACCCATTTACGTGGGTTGAGAGAAAAGAAGAGGAAATGAGTTGTAACTCCCTTCCTTAATATTAAAATAGTAATAATAATATAAATATAAATATGATAACTAACTTATCATATTATATATATATAGGTATATAAATAAAAAATATATGTTATATCAAACATAACATATAACCTATAGTTTTAATATTGTATCACATACAATATAAGCTATAGTTTCTTTTCTCTCTTATATGACATTTAATATAAATCATATTTATATTAAATTTAACAACTATGAATCTCATTCGTAGAAACTATATTTGAATCTCATTCAAATATTTATTTCCTCTCATTAAGCTATAATGTATCAAATACATTATAACAATTATGTCACATATAATTGAATCACCTTAATTATATCATATATAATTAAATCTCTCTATTAATTTGAACAGTTCAAATTAATCCAAAAGCGGATTCTCAATTAATCCTATTGAGCTACCAAGGGAACCTCATGGATCTATAGTTTGAAGTTCTAACGGTACATAAATAATTAATTAAACTCTTTAGTTACATTATTCACCATCCGTTAACTGTCGGACACTCCACTAAAGACCGACAACTGTACTCTTCGCACTACAGATATATTTCTGTGTCCATTGGATATAACCAATCAACAGTATGATGACTCTTCACAAATTGTTCGTAAGTATAGTTGGGCCAAATTACTGTTTTGCCCCTGTAGTTCCATCTAACTCCTTAAGTACCACTGATCCCTTTAATGAACAATAGATCATAGTCCAACTATGACTAAACCCCTCTCGGGGCAGGACAAGGTGTGGCGCCACATTGTTCAAGACCCGGAATCAACCCTTAAGAGATCAATTTATCTACTTACCCCTGCTTCGGGGAAGGAATGAATTCCATCTTGGGTAGTTGTGTTCCTAACTCCCTAATCAGAGGAATCCCCAAAATGGTAGACTTGTTGAGTCGGCGATCTGGCTACTCTCACCCATACAAATCAAAGGATTACCCTCATAGGAAGGAGTTCACAACTCACTCAAGATTCAGGTCATGTTACCTATGTTCATCCTAGTGAAATGTAAGTTTCTATTATGAACGGCGTTATATAATGAGACTAAATATTTTGTGGTTCGGTCTTATACAAGATCCTTTGTATAGAATATCCCCGATTACACGTCTATACATGAATGATCAGGATTAGATAATTTGTAGCACTTTACAACAATTGTAATACCTACAAAGCGAGTCATACTTGTAGTGTCACCAGGATAAGGTACCCAACCTTATCCATCTACTATAGACCATTTCGGTTATCACATAGACATGATCCACCTGTATGTCTTTACATACATGTTTAAGTTACAAAGATAACCTTAGATATTAGTTTATTGGCTTCTGGTTAATGCAACTAAAATATCATATATTTTATAGACAATGAAAAAAATATCATATATTTTATTAAATACACAATGAGTTTGTTCAATAATGTTTACAAACTATAGGACCCTACGAGATTTAGGGCATCAATACCAACATATTATCATGAATAATTTAATTAAAGAGTTCAATTAATTATTCATGTACCATTGGAGCTTCAATCTACAGGTCCATGAGGTACCCTTGGCAGCTCAATAGGACTAAATGAGAATCAATATTTGGATTAATTTGAATTGTTCAAATTAATTGAGGGAATTAATTATATATGATATAATTAAGTTATTTTAATTATATGTGATATAATTTTTATAATGTATTTGATACATTAAATCATTTATGAGAGGAAATAAATATTTGAATATGATTCAAATATTATTTATATGAATTGGATTCATAATTGTTAAATTTAATATAAATGTTATTGGGATTAAATGTCATACGTGAGAGAAAAGAAACTATAGGTTATATTGTATATGATACAATATTAAAACTATAGGATATATGTTATATTTAATATAACATATAGTTTAAGATATATATATTATATGATAGGTTAGTTATCATATTTATACATATATTAAGTGATAATTTAGTTTTATTAATTTTATTTTTAAAATTAACTTAATTTTAATAAGGGAGAGAGTTACAATTCCCTCTCCTTTTTTCTCTCCATAGATGTAAGTGGGTGGTTTATGGTATTTGGTTATTTACAGTGTCTTCATCTTCAACCTGCAAGCCAGAAAAGAAAAAACATGGTGTGGGATAGAAAAGTTCTGTGGAAAATCTCAGAGAGAAAAATACCTCTTAC
This sequence comes from Benincasa hispida, assembly GCF_009727055.1. Lineage (NCBI taxonomy): Eukaryota > Viridiplantae > Streptophyta > Magnoliopsida > Cucurbitales > Cucurbitaceae > Benincasa > Benincasa hispida. The sequence goes on along the minus strand of NC_052360.1, from coordinate 60,177,261 downwards.
CTTCTCTTATTCTTCTTCCCTCAATCCAAATTCATCAGAGCCCACTCCTCTTGGATTCACACTGGAGAATACCAAGGACTCCAAGTGGACATGTCCAATTAGCCATCTCCCATTCAGTACGTGAATTCCAGTTTGAGGGATTTCTTGAAAAAATTCTTCAAAGGTAAGGTTTCATGAAACCCTAAATTTCCTTTTATTGTTCAGCATGTTGTAATTAATTTTATAAATGCATAATCTGCTTGTTTATTCTGTAAAATTTCTTTCTCTGTAAAAATGAAATTTGGGACAATCCCACTTCCACTCAAGGGCCCTTCAATATGGGCTCCTTCACAAAGATCGTACCCATATTTGCAAGCTTAAGTACCTCGCCATATTTCCTAACAATGGCATATGATTCTTCTGGCGACCCTCGTTCAAATACCAATTCATACTTTCTAGCACAATAAGCCCATCCATAACTTATATTCACTCTAAAATAGTGTCGGTCGTCCTCAATGATATCCCTTGGGCGATATGTTCAACCAACTTGTTCGTTTTTAGACTTGATTAAGTATCCAATAACCCAACCTTTTACTTGTCAATGATTACCCATTCTCATTTCAAGAGAACATGTTTGTTCACTTGGATATTTCATCACTTTGAAGGTATCGCTTTCTTTCAATTTTTTTTTTTTTTTTTTTTGCACGGACCCTCCACTTGTATTCCCCCACTAAACACTGTACAGTTAGCAAGCTCTTTGTTGATTTCTTTACACGGTAGTCGATGTTCTTTTTTATTGCAAGTATTGACAATTTAACTGACAGGTCGTATTTCGAAAAAAAATCTAACCGACCTTTATATCATCGTCATTCAGACAGTCATGAGGTATTATGATGAGGTCGTCATACGATGGGCTCTCTGATAGTATGGGTATATCTACAAATTATTGGGTTGAAATAGTGGAATGCATTTGAACCGAAGGCATCACAGTTGGTGGGACAGGAGTAGGTGGGATTGGAACATGAATGTAAGGTGTTAGAAAAGTTTGTGGTCTTGAAGATTTTCCATATCCATGTTAAGTATCGAACTGTGGAGTACATTTGGGTTCATTGTTGTGATCAAACTAAACTTCACTTCGATCTTCCCCCAAGTTACATGGCTCAATATGATCATCCATAGAAGACATGGTGAGAATATTACGTGTTAGAATGGTTGCATATCCAAGTTTTGACCAGTTGGAATGGGTTGATTCATTGGATTGCACTGTTGGTACTCAAGGACTTTTGCAAGGTGTAACTGATACAAATAACAGCATCTAGGATGCATCACTGCCTTCTAAACAGAAGCTAAGATCTTCATTGTCGACTATGTCAATTGTTGGAGCGAGACCAATATATTATAGCAACATTTGTTGTGTTTATCAAACATATCTGGATTGATATTCAGTCGTTAGTGCATAATATTCACTAATTCACTAACTATCGTATCATTTTTTACCTTCAAACCTTTCATATGAACTCCAACATAATTGCTTCCCAATTAGTCCCATTCCCCACCAAATCGTACAAAGATGTGAAGTAGCAGATCTGCAATTGGATTACCAAATTTTAAACAATACCTAATCAAATTTCAAGAAATCATCCAATTATTTATAAGTGATCGCTCAAAATTTTATACGCGATCATGTATATACTACTAAACGATTGTTCAGTATTATATACACGATCATTTAAATAGTTATTTATATTCTACACGATCGTGAAGTAGAATATAAAAGATCATTTATATAATAATAAACGATTGTTGTGTATTATATAAACGATAGATTAAATAATACTAAACGATCGTTCATATAATACTAAACAAGCATTTATATTGTAATGAACGATCGTCTATCTATTGCTATACGGTTGTTCATTCAATACTATCATCTATACATTCTCTCTGTTTCTAGATCTGACGAACGAATCTTCCTCTATATCCAAAGACACTATGAAAGGAATAAAAATGAAAGCTATCGACAATGAGGATGTTGTACTCGAACTCTACGAGAACAATGAGAGAATGAAACGTGTTTAACAAAAAGTGAATAACTAAAATTGACCTTCCATTCTTGATATCAATATTATTGAATGCTATTGGTAGAATATTAGTTGGGAATAAATGTGTTGGTAGAATGTTAGTGTTGCATTGAATACATATTGAATGACGAGCTGAAGAAACCGTTAAAGGAAGAAGAAATGTGGCATGATATGAGGAGTTTTTTAAATTAATGGTAAAATTGGTATTTCATATAACGAAAAGGTCAATTGTAGATAATTTTTTAGGGAGAGGTCATCAAATTTTTGGGATTTGGGTTATTCGTGAAAGTTTCCTGTAGAAATGTACATACATTTTAATGATTATTTGGTAGTATTGATTAGTTATCACATGGGCATTATCTTGTCATGACACACTCAATATACAATTCAATGATATATAAAAATACCAATATTTTTATTCAACAAGTGGGTAAAATTTTTCTCTCATTTCAGTAAAAAGAAGCAATAAGAAAAATTAAAGATTAAAGGCAAAGATATATGATGAAGAAATGATATTTTGAATTTCATCGTGGAGTAAATAAGGATACAAATGAACGTGTAGTCATCAAACTAATGGCTCTCAATAAAATTTGGGATTGTTGAAGATGGGACTCCTCAATAACCATGAAATAGTGGTGGAGGCGGTGATGCGTATTCGGAGCCGATATTTGTTGGGAGGATGACGTCCTCGAATGTTGGTGGTGGAGAAGAACAGGGAGGAGGAGGAGGAGATGCAGTTGGAGGTGGTGGAGAATGGACTGTTGGCGATGGGGAGTAAACAGGTGATGGTGGAGAATGAACCGGTGGGGGTGGGGAGTGGACCGGTGGGTGTAGGGAGTGAACCAGTAGAGGTGGGGAATGAACGGGAGGGGGGGTAGGGAGTGGACCGATGGTGGAGAAGAGTCGATAGGGGGTAGTCGGGAGTGGACTGGTGGTGGAGTAGAGTGGACAGGGGGTGAGGGGGAGTGAATCGGTGGTGGAGGATAGTGGATAGGGAATGGTGGGGAGGGAATCGATGGTGGAGGAGAATGGACAGGGCGTGGTGGGGAATGCTAGTGGAGGAGGAGAATGGACTGGCAATGGTGGGGAATGGATTGAGGGAGGCGGTGAGTGAACGTGGGCATTATCTTGTCATGATGCACTCAACGTACAATTCAATGATATATAAAAATACCAATATTTTTATTCAACCAGTTAAGTGGGTAAATTTTTTATCTTCATTTCAATAAAAAGAAGCTACATCAATAAGAAAAATTAAAGATTAAAGGCAAAGATATATGATGAAGAAATAATATTTTGAATTTCATCGTGGAGTAAATAGGAATACAAATGAACGTGTAGTCATGAAACTAATGGCTCTCAATAAAATTTGGGATTGTTGGAGATGAGACTCTTCAATAACCAGGAAACAGTGGTGGAGGCGGTGATGCGTATTCGAAACCGATATTTGGTGGGAGGATGACGTCCTCGAATGTTGGTGGTGGAGAAGAACCGGGAGGAGGAGGAGATGCAGTTGGAGGTGGTGGAGAATGGACTGGTGGCGGCGGAGAGTGCACCGGCGGGGGTGGAGAGTGGACCGGGGCTGTCTCTTATACACATCTAGATGTGTATAAGAGACAGGTGGAGAAGAACTGGGAGGAGGAGGAGGAGATGCAGTTGGAGGTGGTGGAGAATGGACTGGTGGCGGCGGAGAGTGCATCGGTGGTGGTGGAGAGTGGACCGGTGGTGGTGGAGAGTGGACCGGTGGTGGTGGAGAATGGACCGGTGGTGGAGGAGAGTGGACAGGGGGTGGTGGGGAGTGGACAGGTGGTGGAGGAGAGTGGACAGGTGGTGGAGGAGAGTGAACCGGTGGTGGAGGAGAATGGACAGGGGGTGGTGGGGAATGAACTGGTGGGGGAGGAGAATGGACTGGTGGTGGCGGGGAATGGACTGGTGGAGCCGGTGAGTGAACGTGGAGTGGTGGTGAGTGAACTGGTGGTTCGGGAGATTCAGCCAGGGATGGAACTGGTGCTCCAACTGTAGGTGGTGAGGACGGAACGGGGGATGGTGCTAATGATGGAACGGAGGTCTCACTTGGAGAAGGTGGAGTTCCAACTTCTGGGACAGAGGTGTCGATCGAGTCCGGTGGAGAGGTCACCGGAGGTGGTGGAGGCCTATGTCTCGGCGATGGAGATTGATCAAATGGATCCTCAGGAGTCATCGGCACCTCGGGAGAACCCGACCCACCACAGTTTCCACAGTCCACTGATTTCTTCAAGACAACGCTACATTTATTTGCATCTCTTTGCTCCGGTCGATTTGCCAAACAATTTTGAACATCATCATAGTGCTTCTCAGATCCCTTAGATTCAACACACGCCGCATCTTCTCCATCAAAATAATTAAAGGAGAAAGTGAAGTTAGCCAATTTGGGCAACTTGCAAAGGCCTCCAGAAACAGAGCCCCTCAGTTCATTGTTACTAACGTCGATAATCTCCAAGTTTTGAAGGCTCGATAAGGATTCAGGCAAGTGTCCGATGAAGCCATTGGCGCTGGCATCGAATACAGTGAGATTGATGAGTTTTCCGATCTCAGGTGGGAAACAGCCGCCGAGCTTGTTGCCGATGAAGAGGATCTGGTTGAGGTTGGACATGTGGCCAATGGTGTTGGGAATGCAGCCGTGGAATTCGTTGTTGGCGAAGGAGACAACGGAGACGGTGGAGTTTCCGATGGTTTCGGGGATCAAGGAGGTGAATCTGTTGTTGTTTAAGAAGATGGCATCGAACTCCTTGGTGAAGAGTGTGGAGGGGATTTCTCCTTCGAAGTCATTGTACCTGAGATCAAGGAACTTAGCACTGGGCCATTCAAGGACGACAAGAGGAAAATGGCCGACGAAGCGGTTGTTGCTGACATCGAACTCAAACATGAGAACGAGCTTGGAGAAGCTGGAAGGAATGATTCCACAGAACCTGTTGGAGTTGATATGGAAGAGAGCCAAATCGGTCATAAGGCCAATTTCCGGCGGCAAGTACCCTGCAATGTCACCATGGTTCAAATCAATGCCAGCCACAACCTCGATATTTGGGTCATCGAGCGCCGGAGCACAGAAGACGCCGTTGTAAGAACAGACATCGGCGCCAACCCAATTGGCGGTAATGTTCTGGGGGTCGGAATAGATGGCCAATTTCCAAGCCTGAAGGGCTACATAAGCCTTCTCCAACCTCTCATTTGGAAAAGTGTCAGGAATGTCAAGTTGGTATTTGTAGTCATCTGGGAGTTGATCGTGTTCTTTGAGAGCCAAGAGTTGACGACGAGTGAGATACGAAGCTTCGGCTTCAGTGACAGAGACGGAGAGAGATGGCAGAGAGAAGAAAAGGAAGAGGAAGAGAAAGCAGGCATGAATAGCTTGCTTTCTGTGAAGAGAAGCCATGGTGAAATGGGTTGTCGCTGTGTGGGATTATGGGACCCCACTTTCCCCCTTTTAAACTACCTTTCTTTCCCTTTTTTGGTTCGTTCGTCAATTTGGTTGCAAATGGATATGTGGATTGAAATTTATTTTCGGGTTATGCCAATTCATTGTGCTCCCTTTTTTGGCTTCTGTTTGTTTCTGGTCTTCCGCACTTTTTTGCTTTCTTTAGGATCCATAGACCATAGCTTCGTCAAATGGATTAAACTTTTTTCTTTTTTTTCTTTTTTTCGCTTCCCATTCATTGATTTTTTATTCCCAATTACTTTTTTATATTCATTCTCTTAACTTACACCTTACAACTTCCTAAACTTTCTTCAACTTTTATAAAATTTCTAATTCGTCTATCTATTTTCAATTATATAATAAGTCTCTGAACTTTAAAAAGCGAACTCCAAATGTATACAATCGACTTTTATGTGTATCATGTAATCAATTTTTTCTTTTCAATATTGGTGAGCATTCGAGCCTACATGATGGATTGAACTCATCCTCTTTTTAGTTCAATTCATGATGATTAGATCATGTTAGATATATTTGATATACTATGTTAAATAAACCAAATACAACATGCCAATTACTAATAATATTTTATAATGCATGTATGAGATATATAGAAATTTATAGTATAAACATATTTCTTTATGATTATTTTAAGCATGACAAAATTAGAGATGAAAGTCTCGATATCAATGGTCAAATTACTCATCACAAATATTTGATGTTGAGATGTACTTGGGGCGTTATATATTTGAGTTATTCTCATCGGATGAATTTTTCTGAATTTATAATGGTTATGTATAATTGAATTACTCAATGGTAAAAAAGGTTGAAATATATATGTATACGATTTAATTAATCTTCCTAAAACTAATTATGATTAGACACAATTGAAGTTTTACAAATCAAGAATTATGTTTGATTAGATGCACTATTAGTTGAATGATTTTAAATAAAGACTGATTTTAAACTAATGAACATATGATAGAACAAACATAACAGTATATATGGAAAATATTAATACAGTTGATATATTGAGAAGAGGTTTTTAAATGTTATGACGAGAAAAAATCATGTCTTCTTATATTTAAATAAGAAAAAATCATGTCTTCAATCTCAAGAGCTTGAGAACTTCAATTTTCAGTTCTTCAAGACTTGAGAGCTTTGATCATCAGAGCTTGAAAGTTTTGATCATCAGAGCTTGAGAGCTTCGATCTTCAGAGTTTTAGACTTTTAGTCTTTGGTCCAAAGACCCATATTTATAGTGTTTCCATGGTTCTTATGTGTGCTTGGCTAGTTTGGTCCATTAACCTTGCACTTGGGTCCAATTAATTAATTTTTGGGTATGGTTTTTGATCTTTGGATCAAATTAAGTCAAATTTTGGGTTCAATTGAACCAGGGTCCAAATTGAAGGAATAAAATTCATTGCGAAAGCATGTGAACGTTGTGCAATTGAATTTGCAATTCGAAAACACAAAGTATAGAGAAACTTGCATACTAAAATTTATAATAGGATAAACATAATAAACTCTATAAGCATGTTGTTCTACTGAGAGGAAGGGAAGAAGAAGTGTTTGTCTATTTAGAATTACTTTTTTTCGCAAAAAAAACCTCTCCAAGAGATAACGAACACAACACTGTCCAAACAGAAAAATTATTCCAATGAATAGGACACCATCACTTGGAGCCTTTGCTATTATGAGGACAAGAGATAGAAAGTATGGTCTCCTTTTTTATTTTGGGAGAAGGGAAAGGCAGAGACATTTGAGAGGGAATGAGAGAGTTCTTTTAGAAAGAATTCTTTTTGTATTCTAAAAGACAATGAATTTTTCACCTTATGTGCCTTCTCACATCGCAGACATAGAGGAGAGGGGAGGGAAGTTATGATAACTCCGTTCCACACAATTACAACATAACTCCCTTGTGATGGGGAGTTATTTTATTATAAAATTAATATTACATTAAAAATCAGCATATTTTTAAATATAAAAAAATGGGACAAACTATATACAAGTTATTGCAAATTTTGTACACCCTTTACAACCCAAATACATTACAGGTGTAATACCAACAATATCCACGTTGAAGAAGAATCAGACCCACGTCGGAGAATAAAACCAACAATACCAACCCATTAATCGTCGATTATTTCGGTCCAATACCCATGTCGATTCAAAAATACCCAAGACCATTCTTCAACCCGGGCACGATTCAACTTCACCAACCATACAACTCACCGCAAGATTCAATTTCCTCCAACACATCTTCTTCAACCTCACTCGATTCAATTTTATTGATCAATTCTTCAGTCGAACCTTCTTCTTCTTCTTCTTCTTCGATCGATTCTTCTTCTTTTTCTTCCAAGGTTGTCCATAAAAATCATTTCCTCTAGCCATCCGGTGTAGTTATCGATTCTATATATCATATTTTCTTTACGATCGATTATTGTGAAGCCGTTGCAGATGAGTAGTAGTGACTTCCTCCATATTGTCAGTGAGATAGACAGGCCGGAGTCGTGATATGTTTTCACTACCCATATCTTGCTTTTAGGCTTATTTGCTCAATGATAGATATGTTTTCATTATTGACATCTTGCTTCCTTGCTTGACTTTATTCGTGTTTTATAATGAAACAATCCCATTTTATATCATGTATAGATACTTTACAATTAATAATTGATAGATGGGATAGTGTCCTATCAATGTTTATTTGTGATTGACAGTGATAGACTACTATCAATATCTATCTGTGATAGGCAGTGATAATGTTCACGATACATTGGTATTGATAGAGAGTGATAGATATGTTTTCGTTATTGATATTGTTGCAAAATCGAAAATTAAAGAACATAAAAAGAAATGTAAAGTAGGGAAGATCGACACACAGATATACGTGATTCACTAATAGTGTGTTAGCTACGTCCATGGGCAGAGGGAGAACAATATTATTTGAGAGAATGTTTTCAAAATTACGTAAAAAATGGTGCCTCTAAGGTTAGAGAGTTTATATAGTGCACTACTCTAAACCCTAAGGTCAAAATCGTAAATAACTACAAATAAATAAATATGCTGAATGCAAAATCTGAATAGGTTGCCCTCGAACCGCCACCAGGGTGCGCCGCCCCTGGACCCCAGCTCGCTGACCAGGAGGATCTTGCAACGAGAAGCTCATACTAGGTTGTTCGAAGCGCCAACAACAGATTCAAGGCATTTCAACAGATATCTTGCTTGTTTGCTCAATGATAGATATATTTTCATTTAGACATGTTTGGTTGGGCTAGTTATTGGATTGTGTACAAGGTTGGTTGTAGATTTGGTCTTTTGATATTTGTTTCGTTTTGATTTTATATCGACTTTTAGTTCTCGAAATGAGAAGCGCTCTATTTAATATATTACTTTAATTGTGTGTTCTTGTTGTTGTAATCATTGGGAACAAGGGTAATCGTATTAACACATATGAATATATACTTGCTTATATGATTGATTTCATGGTTTCAATTGCACTAGTCCTGGTGTTGTTTAGAATTTTTGTTTTACTCATATGGGAGGGAAGAAATTGGAGATATAAATTAAACTGATAGACTACTCTCAATGTTAACCTATGATAGACATAGTAGTCTATCATTGTTTATCAGTGATAGACAATGATAAACTACTACCAATGTCTATCTGTGATAGATAGGGATAGTGTTCTATCAATATTTATTACTGCTATCAACTGTCTATCAATACAAACACATAACGAATTTTTGTTCCTGATTTCCTACTATACATACAATAAATAATGTTATTGAAAATATACTAGCTAAAATATTGTTTTAATATATCTTTTCAACAGGTGGAACACGAATTCACCATGCAGGATCCCATAAGAATTTAAGGGTCTAGTATATGTAAATCTAGAAGTTTTACAAATAATAAAAGAAATTAGATGAAGAATGTTTAGCTAAAATTAGAAATAGTCCCTTGGATATTTTCTTACTTTAAAAAGAAAAAAATTTCCACCAATTACTGAACTACCTAGGGCGAAGACAAGCTCTACTACTAGAAGTCAAATGTCTTGACTTTTAATTTTAGTGGCTATATAGCAAAATTCAGGTTGAAGGAGTTTTGCTTAATAACAAGATTGAAAGGATGTGACTTTCCTATGGTAGATTTAGAAAAAGAAGATCATGTATAAGAACTTAAGAATGCTTTCTTCCTTTGTGATGATAAGATTACTAAGGGTGATCTAGATAGAATATTCAAAATCTTACGTGATTTAAGCACATAGTTAATGTTAAACCAGCAAACCTTTACATTTTGGAGAGTATTTTAGTCCCCAAACAACAACACAATAAAATTAATTGAAAACACGTGGATATTATGGACATTGAATAACAGTTGCAAGTAGGGAAGATTGTCGTATAACCTTATATAGAGAAGGATGTCATATACCTACAAGTATATTGGGTTCTTGAAACAATTCCAAAACTTTTATCTTTAGATGTTGGTTTTGGAAGAAACATTTCTAATAAAGGTCCAAGAATAACAAGATGGGAGAATCTGCGACCAAATGAATTGAGAATCTTTAATCAAAACATATTCAAAACAAATGGGGTAAGTAATTCCTCATTTCCATTTTTTTCATTTGCACTTATATATCGCTTTTTTGATAGACAAAGATAGTAGTAGTCTGTTATTGTTTATCTGTGATAGAAATTGATAGAAAGCTATCATTGTCTATCATTAATAGGCACTGATAAACTTTTATTAGTGTCTATAAATGATAAACACTGATAGAAATTCATCACTGCCTACCATTGATAGGCAATGATAGAAGTTTATCAGTTTCTATCTTTAATATAAAATGATAGACTACTATCCCTGTCTATCACAATCACAATGATCTTAGTATTTTTATCTAATAATTTAACATGTGTTTACTTATAGTTTTGTATGGTTCTACTACAATCAATAGAAGCTGAATCAGACATCATGCAAATTTCATTGAAATGGAGAAGAAGGATATGGATGACAAGCAGAAAGAAAAAGAAAGGTAAAAGGAAAATCAAGGACTTGATGAATTAATTGAAGAAGATGGAAGAAAAATGTGATTGTGAAAAGAATCATGGAAGAAATCAAAGAACTAAAAGAAGATATATTTTCATTTAGACAATGATATCTTGCTTGTTTGCTCAATGATAGATATATTTTCATTTAGACATGTTTGGTTGGGGGCTAGTTATTGGATTATGTACAAGGTTGGTTGGTAGATTTGGTGTTTTGATATTTGTTTTGTTTTGATTTGATATCGACTTTTCGTTCTCTAAATGAGAAACGCTCTATTCAATATATTACTTGCAACTATGTGTTTTTGTTGTTGTAATCATTGGGAACAAGGGTAATCGTATTAACACATATGAATATATACTTTGCTTATATGATTGATTTCATGGTTTCAATTGCACTAGTCTGGTGTTGTTTAGAATTTTTGTTTGACCTCATATGGGACAAAAAAAACTAGAGATATAAATCAAACTGATAGACCACTCTCAATGTTAACTTATGATAGACATAGTAGTTTATCATTGTTTATTAGTGATAGACAATGATAGACTACTATCAATGTCTATCTGTGATAGACAGAGATTGTATTCTATAAATGTTTATCACTGATAGACAGTGATAGAATACTATCAGTCTTTCAATACAAAATACATAAAGAATTTTTGTTCCTGGTTTCCTCCAATATGTACAATAAATAATGTTATTGACAATATACTAACATATTGTTTTAATATATCTTTTCAACAGGTGGAACATGAATTCATCATGAAGGATCCCAATAGAAATTTAAGGGTCACAAAATATGTAAATCTAGAAGTTTTGCAAATAATAAAAGAGAAATTAGTTTAAGAATGTTTAGCTAAAATTAGAAATAGTCCTTTTGGATATTTTCTTAACCTTGAAAAAATTTCCACCCAATTACTGAACTACCTAGTGCGAAGACAAATCTCTACCAAGAGGTCAAATGTCTTGACTTTTAATTTTAGTGGGTATATAGCAAAATTCAGGTTGAAGGAGTTTTGCTTAATAACAAGATTGAAATGATATGACTTTCCTATGGTAGATTTAAAAAAAGAAGGTCATGTATCAGAATTTAAGAATGCTTTCTTCCTTTATGATGATAAGATTACTAGGGGTGATCTAGATGGAATATTCAAAATCTTACGTGATTTAATCACATAGTTAAGGTTAAACTAGCAAACTTTTACATCTTGGAGAGTATTTTAGTCCCCAGGCACCAACACAACAAAATTAATTGGAAACACTTGGATATTATGGACAATGAATAATAGTTGAAAGTGGGGAAGATTCTCGTATAACCTGATGTATGAATTTTCCAAGAAAACTTCTTATACAAAGAAGGATGTCATCTACCTACAAGGATTCTCATTAGTATTAGTGTATTGGGCTTTTGAAACAATTCCAAAACTTTCATCCTTAGATGTTGGTTTTGGAGGAAACATTTCTAGCAAAGGCCCAAGAATAATAAGATGGGAGAGTCTGGGACCAAATGAATTGAGAATCTTGCATCAAAACATATTCGAAATAAATGGTGTAAGTAATTCTTTATTTCCATTTTTTTTCATTTACACTTATATATATCGTTTGTTTGATAGACAAAGATAGTAGTAGTCTATTATTGTTTATCAGTGATAAAAAGTGATAGAAAACTGTCATTGTCTATCATTAATAGGCATTGATAGATTTCTTTAGTGTCTATAAATGATATACATCGATAGAAATCCATCACTCCCTACCACTGATAGGCAGTGATAGAAGTCTATCAGTATCTATCTTTAATAGAAAATGATAGACTACTATCCTTATCTATCACAATCACAATGGCCTTAGTATTTTTTTCTAATAATTTAACATGTGTTTACTTATAGTTTTGTATGTTCTTACTACAAGCAACAAAAGCTGAATCAGACATCATGCAACATTTCATTGAAATGGAGAAGAAGGATATGGATGACAAGCAGAAAGAAAAAGAAAGGGAAAAGGAAAATAAAGAACTTGAGGAATTAATTGAAGAAGATGGAAGAAAAAATGTGACCGCGAAAAGAATGATGGAAGAAATCCAAGAACTAAAAGAAGCCCAAAAGAGAATACAAGAAGAATAGCAATTAAAACAAGGACAAAAAGAAATACTATGTTTGTTGAAACCATTTATGAATGGCCGAAAGGATAGACTTCCATACGAAAATCTTGCACAAAATCTTCCATAAGAGCATGAAAAAGAGCCTTAATTGAGTATGAAGAAAAATAAAGCTCCTTCTTTAAGCCTTAAAGTTTTGGAACAAAACAGTAGTATTGATGAGATGGTGGAGTATGAAACAAATTATATATTTGAGGGAACTGTTATGTGGCATTTTATTTTTTAATTTTAACTATACATTTTCTAACTATAAAATTACTTTTTTCTTGTAGATTGAAGTTGAAAATGAAAAGCAAAATGACGAAAAGGTTTGTGTACAAGTTTTTGTACTAATAGACAATGATAGATACCTATCACCGTCTATTGTTTCTCCTTGTCATTATCTTTATGTTTGATTTGGATTTTTTTGTCATAAGAATCTTATCGTTTCATTAACTTTGTATTTCATTTTTTATTTTTGTTCTATGAATTTGACATTGAGGCCCCCACACCTTTAAACAGAAAGAGTCTAAAACTATTCCAACTATTGATTTAAAAACTCAAGAAACACAAGTGTTTGAGGATGATTAAACGGAAACAAAAGAAAAAGAAAAAGTTTAATTCTTCTATTAAAATACTTGTTTTTTTTCCTCTAATATTTCTCGACAAATGATAGACTTCTATCAGTTTCTATCAGTTTCTATATGGACAAAGGTGTTATATTTACACTTTTGTTGTTCACTAGATCGCATTCGAACCTTGGTGGAGTAATTGCCTTCTGTGTTTCCTTTAATTTCGTTTTTTATGTAATTTTATTTTATTTTAATTATTTAAATTAATATAATTTGTTATATTAATTTAATTAATATTAGGAGTGCCAAAATTTAGTCTATTTTTTTTTATTTAATTTATGCATTTGATATATGATTAAATTATATATGTCACATAATTTATGTCATAGAGTTTTGAAATCCCACCTTAGGATAAACATAATTCATGCATCATATTTAATATAAAGGTTATATTATATAGGTGCATGATCATACAAGCATGCACATGCATCATTAATATAAATGTTATATTTTATGATTGCACATATTATTAGGCATATACATGGATCATACTTCAATATAATTGTTATATATGTATGATGGATATGTTTTATTTTAATTAGTGAATAATTTAAGTGTTATATTATATGAGGAAAATGAAAATGGATTGAGCATGACATTATTTAATAAATATAAATGTTATAATTGACTAACTTCATTAGATGCATATTATAGATTTTAATATTTCATTAATTTATAAAAGTTATAAGCTTAATGAATTAGATTGAAACTTATAATCAAGAGTTGCATGTAAATATAGGTCTTAATTAATTTTAAATTATTTTAAATTAATTCACCTCGACTTTTATTAAAAGATATTTCTAATATGATTAGAAATGTGTTAATTTTTTATTTTTCTTTTAATAGGATTAATGGGAAGTAATAAAATCTTAAACTTATAAAATCATTGTCTATAAGGGACCTTTGTCTAAGGAAGGTCCTATCTAAGGATTAGAGTATTTAAGCTTACAGAAACGAAACACCCCTACCTCAAAACTGACCTGAAAGGTGAATTAGACACATATTTTATAAACATGCAATAATTGATTAAATTAATCATATCTTATTAAACTATCTAATATAAGAGTTATATTGGGCCAATTTAACAATCGACTTAGATAGACTATTAGCCGAATTTACTTAGGTAATAGGTTTAAGACCATTAGTGGGAGGAAAATAATGTATTTCATATGTCAATTTCTTTTCACAATCTCCCTAAAAGTTCACATAGTGAGATCTATGCTTGGCTTGTGACACCGTTTTACTTATGTCCCACTTTGGAAGGTATTTGTTGTTGGGCTTGATACCCTAAATCTCTTGGATCTTGTAGTTCGTAACTATACTACAAACAATTTATTTATCTAATAAAATCTAAGGCATTTCATTTGACATTTAGTAACATTAACCTACAAAACCAATAAACTAAAATCCAAGGTTATCTTCTGTAACTTAAATATGTATGTGGAGACATACATGTGGATCATGTTTAAGTGATAACCTAAATGGTCTGTAGTAGATGGATAAGGTTGGGAACCTTATCCTGGTGACATTACGAATACGATCAACTTTGTAATTGTTACAATTATTGTAAAGTGTTACAAATGATCTGATCCTGATCCTTCATATATAGATATGTGAGCGGGGATGTTCTATACAAAGAGTTTGTCTAAGATTGGACCACGAAATGAATAGTCTCTATATAAACCGTTGATAGAAGAGACTTACATTTCACCAGGATGACCGAGGTGACTTGACCTGAATCCTGAGTCAGTTGTGAACTCCTGCCTATGAAGGTATTCCCTTGATTTGAATATGTGAGAGTGGTCAGTATCGCTGACTCAATATGCTTTCCATTTCAGGGATTCGTCTAATTAGGGAGTTGGGAACCCCAGGTTCATAAGGAAGAATTCATTCCCTATTGTTAGAAAAAGTAGAGAAATTGCTCCCTTAAGGGCTGATCTTGGTCCGAGAGGTGTTTGGTCATAGTTGGACTATGACTTACTATTTATTAGAAGGATCAGTGGTGGACTATAACTTACTATTTATTAGAAGAATCAGTAGTACTTAATGAGTTAGATGTAACTAAAGGGGCAAATCGATAATTTTGGCCTAGTTATACTTACAAGCAATTTGTGAAGGCTTAACGTGCTGTTGATTGGTTATATTCAATGGATAATTTTGGCCTAGATGACCAACAGTTAATGAAAGTTGGTTAATTTAATTAAAGAGTTTAATTAATTAATCAAGTACCATTGGAGCTTCAATCTATAGATCCATAAGGTCACTCAGTAGCTCAACTGGGATTATTGAGAATTAAATTAATTTTGAATTAATTTGAATAGTTCAAATTAATTGAGAAAATTAATATAATTAATATAATGTATATGTTACATTATAATATAAAGTTTTATTTAAGAGAAAATAAATATTTGAATTTGGTTAAAATATCAATTATATGAATGTAACTCATTTAAAACTATAGATTAAATTTAATGTGAATTTGATTCACATAAATAATATCGGTTAAATGAGAGAATATTAAATTATAGATTGTATTAGAAATTAAAAATATCCTTGTATTCCCTCTTTGCCAAAATTATACGACAAGCCCACAAAACTCTCTCCTCAATCTCAACCTACAGAAAATACAGAGGTTTTTTTGTCATAGTGTTTTATTGGGATTGCTGCATTTTTGGGGTATTCGAGATCATGGAAGATTGTTGAGTTCGAAACCAAGAGAGGATTACGAAGAGATTTTTCTTCAAAGGTAAGTACGATCTCTAATTTCCTCTATTCTCTATAAAATACATATTGTAATTTGAATACATATCATTTTTCTATCCTTTGAATTTTACGTTTCTGTATAAAAATAAAATTGGGCCACGATTTGCTTCCGCACGGGTGTTCATGTATCCTTCAATTAGTATCAGTTCGCGTAATTTTGAGTCCCAATTTTATTTTTGGTATTAAATTCAGAGTTAATGGTGGAATTTTAGTGTTTTTGCATTTATGTTAGATGAATGTGGGGAATTGTAATTTTTGGATGTTTTTGGGCTTAGTCTGTATAAATTTCTACTATTTTGTTTACAATTTGGTATGTAAAGACCCGTTCTTTTTGGGCATAATTTGCTATGGAATCTGTAATTCTTAAAGTCCGGGTTGTTCATGGAAGTTTTTGGCAAAGATTTGGAGAATTTGGAGCCAAATCAAACGAAATCGGAGCAATTTGCACATTGCAGATGCTGTCTGTATAGCATCATTGCGACGTTGTACCCTAGCGTCGTGACGCTCTGATGTGAGGTGAATGGAAAATCTTTCCATTGCATCGTGACGCTTCGTTGCTCCTCCANAATTTGCCCAAATCGGAGCAGAATCGAAATAATTTGAATATGTACAGTAGGCGACTGTACAGTAGCGTCAAAACGTTGTGCCCTAGCGTCGTGACGCTCTGATGTGAGGTGAATGGAAAATCTTTCCATTGCATCGTGACGCTTCGTTGCTCCTCCAACGGTTCAGCAACAATTTTTTTGTAATAATTATTTCTTTTAATTAATGAAATTAATATAATAGTTATATTAATTCAATTCATGGTTAGGAGATCAATCCCAGTCTAAAATATTATTTTTAATTATGCATTGGACGAACGGTTAATTTAATTTTATTTATTTCATAATGTCTGTCATATAGTCAAAATCCCACCATAGGATATGCATTAAATCATGCATCATTTTAATATAATTGTTATATTATAAGCTTGCATGAATTTTATTGAGCATGCTCATGCATCATATAATATGATAGTTATAATATATGTTTGCATGCATATATAACATATCCATATATTATTATGAATATTATAATATATAGTTTCTTATGTATGGATGTATGTTATTATTTTTCATTACTTTAGTATATAACTATTATGTATGGTATGTAACGAAAAGCGAGATCGAATGTTGCATGACACCACATTAGGTAAATTTATAAATGTTATCATTTTTAAAGTATGTCATTAGATGCAATCTTAGGTTTTAATTTGTTTCATTTTACTTTATAATAGTTATAAGTTAAATGAAATTAGAAATTAAAATATATAATAAAGAGTTGCATGCTAACATAGGTTTCAAATCATTTTTTAAATAGTTTAAAATTGATTCACTTTAGACCTATGATCACAAAATTTCTAAAAAGATTAGAAATATGTTTAATCTTTTATTCAGTTTAATAGGAATACACGAGTTTTTCATAAAAGATTAAATTTATAACAAATGTATCTGTAAGAGACATTTGTCTAAGGACGGTTCTGTCTAAGTTGGGGTATTTAAGCTGACAGAAATGAAACACTTCTACCTGGGAACTGACCTGGAAGGTGAATTAGATAGATTTGTTACAAGCATGCAATGTTTGATTAAAGTTATTTAAAGTGTTTAATGAACAATAATCAACAATGTTTAATTATGCAAAGTAAATGTTGCAAAGTTAAGGGACACTTAGTAAAAATAATTAACCGTATTTTTTAAAGTTAATTAACCCTAGATAAAACACTCAGTGGGAGGATATTGGGGTATACTATACTTCATTTTTCTACCACATTTCTCCCTAAAAATTCACATAGTGAGACCTATACTCAGCCTCGAAGCACCTTTGCTTGTGTCCCCCTACAGATGGTGTTCGTATAGGTCAATAACATGGTGAATGGAGAGAATGTTTATAGTAAAAGACAATCCCAACACTCTTGAAGCTATTTTGACGATTTTAGAGCATAATGGAGCCAAACTAACCAAAAGAGATCAAAGGAAGTGGAGAAAAGAAGGAAGAAAATAGGAAGATGTGCAGACTTTTTGCCAACTGACATCTTTAGTGCATCATTAAAAGCAGATTTTTTTTTATGTTTGCCATTGTTTGTCTGACATTGAAAGCTGGAAGGCAGTAGTTGCAAAACAGGGCAGAGTTGTGACACTTCAGAGAATAACGAAAAATAAAAAAAATGTGTGCCATGCCTCTGTGCAAGTGAGCGTTGGACCAGCGTCAGCCTTGGGTCACGGTGCTGCGACCCTCTGCAATACAAAAACTAAAATTTTCCAGATTTCGATAGAAAGAGAACTTGTTTTTTAGAGAGATTCCACGAACCAAAGAACTTTTCCTTGTAATTTCCTAAGAGATTCTGTCAAATTTTGTTCAATATTTATTCATTTTAATGCTAACTTCAATGGATTTCTTCAAGAGCTCTCCAATTTATGGCTAGGTAAGTAATAGTTTATGTTTTAATTCTTGAGTTATTTTGTATAATTTCTTGAATTTTTTGCATCTTTGAATGTTCTTGGACTGAATTCTAATAGAAATTGATGGATGATAATCGACACCTTGATTCTATTGATTTCTTGCATGTAAATCTCCCTTGGCACTATTGCATAATAGAGAGATAGGTTACAAAAATTAAGTTTTATTGTGTTAATTAGGACTTTTCCCGAATTTAACTCTTGAATTTCTTAATTTAGAGCATTCATATAAACGTTCTTGAAATTATTCTAATGTGTTTCTTGAATGTCATAATCACAATAACCCTAGTTCTTTAAGCAATCTAAGAAAAAGACGTGATAAATGCTATATGGAAGTATTTTTTTTTACTTAGATTAGGGCTAATTGGTATGATTCATGTTAATTGACTATATGGGTATTTAGGAAATTTCCCTATTGGATTATGAGATGTTGATTTTTCAAGCATGTGTTCAAGAACAATGATAGAATTAAACTTAGTAACAAGATTTCCCAAGAATCTCTCTCTATCAATTATTTACTGAAAAAAAAAGAGTTTGTAATACAATTCTTGCTACAATTGCTTTTATCTTCATTCTAGTTAGTTTCTTTAAAACAAACCCCTGACGTTTTATTGCTTATGCATTTTGGAATTCGAATAGTCAATTTTTATGCCAATTATTTGCGGTTCTCATGGGATCAACCTCTTACTTCCACTATTACTACGTGTTAGTTCTAGTTGTAGTTAGAGTACAAATAAATTTCATTTGTTTTGGATAGATAGAATTAACAATGCCTACTTTACACCGAACAACTTTCATTTTCGACCTTGAGACACCTTTGCTTTTGTCCCCCTACGGATGACATTTCCATGACTTTTTACTCAAACTCTAGAAATGGATAGGATTACTTTAGCTTTTGCCCTAGTTGATTTTTCCATATGGTTGACTCATTGGGCGAAACTGTAGAATCTAAAATGAGGGGTTACACTTACAAGAAATATTAAGTAAGTTAACAATTTCTGGTCCAAATAATGGTGACTAATAATTATAGGAAAAAGAGTTTTTCTATGTAATTATTGATTGTGACTGTCACAATTCAGTGAAAGGGTAAATGATCACCCCACGGTGGCCTTTATCATACCCCACTGAAGCATCATTGCAAAAATAGATTTCACATAAGGTGCATTAGTTTTTTTTTTTTTTGTCTAAATTGATTGGCTATTTAAACTGGGTAATGCTTGTATAACTAATAGAAATAAATTGTACGTTTTCAATAATTTCAAATATGACAATTTCTGCATTGAATTTGTTTACCCTTGATAAACTTAACAGAGATAACTATGCTACATAGAAAAATACTAACAATACAGTGTTTATCATCGATAACCGGCATTCATCCTCGTTGAAAAGTGTTCTCAAGTCCCACCTTCTAATGCCATCAGAAATATTCAGGAGGCATATGAGCGATGAAACAGGGCTAATGAAAAGGCCTATGCGTATATCTTAGCAAGCTTGTCTGAAATCTTGGCCAACAAGCATGAGTCGATGCTTACTGCCCATGAGATTATGGAGTCCTTGAAGAGAATGTTTGGACAATCGTCCATTCAGGTTAGGCATGATGCTCTTAGATACATCTTCAATGCCCGTATGCAAGAAGGGTTTCTGTTCGAGAACACCATCTGAACATTATGGTCTAGTTGAACATGGCGAAGACGAATGGGTCTGTCATCGATAAAGCCAATCAGGTTAGCTTCATCATAGAAACTTTACCTTAAAGTTTCCCGCAGTTCCTTAGCAATGTTGTTATGAACATGGTTGACTATAAATGACCACCCTGTATTTGAGAGTTTGGTTAAGAATGGACTTCTAAATGAGTTAGAAGAAGATTCTCTACTTGTTTGTGAGTCATGCCTTAAAGGCAAGATGACTTAGAGACCTTTTACTAGAAAAGATCACAAAGCCAAAGAGCCCTTAGAATTTGTACATTCGGACCTCTATGGTCCTATAAATGTTAAAGCAAGAGGAGGGTTTGAATATTTCATCACCTTTAATGATGATTATTCAATATATGAGTATTTTTACTTAATGCAACAAAAGTTTGATGTCTTTGAAAAGTTCAAGGAGTATAAGGTTGAAATTTAAAATGCATTAAGAAAACAATTAAAATACTTTGATCTGATCAAGGTGGAGAGTATATGGAACTATAATTTCAAGACTATTTGATAGAACATGGAATTGTATCCCAACTCTCAGTACTTGGTACACCTCAGCAAAATGGTGTATTAGAAAGGAAAAATCAAAAAGGAAAAATCAAACCTTCTTGGACATGGTTCGTTCTATGATGAGTTATGCTTTCTTACCTAACTTGTTTTGGGGTTATACAATATAGACTGCAACCTATATTTTAAGTTGTGTTCCATCCAAGAGTGTTTTTGGAACACCTTTAGAGTTATAGAATGACCATAAAGGCAGCTTACGTCATTTCAGGATCTCGGGTTCTGTAGCATACGTGCTTGAGGCTAATCTTAAGAAATTAAAATCTCGTTTAAAATTGTGCTTATTTGTAGGCTACCCAAGGAAATGAGAGGTGGTTACTTCTACGATCCTAAAGATAATAAAGTGTTTGTGTTAATGATGATTAAAATTAGGGGAACGCTATATGCGATGCATGTCTTAGATTATGTGTTGGTTCTCATGCGTCGTTGGTCATGCGTTCCTGTCATAAGTTTTCTTACGCACTCGCCAAGTATAACGAGAACGTCAGTTTCTCGAGTGATCCAAGGTCGAACTCAGGGACTTGTAGCTAAAGGTTATGCGGTGATGTGTTTGCGGCGGATGAATAAAAGAATGATGGGGGTTTTAACCTACAAACTACTCCTACTCCTAACTAACAGACAAAGTAGTGGGAATATGACTGAGAGGTAGAGACACAGCAACTGTTGACGCATAGTAAAATGCATGGAAAAATAGATAAAATGTGAGGATATCTTCATCGCAACCCTAAGCTTGATTGCAAGGGCAACCCCAGCCAACGTAAGCTATGCAATCATGCTACACACACTTGTGCCTAATTCTAGGACGCATGCGATGCATATGCGATAGTGCCGGAAAGCCTATTTCTAAGCCTCAATAACCTGCTCACGTGTCTTGCCGCATAAGCATGATAGCCACATACCATCGTATCCTATTTCTGGACGTGTGCAATATCCTATCTGTAGGGTACATACGCTGTGTAATAGCAAACGGAGCTTATCTCTAAGTTCCCCATTCTTGCTTATTCGTTCCAATCTGCTCTCTCGAGTCTTAGATTTGGGTTTTAGACTACTTTTCCAAGTATGTCTAAATGATGAATGATGCGTTCATATAACAAGGTAATCGCATAAACCTGGCTGACGTAAGATTATTCCTATCTTTAGTGAACACTTGCTTACATTACTTAGTGCGACCAACCACTTACCCTCCCGAGCAGTTGGTTGTTGCTGACTTTACTTATAGACAAGAATTGCGTCCGCCTATAGACAGGCGTTGCTACAGCTTCACACTGAGCAAATAAGGTTTTCTCACAACACTCACGCAACGCACACCTCCCTGTGGTTTGCTACATGCTTCATATTCCTATGTTGCATGTTTAAGTATGCGATAATCTAGCAATCTCACTCAATGATGCAATGAAAGTTAAGGATGCTAAGTAAAGGAAGATGGAAATGGAATTGAAGGAAATATAGAAATGCATTGATCACAAAATGTATTAATTTCTTAAGCCAAAATGTAATACAATACAACATAAGAAAAGAAGAGAAATGGGATGGCTAGTTGGAAGTAATGTCTTGCTTTCAGTAGATGTGTGTCAAGGCTGCTAGTGGTGCCATGGATGGGCGGTGGATCTGACTCTTTCGAGCTCTAACTCTAGCGAAGGCTCCGGTCGTCACTCGGAATGGATGAAGGAGATGAAGAACTCTAAAGCTTTCTTCTCACGCTTTCGTCTGGATCACAAGGATCCATTTGAAGGTAGAAACTTGGATGAATTGAAATTCTGCTCAGAGGCCTCTATTTATAGAGCTTGATTGCTGACAATATTAATGGACCTGCTCTGATTCTAACATTCGTAGTGTGATGGTCCTTTTCTGAATCTCTGCCGCTAACAGCGTTGTAGGTGAAATGTCAACATCATCTTTTGATACTCCTGAGGTATTCGTTCATGTTCCATTCCACCAAGCTTGCGTTCATCCCTCTATTATGGTTATCATTATGTAGCCACAATCTCTTTGTGATGACCGCATTCGCTCGATGGCCGCAACATCTCTACGATGATCAAATTCGCTTGACGACCGCAACTTTTATGCGATGGACGCATGTGGCTGATGGCCGCAACATCCATGTGTCGAAACGTATATGTTCGCCTTTGCGATGGAGAAATTCTCCGCATGCGGTCGTTTTTATGATAGCTCAGCTTCCGCGTATGTGTCCTCTTCCCGCGTTAGCTATGAAGATAGACAATTGAATGCATAATAGTGGGTTAGCCGAGATTCTTAATGCCGATCGACACAAACACATTTTCTCATGAATTTCTATCATATTCGTCGCATATTTTACTTAAAAACCCTCATAATTCTAAATAAAAGGCCTAAGATGACGTGCATTTCTGTCGTCATTAGTTAACAAATGCTACATTTTTTGAAGAAGACTATACTAGGGAGCACAAACCATGTAGTAAGATAGTATTGAATGAAACTTCCAACGAAACTACTGAACCTTCAATAAGAGTTATTGAAGAGCCAAGTACATCAACAAGAGTTGTTGATGTTGGTTCATCTAGTGGGTCACATCCACATCAACCATATAGGAAATCTCGACGTAGAGGAAATCTCGACCTATTTGTTATATGTATTTAATAGAAACCCTAACCATCATATCTGATGGTGACGTCGAGGATCCATTTTCCTATAAGAAGGCAATGGTGGATGTAGACAAAGATGAATGAACCAAAGCTATGGATCTAAAAATGCAGTCTATGTACTTCAATTCGGTATGAAAGCTTGTAGACCAAACTAATGGGGTAAAACCTATAGGTTACAGATGGATCTCCAAGAGAAAAAAGAGTGTTGATGGTAAGGTGCAAACCTTCAAAGTTAGACTTGTGGCAAAGGTTTATACCCAGGTTGAGGGAGTCGACTATTCTCTCACTTTTTGCCACGTTGAAGTCTATCAAGATATTATGACTATGAAATTTGACACTTGGACATTAAGACTACCTTTCTGAATGGAAATCTTGAGGAAACAATCTATATGCAACATCCTGAGGGATTTATAACCCAAGGTCAAGAGCAAAATATTTTCAAGTTGAATCGGTCCATTTATGAACTGAAACAAGCTTCTCGATATATAACATTAGTATTGTACGTTTCAGTAGCTTTCTTAGTATTGTATATAGATATCCTACTCATTGAGAATAATATAGGTCTATGGACTGATATATAACATCGGCTGGTGGCCCAATTTCAAATGAAAGATTTGGAAAAGACTTAGTTTGTTCTAGGTATTTAGATCTTTAGAGATGAAAAGAACAAATCATTGGCCTTGTCTCAAGCATCATACATTGAGACGATGCTTGTCATGTATTCGATGCAAAACTCCAAGAGAGGCTTGCTACCTTTCAGGCATGGAGTTACTCTCTCTAAGGCACAATGTCCTAAAACACCTCAAGAAGTTGAGGAGATGAGATAGATTCCCTATGCATTGGTTTTTGGTAGTCTTATGTATGCAATATTATGTACTAGACCTGACATTTGCTATGTAGTGGGGATAGTCAGTAGATACCAAGCTAATCAAAGATTAGATCACTGGACTGCCGTTAAAACCATCTTCAAGTACCTTTAAAGAACGAGGGACTACATACTCATGTATGGGTCTAAAGATTTTTATCCTTACAAGATATACAAACTTTGATTTTTAGACTGATGGGGATTCGAGGAAATCCACTTCAGGATATATGTTTACTCTTAATGGAGGGGATGTAGATTGGAGAAGCACCAAGCAAGAGTGCATTACTGACTCTACCATGGAGGCAAAATATGTAGCAACTTGTGAAGCTGCCAAGGAGGCTGTCTAGCTCAGTAAATTCTTGACTGATCTGGAGGTAGTTCCAGACATGTCAAAGCCCATCACCCTTTATTGTGATAATAGTCGTGTTGTCGCAAATTTTAGGGAGCCTAGGAGTCACAAGCGTGAGAAGCACATAGAACGCGAGTATCGCCTGATACGAGATATTCTGCATCGAGGGGACATGATCGTCACGCATATAGATTTGACGCACTTCGTTGTTGATCCGTTTAAAAAGGCCCTCACAACTAAGATGTTTGAAGGTCACTTGGAGAGTATGGGTCTACAAGACAGGCTGCATCTAGTCTAGGACAAATGGGAGATTTTGTATAGGGCACGTATTGTATGCCCTAGTTTTTTTTTTCTTTTTTTTTTTTTTGTACTTTTGTAATAGTTTGACTTTTATAATGTACACCCCAATAGCCTTAGGACAAGTGGGAGATTGTTAGGGTTGATGCCCTTAATCTTGTGGGACTTGTAGTTTGTAATTGTACTGTACAAAAAATTTATTAGTCTGATAAAATATAAGATATTTTATTTGAAATTTAGTAGCACTAACCCATAATAAACTAAAATCCAAGTTTATCTTCTGTAATATAAATATGTATGTGGAGACATACAAGTGGATCAAGTTTAAGTGATAACCTAAACGGTCTGTAGTAGATAAATAAAGTTGGGTATCTTATCCTAGTGACACTACGAATAAGACCCGCTTTGTAGTTGTTACAAGTATTGTAAACTACTACAAATGATCTAATCTTGATCATTCATGTAGAGACATGTGAGCGGGGGTGTTCTATATAAAGAGTTTGTATACTATCGGACTATGAAATGAATAGTCACTCTATATAACACCATTGATAGAAGAGACTTACAATTCACCAGGATGACCATAGGTGACTTGACCTAAATCTTGAGTGAGTTGTGAGCTTCTCCGTATGAAGGCACTCCTGCGATTTGCATAGGTGAGAGTGACTAGTATCACTGACTCAATATGCCTTCAATTTTGGGAATTTGTTTGATTAGGGAGGAAGGAACATAGCTTCACAAGAATAAATTCACTCATTCCCTATTGTTTGGGAAAATAGAGAAATTTTTCCCTCAAGAGCTGATTACGGGTCTTGAACAATGTGGCGTCGCACCCTCTCCTAGCTTGAGAGGGGTTTGGTCATAATTGAACTATGAAACTATGACTTATTGTTCATTAGAGGGATCAGTGGTACTTAACGAGTTAGATGTAACTAGAGGGGCAAAAAAGTAATTTTGTCCTAACTGTACTTACGAGCAATTTGGGAAGGGTCAACACTATTGGGGTTAATGCCCTAAATCTTGTAGGATCCGATAGTTTGTAATTGTAATGTACAAACACTTATTTATGTAATAAAATATGTGATGTTTTATTTCAAAATTATTTATATTAACCACAAACCAATAAACTAACAGCCAAGGTTATCTTTGTAGCTTAAACATGTATATAGAGACATACATGTGCATCATGTTTAAATGATAACCTAAGTGGTCTGTAGTAGATGGATAAGGTTGGATACCTTATCCTGGTGACACTATGAGTATGGCTCGCTTTGTAGATATTACAATTGTTGTAAAGTGCTACAAAAATCTGATCCTGATCATTCATGTGATGACATGTGAGTGGGAATATTTTATGCAAAGGAGGATGGATCGCGAAATGTTTAGTCTCATTATATAATGCCGTCATAATAGAAACTTTCATTTCACCAAGATGACAATAGGTAACATGACCTAAATCTTGAGTGAGTTGTAAACTCTTGCCGCTGTCCTTTGATTTGTATGGGTGAGAGTGATCAGATCGCCGACTCAACAAGCCTACCATTTTGGGGATTTGTCTGATTTGGGAGCTGGAACACAACTACGTAAGAAGGAATTCACTCATTCCCTAATGTCAGAGCAAGTAGATAAATTCCTCCCTTAAGGGTTGATTTCGAGGCTTGAACAATGTGGCGCCACACCCTCTCTTGACCCAATAGGGGTTTAGTCATATTTTGACTATGATTTATTGTTCATTGGAGGGATCAGTGGTACTTAAGAAGTTAGATGTAACTATATGGACAAATACAGTAATTTTAGCCCAGCTGTACTTACGAGCAATTTATAAAGGGTCATCGTATTGTTGATTAGTTATATCTAATGGACACGTAAACATATCTGAAGTGTGAAAAGTGCAGCTGTCAGTCTCTAGAGGAGTACTCGACAGTTAATGGATGGTGAATAATTTAAATAAAGGAGTTAGTTAGTTATTCACTTATCGTTGGGGTTTCAAGCTACAGGTTCATGAGGTCCTCCCCTCTGTAACTCAATGGGAATTAATGAGAATCAATTTTTGGATTAATTTGAATTATTCAAATTAATTGAGGGAATTAATTATATGTGTATAATTAATTCAATCTAAATATATATATGATATAATTGCTATAATGAATTTGATACACTATAAAATTTATTTGAGAGGAAATAAATAGTTGAATATGATTCAAATATTAATTATATGAATTTGATTCATATAATTAAATTTAATATATTTATATTAAATCTCATTGTTGAGAGAATAGAAACTATATGTTATATTGTATTTGATACAATATAGAATCTATAGATTATGCGTTATAATTAATATAATATATAGTTTAATATATATATTATATGATAAGGTAGTTACCATATAAATATATATTAAATTGATTTATGAAAATAAGTAGATTTATTTTATTTTATTTTAAAAAATCATTTTGGGAGAGAGTTGTAACTCTCTTCCCCTCTTTTCTCTAAAAAATGTGGTAGTTGGAAAGTAAAAAATGTGTGTTTTTCACAAGAGATAGAGACATTTAAAAGTTATGTGAAAAAAAAAATTGGAATACCATCTTCTCCTCTCAACACTCTAAAAATCTCTCTTTTCCAATATAGCCAAAGCCACAAAGCTCCTGGTTTATCATCCAGAGAATACAGAGGAAACTTTCGTGCTGGTATCCTCGTTGACGATTTCGTACGGATCCAATTCCGCATGGATGTTCACGCATCCTTCATTTGAATAAGTCAATAGCAAGGTGAATGGAGAAAGTGTTTATAGTAAGTGAGAGAGGGACGTGTGTCAATACATCGCACAGTCTCTTTCACTAGTTTGTAGTGAAAGTTCATTCTCGGCTTCATGGCACAATTTGCCTGTGTCTCCCTTCGAAAAGTGTTTGCACGAAATGAATCTTAAACTCCAATAATGGATAGGATTTCTTTAGTTTTTGCCCAGTCGATTTTTTCCTTCAGTTGGCTCATTAGGGCAGAACTCTAGAGTCTAAAATGAAGTGTCATATTTACAAATTGTTAAGCAAGTTAATAATTTCTTGACCGAAAAATGATGATTAATTATTAAAGGAATAAGAGTTATTCTGGTGTAATAATTTGTTGAGAGTGTCTCAGTTAAGTGAAAGGGTAACCATCTGCCCTTCGTTTGTTTTTATTCCAACTCATTGAAGCATCATTTGTAAAATTAGATGTCACATAGGTTACATTAAAATTTTGCTAGACTTGATTGGATTTAATGGGTTATGCTTGTAACTAATATAACTAATTTGTGTGGTTTCAGCAAACTTCACATATGACTAGAGCTACAATCAACCTACTTAGTGCTGATAAATTAACTGGTAATAATTCCACTAGCTAGAAAAACACGATCAATACTGTACTTATCATTGACGATCTTAGGTTTGTCCTACCTGAGGAGTGTCCTTAAGTTCTCCCTGCGAATGCACATTAAAATGTTTGGGATACATATGAAAGGTGATAAAGGCAAATGGGAAGGCCAGAGCGTATATTCTTGCTAGCTTAACTAATTTTTTGGCAAAGAAACATGAAACCATGGTCACTGCACACGAGATACCACTTGCTAGAAAATCAACGCATACCACTTACACTTAGAACCATTCATCCATAAATCCCTTTCTCCTTCTGAACTTCTATTTTTTCTTACATATGTGTCGTAGATTAGTGTAAATAACAACATTCCTCAAGTTAATTAGGAAACACCTACATTAGATCCAAAAATAGTGTTTGTGTTGAAACATTGTAGAGTTTCTCTGTTCGACCCTGGATTTACGAAGAAACTTAAGTTAGATTTATACTTGGGTCTGACTTGAGAGAACTTGTACGCATTCACAAGGTGTTCACGCATCCACTACCAACACATCGCCTGATTTTCTAACCAAGAGATAAATCAGTCCATCATCCATTTCCATTCATCATAGTCATTTATCACTATTTCCCCTCATCATTTTAAGCATTTTAGAATCAAATCACCGAACATAGATGAACCTTGTATCTACAAGAAGATCATCAATAGTCAGTAGCTTTCTTAGTGTTGTATGTGAATGATATCCTACTCATTGAGAATGATGTAGGTTTACTGATAGATGTAAAACAATGGCTAGCCACCCAAATCCAAATAAAAGATTTGGGTGAGGTAGTTTGATCTAGGGATCCAAATCATTAAATATCGTAAGAACAGAACGATGGCCTTGTCTCAGACATCATATATTGACAAGATTCTTGTCAAATATTCGATGCACAATTCCAAGAGGGGTTTGTTACTTTTTAGGCATGAAATTATATTGTCTAAGGAACAATATTCTAAGATTCCTCAAGATATTAAGGAAATGAGACGGATTCCCTATGCATCGGTTGTGGGCAACCTTCTGTATGTAATGTTATGTACTGGACTTGACATTTCCTATGCAGTAGGGATTGTCAATAGATATTAGTCCAATCTAGGATTTGATCACTGGACTGCAGTTAAGACCATCCTCAAGTTCTTCAGAGAATCAAAGTCAACATGCTTATGTATGGAGTTAAGGATGTGATCCTTACAGGATACACTGACTCTGATTTTCAGACTGATACAGATTTTAGGAAATTCACATCAGGATCAGTAGTTTAGCGAAGCACAAAGGAAGGCTGTATTGTTGACTTTACCATGGATGCAAAGTATGTAGCTATTTGTGAAGTTGCCAAGGATGTTGTATGGCTTAGGAAGTTTTTGACAGACTTAGAAGTTATTCCTGAGATGTGAAAGCCCATCACCTTTTATCGTGATAATAGTAGTTTTGTGGCAAATTCCATGGAGCCTAGAAGCCACAAGAGAAGAAAGCATATTGAGCATATCATCTAATTCGAGAGATTGTGGATCAAGGGGACGTGATCATCACGAAGATCGCTCCATAACACAATGTTGTTGATCCATTTACAAAGTATCTAGTGGCTAAAGTGTTTTAGGATCACCGGGAGTATCTGGGTCTATGAGACATGCATCATCTTATCTTGGGCAAGTGGGAGATGTTATCGGGTATAGTGTATGCCCTAGTTTATTGTATTATGCACTTTACTTTGTTTTATACTTTGTATTGTATTTCCATCAGCTTTAGGACAAGTGGGAGATTGTTGGGGTTGATGTCCTAAATCTTGTGGGTTTTGTAGTTTATAAATTCTTTGTACACGAATTATTTATTTAATGAAATAAGAAGTTATTTTATTCAATGTTTAGTTTGCATTAACCAACTCCAATAAATTAAGATCTAAGGTTATTTAATATAATTTAAACATGTATGTGATTGACATATGGATCATGTTTAAATAATAACCCAAACGTTCTATATTATATGGATAATGTTGGATACCTTATCTTGGTAACACTACAGATACAACCAACTTATAATTGTTACAATAGTTGTAAAATGTTATAAATGATTTAATCCTGATCATTCATGTGGAGACATATGAGTAGAGGTATCATATCCAAAGAGTTTGTATAAGATTGGCCATGGAATGATTAGTCTCTATTTATAACACCGTTACTTGAAGAGTTAACATTTTACTAGGATGACCCTAGGTGACGTTAACTTAATCCTTAGTGAGTTGTGAATTCTTGTCTATGAGAGTAATCCTTTGATCTATATTGGTGAGAGTGGTTAGATTTTCCGACTCAATAAGCCTACTATTTTAGGGATTCATCCAAGTAGGGAGTTGGGAACACAACTACACAAGATGGAATTCACTTCTTCCTAAAGAGTAAGTAGATGAACTGCTCCCTTAACAATTGATTCTGAGTCTTGAACAATGAGGTGCCTTATCCTGTCACTGGCCAGAGAGGGGTTTAGTTTATAGTTGGACTATAATTAATTGTCCATTAGAGGGATTAGTGGTACTTAAGAAGTTATATTTAACTACATGGGTAAAACTATGACCTAATTGTAATTATGACTATGATGAAACACAAGACATGCGTAGCGGAATAAGGATCTAATTATACTCTAATTGCTTTTAATTAAAAGAAAAAAAACATACAAATGAAGGAAAAAACAATAATTAAAAATTACCTTTGAAGCTCCCGAAACGCTTTTCCTCGCTAAATCTTGACCTGAATTCTTTCGGATCACAACTAGAGTTGATCTACTGTCCTCTGGACTCAGAACCGGATTGTGGGGCCCGGTGGATGAAGAAACTGAGAGAGAGAGAAAGAGATGGAAAAAGAAATGGATCTTTGGGTTGGGTTTTGGGTTATGAATTTTCCTCAAAATATTGTTTTTTTTTAGCCCAAATTTGAAAACAATTTTGGCAAAATGGGCAAAAGTTTTTTCTCCAAATTGAAAGCCCAATTTTATAGAAAAAAGCCATGCAACAATGGCATGAAACAAATTCATAAAAACCCAACACCTAGAATCCACTATCTAAATGGGCTTAATGTCTTCACTATAAGCCAACACCTAGCCCACTATTTTGTTAGTGGAATTATCCAACAAAAGTTTAGAATTTCCCACTAACTTTAGTCAAAGGCAAAATAGTCATTTGGTCAAAGTCAAACTTTGATCGAAAAGTCAACATTTTGACTTTTTATGATTTTTTTTGTGTTGACTAATTTTGACCTCTCGAGCATGAATCCTCATTCATTTTCTCGAAATTCAAATCAAATTTGAATATGAGGTCGGTCAAAGTTTGACTTTTCAAAATCAAAAGTCAACTCTTTGACTTTTTATATCTTTGACCATTTCCACTATTTTCGAGCTTCCGAATATGAACGTATTCATATTCTGTATATTTAAATCATACTTAAATATTAAAGTTGTATCTGTAAACTGAAAAAAACCCGACCACTATATCACATATACTTATCGGTTTCTCTCTCTTCACTTAATTCAAACAATTTGAATTATTCTATCATACTGTTCTAAGTTTATTCTATATGAGCTAGTAAGGGAACCTAATGGACCTATAGAGCATGGGCTCTAATGATTCGAGATTAGCTGGCTAAACTCTTTAGACGGAGCTAATCAACATTTGTTAACTAACGGGTCATTCCACTATAGTCCCGTAGTTGCACTCCCCTCACTATAGATATATTTGTGTTTATTTGATATAACCATGACTAGTAAGCTAATCCTTCATAGATTGTTCGTAATCTTGGCTGGGTCATAAAAACCGTTTTACCCCCAAGACTACATCTTGTTCCTTAAGTTCCATTGATCCTCTAATGAACAATTGGTTTAAGACCCAACCTATAAATCGAACCCCTCTCGGGCCAAGGAGAGGGTGGGGCCCCTTGTTCAAGACCTAGATTCAGTACTAAAGGGAACAACCTATCTACTATCCCTATAACGGGTAGGAGTGAATTCCATCTTGCGCCCTGTGTTCCCAGCTATCCACCTGATCTTACCCCTGAAATGGGAGGCTTATTGGGCCAGAGATGATGAGATGCCCTCACCTATGCAGATCTAAGGATAATTTCGAGTGAACAAAAGTTCATAGTTAGCTCAGGATTAAGATTAAGTTACCTAGGTCATCAATTAACGAAATAATCAGTTTAAACATAAAACGACATTTAGAACGTAAAAAGTGACTATTTCATGGTTCAGTCTTATGCAAACTCATTGCACAGGATGCCCCCACTCACATATCTCTATATGAACGATTCAGGATCACATCGTTTGTACTAACTACAAAGTGGGCCGCATTCATAATGTCCCCACAATAAGGCACCCAACCTTAGTTTATTGGATTCAAGATTACAATTTCAATAATAACTTTATCGAAAAACCAAACAGAATATGTTTATTAATTTACAAACTATGAGTTTTAGGACATAAAATCCAACAGAGTAATTCATAGAGGGTCAACTTACGATTGATCGGTTATATCCATAAACACATAAATATATATATAGTACGAAGAGTGCAGCTCTCGGTCTTTAGTGGAGTGACCGACAATTAATGAATGTTGATTAATTTAATTAAAGAGTTTAATTAATTAATCTATTATCATTGGAGCTTCTAGTCTTTAGATCTATAAAGTCCCCTCGTTAGCTCACTGAGGATAAAACAATGGATAGTTATTTTTGGAATAATTTGAATTGTTCAAATTATTTAAGGGAATTAAAGGTATTAATTATATTAATATGATTATTGCAAAGCATAATGTATGTTGATACATTATAGTATATAGGTAATTATAAATATGATTTTTAATTAAAACTATATAATATGTGAGAGATAAAAAATTAAATAAGATTCAAATATTATTTATATGAATAAAATTTATATATGTACGTTAAAATTAATGTGAATAAGATTCATATTAAAATTATAGGTTACAAAGTAGGGTTGCATTTTGATATGATTAAGATGCTTAATATATGGTTGATTAATTACTGGTTAATTAATCAACCATATATTATATAATTAATATGATACCTTTTAGAGAAATGCTTATAAATAATAATAATAAAAAAAACTCAAACAATTTACATGTACAGAAAAAAGGTAACCGACTAAATTTTCTAAAATGCCCTTCTTACATTTGAACTTCACATGCGTGTAATCGGAGATTTCTTCTCCTTCGACTTCGAAGTCTTCTTCTTACTTGATTGACGATTTTTTCTTGCTCGCCTTTAATGTCTTTAGTGACTTATTCTTCTTCTTTGAGTGCGACTACTTCTTCTTGACTTCGTCTTCATCATCGTACTTCTTCTTCATCATCAGCAATCGAAAGGTATGTTTTTCTTCTTCTTTTCTCTCTTCTTTATTGACGACATCGTCATCGTCGTCGTCATCATCATCATCATCATTATCTTCTTCCTCTTTTTCTTCTTCGTCTTCTACTTTTTTTCCCCTTTCTCCTTTAGTTTTTCTTAATGATGTTCTTTCTTCTTCTTCTTCTTTAATCGAATTCAACAGTTGAAATTCAATAGATACCCATTTGGAATTTAAAGTGGTTTCAATTAAAATATATCAAAATGTGGTTAATTGGATTTCAATTCGAATAGACTGTGATAGAGTTCTTTCACTTTATCAGTAATAGACAATGATAGAGTTCTATCCATATCTATCTACCGATTTTAATTTAATTGTGGCTAATTGGAATACAAATGGTATAGACTATAATTGTATATATGTTTACCACTAATAGACAGTGATATAGTCTTATCACTGTTTATCTGATAGCTTTTTCTCCATGTACAAAGTTATATAATTTTGCAATTTACTTCTTGTGTATGTTCTTCTCTATTTTTTTTTTATTTGTTCTTCTTTGTTTGATATTTGTTACCGTTTTTTGTGTGAAGATGTAGGGACATGAAAATCTCTCAATCACTGATAGACGGTGATAAAACTCTGTCACTCTCTATCACCGATAGAACCCTATCACTGACAGTGATAGAACCCTATCACTATCTATCACTTATAGATAAAGCTATATACATATTTTCACTATTATTTTCTTAATATTTTTTCCCTTTTTTGTAGTAATTTGATACCATGGTTAATATTCCTGTAGTGTTTTTTTATGGTGCACAGTGGACCCATTACAATTCTTATGGAAATTATAGTGTTGCTGGAGTTTTTGTTGATGATATGATAGACTTGAATGATTTAGTTAGTTTGATATTGGGTGAAATTGATTTGGATGTTTCTATAGATTTATCTATATTTATTGGATTTTGGTCAAATTAATATTTCAATCTGTGTTCGAAATAAAACAAGATAAGGATGTTAGTTGGTATCGGGCTTTGGCTAAAGATTCACGGACTAGGCATCCTTTAGTTGCTCATGTTAGTCACCATGTTGTAGAAGGATCTTCTAGCTGTATTAGTGGTGGAAATGGTGATAGATTACTATGTTTAGGTTCTTCTAATTCTTCTTCAAATGATTAAATTATATGAGATATTGATTTTAATAGTGATTTGAAGGGAAATGATGTATAGGAAGTAAAGAAATACTGTTGAAGTATTTTTTTTGTAATAGCAGTGAAGAAAATTTTTCAATTCAGAACTACATGATCAAATTCAAAGTCACTTGAGTTCAAATGTTTGCAAGAAGTTTTTCAATGGTATGTTCGGGCATCTCGATACAAGAAAGGTGATTTGTGGATGCTTAGGAAGTACATTTGTCCATGATTTTTCAACGAATACAACTTAAAGTTGTCATAGGCAAACTTCTTCATCTATAAATGAGGACTGCTTAAAAGTGGATTTTAGGTTTATCTCTACTGGTCACTCCCTTCTTAGAGATTGTTTTCATAAGACTCATACTAAGCTTGGTGTTAATATTAGTTATCAAAAGGTTTAGAGGGCAAACGTACACATATTAAGATCATTAAATGATGATGCAACTGAGTCATATAGCTTGATTCCAAAATTCTTTGAAAAGTTGAAGGAAGTGAATCCAAGTATTACTACAAATGAAATATTCTTGAAATTTCTATTACTGTGTATCACAGATAGACTGTGATAGACATCTATCACTGTTTATCTACTAATGACAGACAATGATAGATTTGTTACCATTGATATTGATATAATTGTTTTCATGTATTTTTGTTTGGATGATTTAAATTATGGTTCATTGCTACTAGTGCATCTACTAGTGCATAAATTATGGTTCACGTCTGAAAGGAAACGTTTCTTTATATGAATTTTTCATTTTATATCTAGACAACATCTTGTTTATATAAGATGTCTGAGATAATGCTAAAGTTCTATTCTTTTAGCTTCGAACTATTTGGATCCCAAGAACATACTATGCTTCACCCAAATCGTTCATTTGGAATTGTGTAGAAAGTCATCTTTTGACGTTAGCTAGAATTCTACTTCATTTCCTATGCGTAGAATATAATCAACATACAGAAGGAGAAAAGCGACAGTTTTGTTAACCATTTTCTTGTAAACACAAGATTTATCAACAT
Organism: Benincasa hispida; assembly: GCF_009727055.1. Lineage (NCBI taxonomy): Eukaryota > Viridiplantae > Streptophyta > Magnoliopsida > Cucurbitales > Cucurbitaceae > Benincasa > Benincasa hispida. The sequence continues at coordinate 60,141,352 of NC_052360.1, read as the reverse complement.
TTTGTTCAAAGCCATAAGATTTTATCGCAATGTAAAATCTTATATTCCAAGAACGAAACGCTTGTTTCAATCCATAAATATATCAATTAAGCTTACAAACCTTTTGCTTTTTACCCCATTCAATAAATCCTTCTGGTTGAGACATATAGATACTCTCCTCAAGATAGCCATTTAGGAAGGTTGTCTTGACATCCATTTTCCAAATTTCATAATCATAAAATGTAGCTATACACAAGAGTAATCTAATAGACTTTATCATGGCAATTTGAGAGAAGGTTTCTTCATAATCTACCCACTCTTTTTAGGCAAACCCTTTTGCCAAAGCCTAACTTTATAGGTCTGTACCTTTTCAGCTTGATCTCGTTTTCTCTTGTAGATCCACTTACAATTGATGAGTTTTACCTCTTCTGGTTGATCTATAGGATCCCAGACTGAATTAAAGTACATTGACTCCATTTCAAGATCCATGGCCTTAACCCGCTGTTCTTTATCCACATCTTCCATTGTTTGTATGAAAGTTAATGGATCCTTTAAGACATCATCGGGTATGATGACTTGAGTTTCAAATAAACCCATCTACCGGTCAGGCTGTTGTACAACCCTCCCACTACGTCCAGGCACTATCAACTCTTGAGAAGGACGTGGAGTGCTAGTTTCATCAACAACTCTTATTGATGGACCTACTCGATCAACAACTCTTGTTAATGCATCTATGGTTTCTCTGGTCATTTCATCTATTATTAACCTACTGTGAGGTTGGTGATTCTTGATGTGGTCTTCCTCTAGGTTAGTTGCATTTATCGATACAAATATCTTATCTTCCCGAGGATCATAAAAGAAACCATCTTTTGTCTCTTTACGGTAACCTATAAATAGACATACCTTTGAACGACATTCCTGTTGGGATTGATGTCAAATTCTCCCGGAGTCTCATAGATTGCAAACTGTACACATTGTTATGAATAAAATAAGAGTTATTTTATTTGACATTTTCTCATATCCAATAAACAAAGCTCCATAGTTATTGTATGTAAACTTAAGCATATATATGAGATATACAAGTGGATCATGCCTTAAATGATAACCTAAAAAGGTCTGTAGTATAAGGATTAAGGAGGGATACCTGATCCTGGTGACACTATGGATACAACCCGCTTTGTAGAGGATTACAAGTGTTGTGAACTAACCACATATGGTAGATCCTTACCATTCATGTGGAGACATACGAGCGTGGGTGTCCTATACAAAGAGTTTGTATAAGACCGAACCACGAGATTAATAGTCTCTTTATATAACAACGTTGATACTTGAGACTTACATCTCACCTAAACGACCATAGGTGACATGACCTCAATCCTGAGTGTTTTGGGATCTCCTGCCTTTGAGGGCGGTCCTTTGGTTAGTATGGGTGAGAGTGGCCAGATTGCTAACTTAACATGCCTACCTTTTTGGGGATTTGTTTGATTTGGAAGCTGGGAACTCAGTTATACAAGATGAAATTCACTTCTTCCCCAAAGCAGGGGTAAGTAGATAGATTGCTCCCTTAAGAGCTGATTCCGGGTCTAGAACATAGTGGCCACAAATTCTCTTTGGAAGAAAGGACTTAGTCAAAGTAGAACTATGATTTATGTTCATTAGAGAGACCAGTGGTACTTAAGAAGTTAGATGTAACTATAGGGGCAAAATGATATATTGGCCTAGCTATACTTACAAGTGATTTGTGAAGGGTTATCACACTATTGGTTGGTTGATATAGACACAAAATATATCTGTAGTAAGAAGAGTGAAATTGCCGATCTTTAGTGGAGTTCCTGGTAGTTAACGGATGGTGGATCCCATGACTAAAAAGTTTAGTCAGTTATTCACGTACCATTGGAACTTCAAGCTACAAGTCCATAAGATCCCCTTGGTAGCTCAATGGGTTCAAGTTGGGAACTATGAGTTCTGACTGGATTCCATGTTCTATCAAATAGTCTTGGAATTTCAAGTCCATATACTCACCACCTCGATTTGATCGAAGTGTTTTAAGCTTTTTACCTAATTTGTTCTTAACCTCTGCCTTATATTCTTTGAACTTTTCAAGTGTATCGGACTTATGATGTATTTGGTAAATGTAGTCATACCTTGAATAATCATCGACGAAGCTGATGAAATATTTATATCGTTCTTTAGCTTTAACATTCACCAAATCACAAAGGTCTAAATGTACCAGCTCCAAGGGTTTTTTAGCTCTAAGACCTTTTCCAGAAACAAATCTTTTAGTCATTTTACCTTCAAGACAAGATTCACACGACGAAAGTGAACTATTTTCTAATTGATTTAGATGACCATTCTTAACCAATCTTTCAATTCTATTGAGATTTATGTGACCAAGTCTCAAGTGCCAAAGATAGGCATTTGGAGAAATTTTTCTTTTCTTATTTTAAGTCTCAGTTGTTTTAAATATCTCTATATTTAAAACGGCTTTTACTTCAATCAGTTTTAACATGTAAAAGTTATTTTCTAATTTTGCAAAACAAATATTAATATCTTTCGAAGTAATGAATACTTCATTATTTTCAAAAGAAACTTTGTAATTTCATTCTAGCGAACTTGAGACGGATATTAAATTCCTTTTTATAGAAGGAATGTAATAAACATTTTCAAGTAAAATGTACCTATCTCCTATAAATAACTTCATACCTCCCACTGCTTTCGTTGAAACAACCTCCCATGTCCCTACCTTAAAGGTCGCATCGCCTTTTGTAAGTTGTATCCAGGAATTAGTTTCCTGAGAGAAAATACACATGATTTGTGGCACCTGAATATGTTATCCAGGTCTTTTTATTGTTTTCCACTAAGCATGTTTCGATGACTAGTAAATCGCATTTACTTTGTCGTTTGAATTTTGCATTTTCATATATATTGTTCAAAACTTTAGATGAGTTGTTAGATAAAGGACAATCCTATTTTAAAACTTGTTTTCAATCATCATTTGCTATTAATTTACATGTTGAATTGTTATTACCATTAATTAAAGCAGAAGCAAGTATTTTAGAAGAATTCAACATGCTAAAATTTTAAACATATTCTTATTAGTAAATTGCAACTAAATCCAAATCAAGTTTTAGCAAAAAGTAATAATGTACCCATAATCATTATTTATTTGCAACGATACTATAGTGAGTCAGAATAAGTGCTACTGAGGGGCAGTCAAATACTCCTTTACTAAAGCAAGACATTCTTCACTAAATACTATCATTAGAATAACTCAAATTTTGATAGTCATTTAGCTACCGTTTTCGGTTAAGAACTTACTAACACTTTAGTAGTTCTGCTAGTGTAACCCTCCATTTTCAGACTTCAGAGGTCGGCCCTAACGATACTACCGTATTGGAAAATCAAGTTGGAAGGCGACCGAAGAAATCCTATCCATTTCTAAAGTTTGTGTTGTTTCGAATCCTATGTTACAACCCTCCGAGGGGATAGCCGTTGTTAAACAACTAGCAAGGGCCGCTAAAGCTAACCAGCAGGCGCAACATAGGAATCTCATGGTCCAAACAAACAGAAAAGACCGCAAGATGTGTTGACACATATCTTTCACCCACTTACTATAAACTACATCACCCATTCATCTTGATATTGACCCATACAAATACTTTCTGAATGGAGGTCACTCCTAGGGTGACACGAAGCATCGTATGAATCTCACGACAGGAACTTTCTAGGGACGTGAGAGTTGAAATTAATATATTGTATATTTTATTTTACATTGGACAACTTTCCCTCATTCATCTTGATATTGACTCATGCAAACACTTTCCGAATGGAGTCACTCCCAGGGTGACACAAAGTGTTGCATGAATCTCACGGTGTGAAACTCTTAGGACGTGAGAATCAAAATCAAAACATCACTTTTGGTTTTACTGTGAACAACTGCCCCTATTCACTATAATCTCGATTTATGTAAACACTTTCTGAATAGAGGTCAATCCCAGGGTGACACGAAGCGAAACATCAATCTCAATTGTGAACTCTTAGGGACGTGAGAGCTAAAAACTAACATATTACATATGTTATTAATCTCCCATTGAAGCGTTTATTAAATTGCCACTGAAGTGTTCTAATAACATTTCATATATGCTATTAAGCTCCCTCAAAAGTATCCTAACATTTGTTTGGGTATATATTTACTCAGGTTTGTTCCGAGTAATTAAACAACCTAAGTTTAGGTGTTTATTCAAGTATAACGTTTATATTTTGATTTAACCTACGAAATCTAGGTTATAAACTTGTTTTAAAACCTTACATTGCTCACATATTGCTTATAAAATTGGTTAACAATGCTCAATTCTTCGGCCATAATCCCTAGGTACGAGGTGTTCCGTATACCATCAACTTACATATCTCCAGCTTTAGACATGATTATATACCACTTGAAATTGTAACCATATTTTACAAGATGTGGACCGATTTTAACTATTAAAACAGATGATTAACCTACACGAGCATGCAACTTATCTTTGTTATGGATTTAATGTCTAATCCAATTTTATAACAACTTATAAAACTTTAGACATGCTTTTGCATCCATAGCATACATCAGATACATCATAATTTAATATAACACTTATATTAAAACATCGGAAACCCTAAACATGCATACTATATATTATAAAACCTTATAACATACTTTCAATGCATGTAACATGCTTTCTATAGTGGGATTTTAAATCTACATGGCATACTATATGAACATACAAGATTTATTTAATTATAACAAATATCAAATGCATAAATAGTTATACACAAACTGATATAGTTTAGTTTTGGCATTCTCAAGCAAACAAAGGTCTAATTATTACAATAACCAAAAATAGCTCCAAAACACTTATGGACCGCTCGAACCACCCTGAACCGAACTCAAACCTCTCAAACCGAACCTTCAGTGCTCGAAATTTGGATAAATCGGGCAAAAACCATCAAGACCCTCAAGCATTGAGTAAGCCATCTAGCATAGAATATGCCATCAAGCATCGAGTATGCCCTCAAGCATCAAGTATGCCATCGTGCTTGAGCATCAAGTATGCCATTGAGAATCAAGTATGGCATCGTGCATCGAGTATGCCATCGAGCACCAAGTATGCCATCAAGTATGAGCATCAAGTATGTCATCATGCATTGAGTATGACATCGACTACCATCGAGTATCGAGTATTTCACTAAATACCATCGAGTATGAGCATCAAATATACCATCGTGCATTCAGCATGACATTGAATGCCATCAAACATCGAGTATTTCACTAAATTCCATCGAGTAAATGCCATCAAGTACCATTGAGTATGGCATCATGCATTGAGTATGACATCAAAATACCATCGAGTAAATGTCATCGAGTACCATCGAGTATGGCATCGTGCATCGAGTATGACATCAAAATACCATCGAGTATGCCATCGAGTACCATCAAGTATGGCATTGTGCATCGAGTATTTACCAGTGGCTAACAATCCAATTCTACTGCTCGACCTTCTTCACTTCTTTCTTCAATTACAACCTAATTGCAACTCTAATGACTTCAACCGAATTATAGACACTTAATCATACATTAACGCTTATCAATCAAGAGCCATTTACAAGAATTACAGCATAATTGAACAGAAATCAATGCCAAAATACAGAAAAACCATATTAGTTCATCATTTTCATACATCTTATGAAAAACACCTACCAAGCCAAAATTAACTCGAATTGAATGTTTAAATGATGCTTTGATACCAGTTGTTGGAAAACAGAAACATGCAGTGGAAAAAAATAGGATCATTAAACATTCTAATTCCTTACTTTTGACATCAACATAAACATGTCCATATGGTATTAAGAAGGTTTCAATACATACCTTTGATGATCCTCTTCAAACATGTATTTGAGCTGCAATCTTCTCCAATTGAAGTTGTGGACCACCAAGAGATCTTCTCTACTATTCTTAACCTTGCATTTGAGTGGTGGAACTCAAAATTGAACTGAATATGGTGATCAAGTTTGAAGGGTATTTTTAGAGAAGAAGAACACCCAACAGAAAACTAATTTTTAGAAGCCTTCATCTTTTCATCCTCCCAAATTCTGAGTTTTATTCCTTTAATTCTTGCAAGCACTAAAGTGCCAACAATTTGACACTTCAATATAATGTAATTAATGGGCAAGCTTGGTGAACATAGGAGGAATAACTCCAATCTTCAAATTGTGGGACTTTCCCACTAAATTCCTAATTTCCATTTTTCTTGAACTTTAATTAATTCAAAATTAATTAAAATCTAAATCTAAATTTCAATTTCAATTTCTGAAATTGAAATAAAAATGAAAAAATAATTTGATTTTCAATTAATTAAATAACCATTTAATATCAAATATTAAATTAATCACACACCTAATTTTAAACATTAATCCTATTAATGTAATTAATATTTAAATCAATATTTAGATATTATAAGCTCTTCAATTTCATTTAATTTTGATCAGTTCAACATTAGTTAATTATATCGAATATAATTATACAAACCCTAATTTGATTTTGAACTATTTAAATTCAAACCCTAATTTCAATTTAAACATTGCAAGTTGAAATTCAATTTGAACAATTCAAATTGAAATTATTCCAGATTCATTCAATTTACTAATTCAAGATGTTCATGTTTTACGAGCTAGTAGAGAGACCTTATGGACCTACAAATCATGAGCTCCAACGATTTGATATTAATTGGATAAAACTCTTTAGACCGAATTAATCAATATTCATTAACTATTAAGTCACACCACTATAGCTCACTAGTTGGACTCTTCTCACTGTAGATATATTTATGTCCACTTGATTTAACCATAATCAGTAAGTCGACCCTTCACAGATTGTTCGTAATAATGGCTGGGTCAAATGTTGTTTTATCCCCGAAATTACGTCTTGCTCCTTAAGTTCCACTAATTCTCTAATGAACAATTGGTTTGTGATCCAATCACTAAATCGGATCCCTCTCAAGGCACAGAGGTGGGGCCTTTTGTTCAAGACCTGGATTCAGCACTTAAAAGCAAAACCTCCCTTCTATCCCTAAATCGGGTAGGTGTGAATTCCATCTTGCACCCTATGTCCCCAATTATCTACCCGGTCTTACCTCTGACATGGGAGGCTTATTAAGCCAGCGCTATTGAGCCAACCCTCACCTATGTAAATCTAAGGATAATCCCGAATAAACAGGAGTTCATAGTTAGCTCAGGATTAAGATCGAGTTACCTAGGTCATTTAAGCGAAATAGTCCGTATTAAACAGTAAACAACGTTATAAAGTAAGAGTGACTTTTTTCTTGGTCCAATTTTAAACCTGTCTCTTATACACATCTAGATGTGTATAAGAGACAGCCACTATAGCTCACTAGTTGCACTCTTCTCACTGTAGATATATTTATGTCCACTTGATTTAACCATAATCAGTAAGTCGACCCTTCACAGGTTGTTCGTAATAACGGCTGGGTCAAATGTTGTTTTATCCCCGAAATTACGTCTTGCTCCTTAAGTTCCACTAATTCTCTAATGAACAATTGGTTTGTGATCCAATCACTAAATCGGATCCCTCTCAAGGCACAGAGGTGGGGCCTTTTGTTCAAGACCTGGATTCAGCACTTAAAAGCAAAACCTCCCTTCTATCCCTAAATCGGGTAGGCGTGAATTCCATCTTGCACCCTATGTCCCCAATTATCTACCCGGTCTTACCTCTGACATGGGAGGCTTATTAAGCCAGCGCTATTGAGCCACTCCTCAAGCTGTCTCTTATACACATCTAGATGTGTATAAGAGACAGATTTGAATCTCATTCTTATATTTATCTATCATATATTATATAGTATTAATTATAAATCATATTTACAATTAACTATATATTATAATGTATTTATATACATTATATCAATTTGAATCTTTTTAAAAAATGTATCTCTCTTATAAATCATATTTGTAATGAACTATAATGTATCAATATACATTATATTTATATTAATCACATTAATATAAAAAATTTTCTTAAATAATTTAAACAATTTAAATTATTTCAAAATTATTTGTTCCTTATTTTATTCTTAATGAGCTAGTAAGGGAACCTGAACCTATAGATTTGAAGCTCCAATGTTATGGGATTAATCAATTAAACTTTAATTAGACTAATCAACATTCATTAACTAGCGATCACTCCACTAAAGATCGATAACTACACTCTTCACACTGTAGATATATTTTGGTGTCAACGGATTTAACCAATCGTAAGTTACCCTTCACGAATAGCTCGTAACTACAGCTGGGTCAAGTTACCGTTTTATTCTTGTAGTTACATCTAATTCCTTAAGTACTACTCATCCCTCTAATGAATAATTAGTTGTAGTCCAATTATAGACTAGACCCCTCTCTGGCCAATGAGAGGGTGAGGTACCTCATTGTTAACGACCTAAAATCAACTCTTAAGTGAGCAATTCATCTACTTACCCTACAATCGGGAAGGAGTGAATTACATCTTGTGTAGCTGCGTTCCCAACTCCTCATTTGGAAAAATCCCGAAAATGGTGGCATATTGAGTCGGTAGATCAGACCACTCTCATCCCATATAGATCAAAGGATTGCCCTCACAGGTAGGAGTTCAAAACTCACTCAAGATTAAGGTCAAGTCACTTATTGTCATCCTAGTGAAATGTAAGTATTTTCAAGCAACGATGTTAGAAAGAAAGAGAAATCATTTCGTGGTTAAGTCTTATACAAACTACTAGTATAGGATACTCCCACTCGCATGTCTCCACATAAATGATTAGTATCGATTCACTCGTAACACTTTACAACTATTGTAATAATAACAAAGTGGGTTGTATCCGTAGTGTTACTAGGATAAGGCACCCAACTTTATCCATATACTACAGACCATTTAGGTTATTACTTAAACATGATCCACTTGTATGTCAACTACATAGATATTTAAGTTACATTAAATAACTTCGGATCTTGTTTATTGGATTGAGTTACACAATTCTAGATGTCAAATAAAATAACCCTTTGTTTTATTAAATAAATTAATAGCATTTTTTATACATTACAAACCACCAGATTTAGGGCACGATCTCTAATAAGAGATACTGTAGACCTACCATTTCTATTGATGACACGTTTTTGAAGTCTAAGTTTGGTGGTACTCTATTAGCAGCTTTAGCAGTAGATGGTAACAATAATATCTTTCCCCTTCCATTTGCTATTATAGAGCCAGAAAATGAAGCGTCATGGAAATGGTTGTTCTAGAATATACAAACTAGTTTAAGGGATCAAGAACATTTAGTAATTGTCCTTGATAGGCATTTGAGCAATGCAAAGGGTGTCTTAAGTGTGTTCAGGAATGTTGAATATTGTGTGCGCATTCAGCATGTTCTTAGAATTTTTAAGAAGTCATTCAAAGATCCTTTTATTGACCAGTTTTATTTTAGTTGTGTTAAATCATACACTTTAGATGACTTTGAGATTAATATGAGATGTATGGAGTCAATTTCTCCAAATATTTGAAGTTATCTTGATAACGTAGAATTTGAAAGATGTTCTTGTGCATATTCGCGAAGAAGAATTATGAAATAATGACAACAAACCCTTTAGAGTACGTAAATTTTGTTTAAAATGGAAAAAAAAATTACATATTGTAAGTGTTGGGGTTTGTGCCCTAAAGTCTCGTGTCCTGTAGTTTGTAAATAATTTTGTACCAACGCTTGTGATGTATAATATATATGATATTTACTTCACTTATTAACCTTGCACATTTAGATATTTTTATTTTACCACAAACCAATAAACTTAATATTCCTGGTTGTCTTTATGTAACTCAAGCATGTATGTAGTGACATATAAGTGGATCATGTCTTAAGTGACAACCAAAATGGTCTGTAGTATATGAATATAGGAGGGAAACCTTATCTTGGTAACACTACGAACACGACCCGCTTTGTGGAATAGTTACAAGTGTTGTGACTTGTCACAGATGGTCTGATTCTGATTATTCGTGTAAGGGACAAGCGAGTGAGGGCGTCCTATACAAAGAGTTTGTATAAGACTTGATCTCAAAGTGTTAACGTCTCATCATATAGCTCCATTCATGACAGAGACTTCACTTCACTAGGATGACCATAGGTAACATAACCTCAATCCTGAGTGAGTTGGGAACTCCTACCATTGAGGGCGATCCTTTGATTTGCATCGGTGTGAGTGGCCAAAGTGCCGACTCAAACCTACCACTTTGAGGATTTGTCTGATTTGGGAGTTGGGCATCAACTTCACAAGATGGAGTTCACTCCTTCCCCAAAGCAGGGGTAAATAGATAGATTTCTCTCTTAAGGGCTGATCCCGGGGCTTGAACGATGTGGCGCCGCACACCTTCTCATGGCCAGAGAGGTGTTCACACATAGTAAGACTATGTTGTATTGTTCATNCTGATCCCGGGGCTTGAACGATGTGGCGCCGCACACCTTCTCATGGCCAGAGAGGTGTTCACACATAGTAAGACTATGTTGTATTGTTCATTAGAAGGACCAGTGGTATAGGAGTAAGATGTAACTACAGGAGAAAAACGGTAAATTAGCAAGGTTTACTTACGAGCATCTATGAAAGGTCACCGTACTGATGATTGGTTATATTCAATGGACATAGAAATATATCTATGATAAAAAGAGTTCAACTGTTGGTCTTTAGTGGAATGCTTGGCGATTGACGAGTGGCTAAAGAGTTTAGTCAACTATTCATGTATCATTGGAGCTTCGAGCCATAGGTCAATAAGGTCCCCTTAGTAACTTGGATACAAGTTGAGAATCAGTTTTTGGGTCAGTTTGAAATGTTCAAATTGACAAGAGAGAATTTGATTATATATGATATAATTAACTTTATGTTTGAGATACATTAATTTTGAGGAAATTGGATATAAATATGAATAATATCTAATGGAGGAAAAATATGATTAATATATGATATTAATCCATACGTTATGAATATGATGTGATTATATTCATTGTCTATTAATTGGACGGTTAAAGGGATAATAGGTCGGCGTCTCTTCTATTTTCATAACGGATGAGTAAGTTGAAGAATCTCTTTGAGCGCTTAAATAGCTCACGGTGTGTTAAGCATTGGATGCACGGACATTGTGTTGAAGAGTGTCATCGCTTAGCAAAACCTGTGCCGATACGATAGTGCTTGAACGATCCCGTACCTATACGATAGTGCTGAATGATTGCTTAACGCTTACACCCTCACGCACTTTTTACTAAACGATCGTTTACCTTTTTCTAAGCGATCGTTTAGTGCCCGAGATTTACTAAATGATCGTATAGATGATCGTTTAGCTTTTCCTACACGATCGTTTAGACGATCGCTTACATTTTCCTACACGATCGTATACTTCACCTGAATAATTAAGCATTTTGTCTATATGATTGACGAGCCTATCTCCCACTTGCTTGATCGTTGTATACGATCTTCTTTCCTCCTTCCCTCTACCAAATCCAAACAAAGCCCACCTTTTGGATTCTCACATCGAGAATACTAAGGGTTCTAAGNGTTGTATACGATCTTCTTTCCTCCTTCCCTCTACCAAATCCAAACAAAGCCCACCTTTTGGATTCTCACATCGAGAATACTAAGGGTTCTAAGTGGTGGTGTCATCCCCGTTTCCTTCTGTTGATCTGGAGACTGTTCGAGTAGACAATTGGGATTTGCTGAATGTTAGCTTACCATTTTAGTGAAAGCGAAATTTTCTGTGAAGAGTAAGTCTTCAATCGGTATGATCTCTCGATCTCTTATTGAATGTTTCTTCGAGCATGCCAATAATTTAACATTATGAATGCATATTAGTATGTTTGAATGTATATGTGGAAATTCTGTCACAATAAATTAGAAAGATCCGCTTCTGCTCGTAGATACTCTTGAATAAGAGTTCCTTCAATAAGTTTACTTCATACAACTAGAGCTCTATTGTAAAAGTGGTCACGATTGAAGGAAAACTAGTTTGTTAATTAAAACAATTTTGACTCCTTAGGCTGAGAATATATTAATCAACATGAAGAGCCAAGAAGTTTCTTGGTAAGAGTTTTTTTTTTTTTTTTTAAATTTTTTGTTTGTTTTTAGATATATAAAATTGATAGAAGAATGATAGACAGTGATACAGTTCTATCATTTTCTATCACTGATAAACAGTGATTGGGGTATATACTAATAAATAGTGATAGAGGTCTGTCACTATCTCTGATATATTTGTAAATGTTGATTTCTTTTTTCATTTTTATTTATTAGGTTCATCCCATTAGCAATATTGAATACAAAGTAATTGATGGTACTAAACAATTCATGGTGAAGCTTAACTTGGGATCTTGTAGCTGTCGAGTATGGGATTTTGATGAAATTTTATGCTCTCGTGTGCTTATTGCTCTTTGGATGCTTACGTGTTAGCTGATTATTATTATTCAAACAAGTTCTCATCAACATATAAGGGTTGTGTTCGTCCTGTTGAAGTCCATTTAAAATCGAGGGTTGTAGATGATACCTTCTATTTTTAAACATTTAGCAGGAAAAACCTGAGAAATAAAGGATCTCATCTATAGGTGAAGCTAAAAATAGTTCATCACGATGTAGTCGTTATCATTGCAAAGGTCACAATTCTAGGACTTGCGAACTTCGCCAAATGAATCAATGATGTCATTATAGTTTCCATTTTTCTCTATTATTGTCAAATGGATTGGTATTAAAATTTATCAAGGTCCTATTATTGAGTTTGTAAATGAATGGAACAATATTTTCGTATCAATAAAATTCTTGAATGTCTTTGTTTATATTCATTTTTTATTTGGAACATGTGATATACACACTTATACACACTGATGACGTTGATATACACTAATATCTTTCTATCAGTGTCTATCATTTATAACTAATACACCATTGAGCTAATATACACTGATATCTTTCTATCAGTGTCTATCATTGATAACTAATACACCATTGAGCTAATATACACTGATATCTTTCTATCAATGTATATCACCGATAGACACTGATAGATATATGATACATACATTGGTAGACCATGATTTTTATTGAGTTGTATACAAAGAATAAGATCTATTAGTAATAGACAGTGATAATAGTCTATCATTGTCTATCACTGACAGACAATGAAATACTTTAACAAACTAACTACTAGTGATAGACACTGATAGAAGTCTATCAATGTTTATAAGTGAAGTATATAATTTCTTTCAACAATAACTATCATTGATTGGCACTTACCAGTTTCTATCAGTAAAGTTTGAATAGATTCTAATGTGACAAAAATTCAAATCAGCAACTTTTATTCTCATGGGTAAAGGCATGAACCTTCTTTCTCCACTGTCTTCTTCGCCTTGTCACCAATCTCTTTAAATTTCTTTCTCATTTGTTCGCTTTCACCATCCATCACCATTTTAATGGCTTTCTTCACTTTCTCCCACTTCACCACTACCCTTTCCACACCTCCCCAATCCCCCTTTTGTTTCCTCTCTTACACTCACACCCACTTTCAATATCTCCAAAATCAGCTTATAATTGTACAATTGATTTGAAAACAACGGCCATGTGATCATCATAATCCTTGCATATATCACTGATTCTTTCTGTCATTGTCTATCACTGATAGACATTGTGTTGGGGTTGACGCCCTAAATCTCGTAGGGTCTTATAGTTTGTAAACATTGTACGAACAAACTCTTATGTGATTAATAATACATGATGTTTTTACTCATTTTTTCTATAAAATATGTGATATTTTAGTTGCATTAACCACAAACCAATAAACTAGCATTTTAAGGTTATCATTGTAACTTAAACATGTATGTAGAGACATACATGTGGATCATGTTTAAGTTACAATCTAAATGGTTTGTAGTATATGGATAAGGTTGGGTACCTTATCCTGGTGACACTACGAATATAGCCCGCTTTGTAGGTGTTACAAGTGTTGTAAAGTGCTACAAATGATCTGATCCTGATCATTCATGTATTAGGCATGTGAGTAGGGATATTCTATACAAAGAAGTTTGTATAAGTCCGGACCACGAAATGTTTAGTCTCATTACATAACACAATTCATAATAGAGACTTTCATTTCACCAGGATGACCATAGGTAACATGACCTTAATCCTGAGTGAGTTGTGAACTTCTGCCTATGAGGGCGGTCCTTTGATTTGTTTGGGTCAGAGTGGCCAGGTTGTCGACTCAACAAGCCTACAATTTTTAGGATTCGTCTGATTGGGGAGTTGGGAACATAGCTACACAAGATGGAATTCACTCATTCCCCGAAGAAGGGGTAAGTAGATAAATTGCTCCCTTAAGGGCTAATCTGGGTCTTAAACAATGTGACGCTACACCCTTTCCTAGACCGAGAGGGGTTTAGTCATAATGGGACTATGATCTATTGTTCATTAGAGGGATCAGTGGTACTTAAAGAGTTAGATGGAACTAAAGGGGAAAAACGGTAATTTGGCCCAACTGTACTTACGAGCAATTTGTGAAGGGTCATAGTACTGTTGATTGGTTATATCCAATGGACACAGAAATATATCTGTAGTACAAAAAATACAACTGTTGGTCTTTAGTGGAGTGCCCGACAATTAACGGATGGTGGATAATGTAATTAAACAGTTTAATTAATTATTCATGTACCATTGGAGCTTCAAGCTACAAGTCCATAGTTCCCCTTGGTAGCTCAAAATGATTTAGTTGAGAATTAGTTTTTAGGTTAATTTGAATTGTTCAAATTAGTAAGAGAGAATTTAATTATATATGATATAATTGTTATAATGTATTTCATACATTATAGAGATTCAAATATATTTTCTATGAATGAGATTCATAATTTTTATGATTTATATAAATTCCATAAAATAGTGAAAAGGAACTATAGTTTATATTGTATACGATACAATATTAAAACTATAGGTTTTGTGTTATATTTGATATAACATATAGTTTATTATAAATATGATATGATAAGTTAGTTATCATATTTATTTATATTATTTTATTATTTAAATAATAATTCTTATTTTCTTTCCAACCGTCTTAGTGGAAAGTGGTTTTGTGGCAAAAAGGAATTAAAAGAAAACAGTTTTCTTCTTCTTCCACACACGACAAGAGTATCTACACAATTGAAGTTTTCAATACGATGGAGTGAACATAAGCATTTTGTTTTCTTCAATCTTCTTCCTCCTCCAAACTAAAACAAACACTCCAAACCAAAATAATCAAAGCCCACCACTCCTGGACTCTCACCCTAAGAATACTGAGGACTTCCTATGGTAGTGTCTGATTTGGTTCGTGAAGTTCTTGAAGAAAGTCTTCAAGGGTGCTGTGTTCGAGTTTGTGATCATTCAAAGGATTTACAAGAAGAAAAGTTCTTCAAAGGAAGTATCTCTTGAACCCTTTTTCTTTATAAAAATAACGTTGTAATTTGTTTATGAATGCATATACTATATGTTTACTATAAATTAAGTTTTCAATACAAATAAAATTTGGACGATCCGCTTTCGCTCAAGGATCTCTGTAAAACGAGTTCCTTCATGGTGATAGAAAAATATTAGTGTCTATCATTGATACACAGTGGTAGTACTTTATTCATGTTATACTTAATAAAATTTCATTCATCATATCTTAAATTGATAAAATCATAACACAACATGAACAATGAAGTACATGTAAAGGCCACTTGGAAGAACGCCTATCAGTGTCTATCTCATATAAAGTAATCAGTGATAGACGATGATAGACTTCTATTAGTTCCTATCATTGATAGAAATCATGATGTACCTAATAGAATTTCATTCAACACATATTTGATAGACACTGATAGACTTCTATTGATGTCTATCATTGATAAACATTGGTAGTGGTTTATTCATGATGTACCTAATAGAACTTCATTCAACATATATACAAAACTTTAGAGAACTGATAAATTCAAAGAAAAACAATGATGAATTAAAAAGTTATATAAAATTGCACCATATTTTTGAAAATTTTAGATAACATCATTAGTATAAACTAGAATTCACACAAATGTAGTTCTAAAATCAACGTTCATTGTCACTAGAATTCATAAAATTTAACATTCACAAAATATAGTTGTTGACCTGAGCTATACTAACTAACGTTTCAGCTAAGTGATATAGCAATGGAAGTACACGAATGAAAATAAAAGAAGAAGAGAAGAAAGCACAAACAACACAGAAGTCATAGTGGTTCAATCTTAAGATGAAATTTACATCCACTGTGAAAGGTCTCTCAATCTTCTTTACTAATATTCATAACAGAATTACAGATGAATTCTTTCTAGAAGAGGAAATACAAAGTTCGTTATCACATCAACAAGAAGAAAACACTTAAATTTCCAGTGTTTCAAAGTTTGCATACTCATACTCGATCCTCGATAATTTCTTACCCGATTCTCGATTGCTCGGTTACTCACTTATTCGTTGCTCACGCTCACTTAAAAGCTTGCACGCTTACAATCTTACTCGATTACTCGATGCACGCTTACTCGCTTCCTCGATACTCCCCTGAATACTCGCTCAACTGACCATTTAATTACATCAGGGGAAGCACTTCAACTGGGACCACTTTACGCACAATAAAATCCCTGGAAAGAGAAACAAACTCAGGTGACATACCTCAACCAATCAACCAATCCCATGCTGTCTTTTTTAACAGATTTAGTGGAGGAATATTCTTTTTCCAGCTCATTCACAAACAACTTTAAGATTGGCCTAATAAAACAATACCAATACTCTTTCCTTGCAAACTACAAAGAGTATATCAAACCCAATAAGAAGTCAAATTAATGTGCTAAAAAGAAGACAGGCCCACTGAATATAATAAAGGGCCAAAATGTATTAGGCTAGCAAAAACCACAATAATTATCCACCTTGGTACATAATACATCAGTAAGAAAAATGTAGGACCTTTCCCAATAACAGTGTTCACAAAGAACCAACCTTGAGAGTCTTCAAACAACTCTCAAGTTTATGTGCAGGTAGAGTCTTTGTCAAGGCATCAGATGCATTTTCAGAGGATAAAATTTTCTCAATTCTTACCTTTCCTTCTGCAATTACATTTCTTAGTTAATGGAACCTAACATCTAGATGATTGGTTCTTTCATGGTAGGTCTGATTCTTTGACCAAAAAAAAAAAAAAAAAAAAAAACAAACTACACTCTGACTATCACAAAAAATCACCAAATCATCCTTTAAGAAAATCTAAAATTCTTCAGCTAACTCATTAAGCTAGATAACTTCTTTAAATGCTTCAGTTAGAGCCATGTATTCAGCTTATGTGGTTGATAAAGCAACCACTGATTGTAAGGATGATTTCTAGCTCACTATGTTTCCAAATAACTTGAAAACTAAATCGAACAAAGACCTTCCCTTGTCTTTATCAGTTGCATAATCTGCATCCACAAAACCTGTGAAAACCTCTTGATTACTTAAGTGTTTAATATATAAAAACCCAAATGAAACGGTTCCTTTAACATATCTCAGGATCCACTTGACTACTTGTCAATGATAACTCCCTGGATTAGCCATATATCTACTAACAACATTTTAACAATGAGCTAAATCTTGTCTGGTACAAACCATAAGATACATGGGACTTACTTCAACATTTGCATATGGTACAACTTGCATTTGATCTTTGTCATCATCAGATTTAGGGACATGCTCAAGGGATAATTTAAAATGAGATGCAAGAGGTGTTGTAACTGATTTAGATTCATTCATTCTAAATTTTGTAAGCATCTTATGGCAGTATGCTTCTTAAGAAAGTCTCATATTACCAAGAAAGTCTCATATTACCAACATCTCTATCTGTATCAATTGTTATCTCTAGTATTTTCTTTGCAGGTCCAAGATCTTTCATGTCAAAGACCCTTTTTAAGTCATTTTTCAGCTTATTCACCACTTGTCTATCTATGCTTTCTACTAGTATATCATCAACATATAACAATAAGAAAACAAAATTACTTCCTACTTCATGTCTAAAGTACATACAATGATCCAACATACTTCTTTTAAAACTACACGACATAATGAATGAATCAAACTTAAGATACCATTGTTTAGGTGTTTGCTTTAGACCATACAAGGATTTCTTAAGAAGACATGCCTTATTTTCAATTCCTGCTTTTATAAATCTAGGTGGTTGATGCATATAGAGTTTCAAACAAGTCTCCATGTAAGAATGCTGTTTTGACATCCAGCTGGTCCAACTCCATGTTGTACTCAGTAACCAGTGATAATAGCATTCTCATGGAGGTGTGTTTCACTACAGGTGAAAAATTTTCGTTGTAGTCTACCTCTTATTTCTAATTGAACCCTTTAGCAACAAGCCTTGCTTTATTCCTTGTTGAATCTTTATTTTGAATGTCATGTTTGAGCTTGTATATCCACTTACATCCAAGCATCTTCTGCTTAAATGGTTTGCCCACCAATTCCCAAGTTTTATTATTGATCAAATAATCCATTTCTTCTTGCATTGCTCGCTGCCATTTGAGTTTCTCTTTAGAATTTATTGCTTCTTTGAATGGCAGTGGTTCATTATCAGGCTCTTCCAGCTCAGTACAGAATGCATAGTGAACTATATCAGCATCTACATACCTGGAAGGTGGCCTAATCTGCCTTCTTGGTTTGTCACTAGCTAGAGTATATGACTGAAGATCTTCTCCTTGAGAAATTTCTGCTTGAACTGTCTCCACCTGAGAGTTATCTTCTACATTTTCTTGATTTTCAGATTCGTTTGAAGTGTGGCTCGGTGTTTCAAATTCAATATAAGTTTCAAATGCTACCTCTAGCTCTTATGCAGTCTTATTCTCTTTGTTGGTCAATTCCATCTTGGTCTCATTAAAAGTTACATCCCTACTAATGATGCATTTCTCTTGTCCTTCTTCTACACACCATAGTTTATAGCCTTTTACATCTTTAGGGTAACCCAGAAAAAGGCACTTCTTAGCACGATTGTCTAACTTTCCCTCTTTGGAATGTGCATACGTAACACACCCAAAAGTCCTCAAGTTAGATAAGGATGTCCTATCCATATCTCCATGGGAGTTTTAAATTCTATAGCTGAGGAATGACTTCTATTAACAAGGTAAGTAGTTGTTTCCAATGCTTTCCCCAGAAAATTACTTGGTAGGTTAGCATTTGACATGAGACATCTTACCTTTTCCAACAGTGTATGATTCATCCTTTCGAACAGGCCACTTTGTTGAGGTGTTCCTTTCATTGTAAGGTGTCTTTGAATTCCATCTCTCTCACATAGGAGCTTCAATTCATTGCTAAAATATTCCAAGCCATTGTAAGTCCTCAGTGACTTTAACTTCTTGTCTGTTTGCTTTTCAACCAAATTCTTCCATTCAACAAATTTTCTATATGTTCTAGTTTTGCTTTTCAACAAATAGGTCCACACCCTTCTTGAATAGTCATCAACAATGGAGAGGAGAAAAACGTGTCCCTTCCATGGTAGGAGTTTATTCTAGACCACATAAATCGGAATGCACATATTCTAAGACAGATTTAGACTATGCAACCCTTTGCTGAATAAAACTCTAGTTGACTTGCCATAGATGATTGTTGGGATTGGTGTCCTAATTCTCTTGGTAGTCTCATAGTTTTTAAACACTCTGTAAACATATTGTTATTAATAAAATAAGTTTTATTTTATAAAAATTTATTCAATCCAATAAACTAAGATCCCAAGTTATTTTATGTAATTTAATCATGTATGTGGAGACATACAAGTGGATCATGCCTTAAGTAATGACCTAAATAGTCTGTAGTATAAGGATAAAGGAGGGATACCTTATCCTCGTAACACTACGAATACGGCCCGCTTTGTAGATGTTACAAGTGTTGTAAAGTGCTACAAATGGTCTGATCCTGACCATTCATGTGAAGATATGCGAGCAGAGGTATCCTATACAAAGAGTTTACATAAGACCGGACCATGAAATGATTCATCTCTTTATATAACGTCGTTCATAATTGAGACTTACATTTCACTAGGATGACCATAGGTGACATGACCTTAATCCTGAGTGAGATGGGAACTCCTACTAATGAGGGCGATCCTTTGATTTGCATGGGTGAGAGTGGCCAAATTGCTAACTCAACAAGCCTACCATTTTGGGGATTTTTCTGATTGGGGAGCTGGAAACTCAACTACACAAGACGGAATTCATTCATTCTCCGAAGTAGGGGTTAGTAGATAAATTGCTCTCTTAAGAGCTGATTTTGGGTCTTGAACATAGTGGTCGCACCCTCTCTTGGGAAGAGAGGACTTAGCCATAGAGAACTATGACTTATTATTCATTAGAGGATTCAATGGTACTTAAGTAGTTAAATATAACTATAGGGGAAAAATTTTAAATTGGCCCATCTATACTTACGAGCAATTTGTGAAGGGTCATCGCGTTGTTGATTGGTTATATCCAGTGGACATAGAAATATATCTTTAGTGAAAAGAGTGCAACTGTCGGTCTTTAGTGGAGTGACCAACAATTAATGGATGGTGGATCTCATGATTAAAGAGTTTAGTCAGTTATTCACGTACCATTGGAGCTTCAAGCTGCAGGTCCATAAGGTCTCCTTGGTAGCTCGATGGGTTCAAGTTGAGAATCAAATTTTGGGTCAGTTTGAAGTGTTCAAATTAACAAGAGAAAATTTGATTATATATGATATAATTAAATTTATTCAATTATATGTGATATAATTGATTTGATATATTAGATACATTAATTGGAGGAATTAATATAAATATGATTTATATTAAATACCATAAAATAGAAAAAGAACTATAGTTTATATGTTTCATATGATGAAATATTAAAACTATAGGTTATAAATAAAATATGATAAGTTGGTTGTTATATTTATTTATAATATATTAATTATGTGATAATTAATTAATATTTTTATTTAAGAACTGAATTGAGTTTGAGGTTATTGGCAGTTTTATGGTAACTGTGAGATAGAAAAAAAAATTGTTTTCCAAGTCGAGGTAGATGATTCATTGTATTGTTTCACAAAAGAAAAGACTATCGAGTAAAATAGTTTTACTAAACGATAGTATCTCACAACCTAAACGATCAAGTATCGAGTTTACTATACGATAGTTACTTGTTACTACACGATCGAGTAGCAAGTCTATATGATATGCTTCTTCTTACCACACGATCGAGTATCAAGTCTATACGATAGACTTCTTCATTCTCCCACTTACTCGATTGTCTACTCTCTCGTCTACCTTCTTCATTCCTCTATCCAAAGTTACAAAGAGCCCACAACTCCTGGATTCTCACACCGAGAATACCGAGGTAACTCTTGTGGTGTTGTTCTTTTTTCGTTCGAGGGTCGAGGATCGAGTTGCACTCGATAATAAACGAGGATTCTACAGTTCGTGTTTTTTGGCTGTTCTGATCATTGCATTTGAATTCATGTTGTTGAATGAGTTGTTGAATGATAGAGGGATTATGAAGAAAGAGTTGTTCAAAGGTTTGCATACTCTATCCCTTGTTCAATTAAAGAAGCATGCTTGTAATTTATTGTTTATGCATAATCTATTCTTTTAGACTGTAATTGTTTGTGTTCTTTCTCAATGAAATTTGGAACGATCCGCTTCCAGTCACTAGTTCTCTCTTTAGAGTTCCTTCATGTATATACGTAGGCTGATTTCTGAAGTTATTCCCAATAAGCCTTGCTTGAAAAGATGTTTTAAACCATTCTCACTAATATGCACCAACCTCTGAAGCCATATTCTTACTTCTATGTGATGTTTCTGTGAAGCAACTAATGAGGCACCAGTAACTGTATTTCCCTTCAAAACATCTAGTTGATGTCGAAGCTTTCCTCTAAGATTCACAATCACTCCTTTTATGACTTTAAGGTACCATTCTCAAGTCTACAAAAGTATTTTGCACTTTCAAATACTCCAAGAGAAATAATATTTCTCTTCAAATCAGGAACATACCTTACTAAACTGAGTTCCATGATCTGTGATCTGTCCATCAAACATTTTCACCAACACTGTTCTAATTCCTTCAACACTACATTCTTGATGATTTCCTATAAGAACCTTTCCCCATTGATCTCCTTAAACTATTGAAACCAATCCCAGTTTGGACTCATATGAAAAGAACATCCAGAGTCAAGAATCCATTCTAATTTGAACTTGCCATTCGAAATAGTAAGAACTTTAGCTTGTTGGCAGTTCTTTGTCACATTGACATTTTGAGTATCATCATCTTTTCTATTTTCATTTTTCCTTTTATTTTTCAGCTCAAAACAATTCCTCCTAATGTGAACTTCCTTATGGCAATAGAAGCACTTCTTCATTTTTCCTTGAGACTTTGATCTACCATGGTTTAAATTTTTGTTGGATTTCTTCTGACCTTCCCCTTGTCATTAAGGCTTCTGGTTCTTTCCTTTTAGCCTTCCTTAGTTTTAAGTCTCTTGATCGTAAGACATTTAACACAATGTCCATTGTGAGACTATCCCTGCCATACTTAATAGCCATTTTAATTTCATTATAAGAATCAGGCAGAGAATTCAATAATATTATGGCCCTATTCTCATCAGACATAGTTTCACCAATATTGCTAAGATCCAACAAAACTCGATTATACTCATCTAGATTATATTCTAGATCTTTAGTTGGATCCATTTTAAAACCAAAGAGCCTTTCCTTGATATACAATTTATTAGTGAGTGATTTTTTCAAATAAATTGCAATCAAATTGTTTCCATACCTCAATTGCAATATTTGCATCATTCACGTGTCTCAAAATGTTGTCTACAAGATACAAAATGATAGTGCTGTAGGCTATTTCCTTCATCTCAATAATTTCTTCTAGCTTCATGAATGTCGACAGGTCTATCTGCTTATCCAGAGCTTTTGCCATTTTCTATTGAACAAGTAGGCCATTCATCTTCTTCTTTCACAGAGCGAAATCACCCTTTCCATCGAATCTTTCAATCTGAAACTTAACTTCCATGGGCTCCAATTTCAACTTCTCTCCAGGCATCCGAGTATCGAAAGCTCTGATACCAAACTGTTGACTTAAGCTATACTAACTAACGTTTCAGCTTAGTGATGTAGCAGAAGAAGTACTCAAATAAAAATAAAAGAAGAAGAGAAGAAAGAACAAACAACACAGAAATTATAGTGGTTCAATCTCAAGGTGAGATTTACATCTGTTGTGAAAGGTTTCTCAATCTTCTTTACTGATATTCATAACAGGATTATAGAGGAATTCTTTTTGGAAGAGGAAATACAAAGTTCGTTATCACAACAACAAGAAGAAAACACTTAAATAGCCAGTGTTTCGAAGTTTGCATACTCATACTCAATCCTCGTTCCTCGATAGCATCTTACTCGATGCTCGATCGCTCGTTTACTCACTTACTCATTGCTCATTGCTCACCTGAAAGCTTGCACGCTTACAACCTTACTCGATTACTCGTTGCACGCTTACTTGCTTCCTCGATGCATGTTTACTCGCCTCCTCGATGTTCCCCTGAGTACTCGCTCAACCGATCATTTAATTACATCAAGGGAAACACTTCAGGTGGGACCACTTTACGCATGATAAAATCCCTGGAAGGAGAAACAAATTCAGGTAACATATCTCAACCAATCAACCAATATCATGCTACCTTCTGTAACAGATTTAGTGGAGGAATATTTTTCTTCCATCTCATTTACAAAAAGCTTTAAGATAGGCCTAATAAAACAGTACCAATACTCTTTCTCTACAGACTACAAAGAGTATACAAAGCCCAATAAGAAGCCAAATTAATTTCCTGAAAAATAAGACAGGCCCACTTAATATAAAAAAGATCCAAAATGTATTAGGTTAGCAAAAACCACAATAATAGTTCATCGTTACTAGTATTGTAGTCTTTTTCAATACCTAGAATTTACAGTTCTAAAATCAAATTCTTAAATCAAGGCTAAGAAGGCTGAGATTGAGATTGAGACTATTGTTGACGTTGTTATTGCTATTGTTGTGGAGACTTTCCCTGTTTCCTTCTTTTCCTTCTTTTTTTGGAGGTTTTTGTTCATTACCTTTGTTGCTGGTATTCTTTATCTCTTCGATCTCTCATTCACAATTGTGCTATCATCATCTATTACTTTTTGTATAAACTTTCTACTTATCTCTTTTCCTTCAGCAGCCTAAAATAATGGTAATAAGAAAGAATGTTAGTGATATAAATATTAGAATGGAAAACTATCTATCATGATAACAACAACTATTTACATCTAACATAATGTTAACAAACAAACTGATTTATCAAAAATCTATCACTATCTACCATTGATAGATAGCGATAGTGGTTTATCATTGTCTATCAGAGTATCATAAAAAATGCAAAGCTCTTATCCAAAAACACCTTAGGCCAGATCCAATCTAGTTCCATCATCAAAAAGAAGAAAAACAGAAAAAAAAAGTTGGTAAACAGATCATTTCTAGTATTCTCCCTTGTTCTATAAGAGACTTGAATATTACACAACTCAAGTTCATAAAGTTAACAAGAACCAACATACAAATAAATAAGCCAAAAGAAACAAACCTCATATCCAAAACCAAATCGAAATATCTACAGAGTAATCTAATCCCTAAAAACTTGAAAACAAATTCAATTTTCACCCAAACCTCAGATCCCATTAACAGAAACTTCAGTGAACCCAAAATTTTTCAATAAAACTATCAACAATATATCAGTATAAATAATCTATTAGTATCTACCATTGATGACAGTGATAGACCACTATCATATTCTATCAATATCTATCACTACCTATTAAATTTAGCAAGAACACTATTATGATATCAACAACTATCTACAAAAATCTAGAAAACTATGACTTTCTATCAACCTTTAGAACTATTTACCTTGTTTTACTTGGTTGTTTTATTTTAGTTTTTACTCTTTCATTCTTTTCATTCCCATTTTCTTAATCAGTGTCTTCTCAACAACTTGCTCTTCCTGAACATGCACCTTTTCCTCAACAGGTTGCAAAAAATATATTTTAAGTAATAATTAGAAGAAAAACAGTGATTATATTTGCATGTTCAATATAATACATGTTAACTATATTTACCTTGTTCTCATTTTTAATTTTTGATCCTCTCCCTTCTTTGATTTTCTTCTTTATCAAATTCAGATTCAAATTCATGAAACTTAGCTTCCTATAAGAGAGTACAAAATTTTAAAAATTAAAAAAAAAAAAACTTTAGAAAATAATGTGTCACTTACCTTGTTCTTCTCAGCATCATTAATCTACAGTTTCACTATTTAATTTCCTCTACATCTACAGTTTCACCTTCAATCTCCTGCAACAAAACAATGAGTTATTGTTTTCTGTCTTTCTTCAATACCTCAGTAAGAATAGAGTTAAATAAAACAAAACCCATAAATGCAAAAGGGAAAAAATCATATCTCAACCCCCAAAAATCTCAGAACCCCAAAATTCAGTTTAACTATCATTTCATAGTGTCTATACATTTACCTTACTCTTCTCAGTATCATCATCATTAGTTTCCATTACATCTTCACCTTCAATATCCTACCACAAAACAATTTGTTATTGTTTCCTGTCTAAGATAGACACCGATAGCAGTCCATCACTGTCTATATCGTGATACACAATAATGAACTTCTATCAGTATCTATCATAGGGAAAATTAAAAGGATATTGTACTTTTAGAAACTATTTAGGAAAATATTGTTGTTTTCAAACTATTTATAAAAATATTGTTGTTTTAAAATAAGCTCGAGATTGAAAATTCCTTTTTTTGAACCCTCGGCCTTCCTTTTTTTTTTAGGAAATATTGTTGTTTTCAAACGGATTCTGTCATCTCAGCAAGTCTGACTAAATAACGAGCTAATGAATCTCCTTCTTTTTGCCACTGAACTTCCCAATCAAATTCGAGAGCGAGATTATGAGACACGCGAGAGTTTGCGAGAGCAGATTTTGATAGAGAGCGAGAATACCGTACAAATTTTCCTTTTTTTTTTCCTTTTTAATTGTTATACATATCCACCTTCTCTTTTCTAATCCTTTTCTTTTTTTAAAAAAAAAAAATCCATTTTATTAAAAAAAATCTAAATAATTTATTATTTTATATTCTTATTATTTTAATTTAAAATCTAAAAAGAATAAATTAAAAAAATAATAACTCATAAAAATAAAAAAAATGTAAATTAAATATCTCATTTATATAAAAATAATTACAAAAATCAATGTGTCCCACAAGGCGGACGTCGTCGATTTCGAGCTGGTTGTCGTCGTCGAATTCAAACTTGAGGTTGCTCGGGTTCTTCTTGATGTAGCTCTGGTACCTCTGCAAGCGCTTCATAATATAAATATTCATTTTGCTCTCCACAACCCCGACCATGTCCATGCACGTATGAAGATGAAGAACCAGCCTCTGAGTCATAATGTCCTGAACCAAATGCTGGCATCATCATCATCGGACTAACATAATTAGTTTGACTCTGCGTCTGCGTCATAGGGGCAACTCTTCCACATTATGTGCAACATCATCAAACTCATCCTCTTCCCGAATAGGTCCTCTACATCTAGGAGCTGGTGGAGGAACAATAGATATATCGTACATATAATGAATTTCCTCCATATAGCTTTGGTTGTCACTATATATAGCAAGAACCTGGTTCAGATCATTGCAACCTCACGGAGTCTACTGTTATTTGATCTCTGTGAATTATAAAACAATAAGACAATATTTAAAATAAATTTAAATTAAAAAATTAGATAATATTTATTCATTTACCAGATGACCCACAGCTGCTCCCGGACGAGTGACGTAGCGCCTTGTGATATTATTATACCATGAATATATTCTGGAGTGACATCTGTATCAAACTGTTCAAGAGAAACCCCCACTGCAACAAACCTTGCACGATAGTGCCATCGCACTACCAAATGTGCAACTTTTTCGGACCAATCTCCAGTCCTTAGGTCAATATCATGCATTACGGGTTCAGTATTACAAGGCGATGGGATATCCTGCTGAAAACCGAATTGTCTCATCACCCTGTCAGGAAGATGCCACTCACCAATGTGAAAACATATGAAAGGACTCATCGCCCGCCATATATTTTAACCATTCACAAAAATTAGGCAAAGTGTGCACAATAACTTTGTACGGCTCCCAAATAACCTGAAACACAAAATATTATATTATACCATATTAAAGATAAATACAATAAAAATGTGAATAAAATAATCAATTAGGTTTAGTGTAATGTACCTTTCAGGTTGAAGCAGATCAAACATGTATCTATACTGGTTGATTACATGTGTGACTGTCCTAGTCACACAAATTTTGTCTCTGCACCTAAATTTTTAAATTGATAATTTAGAATTTAAATTAACTAGATCAGTGATATAAAAATTAAATTGAATTAAAACAACATACCGAGAACCGTAGGCTCGTCCAACTAACTGAGCGTCATTAACATGATGTAGCTATGGAGCCAATGTTGGAAATCGTTCCCAAGCCCATAGTTGTAAAAGTATGACAGGCCCAGCTATCTCTCAAAACTCAGGTCTTGTTGCTTTACATAGTTGTCTATACAACCATGCCATGCATGCTCCACCCCACGAATACCACCCCGCATCATGGAGGTTAGCTAACAGTGGCAAGAACATCAAGTGAACAAAATGACTTGATTTATCTGAAAACAGACTTCCACCCATCATTTGTAGTATATATGCTCGTGCATATCTTATGACGGTTTCCTCGTCTGTATCATTTATGAGCTCACGAAATTGTGTTCCTAACCATATTAAACTGCACAACGTTTCACATGTCTTTCGGCAATGAATTTTATTCCTTCAATTTGGACCCTGGTTCAATTGAACCCAAAATTTGACTTAATTTGATCCAAAGATCAAAAACCATACCCAAAAATTAATTAATTGGACCCAAGTGCAAGGTTAATGACCAAACTAGCCAAGCCACATAAGAACCATGGAAAACACTATAATATGGGTCTTTGGACCAAGGACTAAAAGTCTAAAACTCTGAAGATCGAAGCTCTCAAGCTCTGATGATCAAAATTTCAAGCTCTGATGATCAAAGCTCTTCAAGTCTTGAAGAACTGAAAATTGAAGTTCTCAAGCTCTTGAGATTGAAGACATGATTTTTTCTTATTTAAATATAAGAAACATGATTTTTTCTCGTCATAACATTTTAAAAAACCTCTCTCAATATATCAACTGTATTAATATTTTCATATATACTGTTATGTTTTTCTATCATATGTTCATTAGTTTAAAAATCAGTCTTTTATTTAAAATCATTCAACTAATAGTGCATCTGAATCAAAACATAAATTTTGATTTTGTAAAACTTCAATTGTGTCTATCATAATTAAGTTTTAGGAAGATTAATTAAATCGTATACATATATATTCAACCTTTTTTACCATTGAGTAATTCAATTATACAATAACCATTAAAATCTCAGAAAAATTCATCCGATGAGAATAACTTCAAATATATAACGCCCCAAGTACATCTCAACATCAATTTTGTGATGAGTAAATTTGACCATTGATATCGAGACTTTCATCTCTAATTTTGTCAGCTTAAAATAATCATAAAGAAATATGTTTATACTATAAATTTTATATATCTCATACATGCATTATAAAATATTATTAGTAATTGGCATGTTGTAATTTGTGTTTATTTAAATAGTAATATCAAATATATCTAACATGATCTAATCATCATGAATTGAACTAAAAAGAGGATGAGTTCAATCCATCATGTAAGGCCTCGAATGCTCAAATATTGAAAAGAAAAAATTGATTACATGATACACATAAAAGTCGATTGTATACATTTGGAGTTCGCTTTTTAAGTTCAGAGACTTATTATATATTGAAAATAGATAGACGAATTAGAAATTTTATAAAAGTTGAAGAAAGTTTAGGAAGTTGTAAGGTGTAAGTTTAAGAGAATGAATATAAAAAAGTAATTGGGAATAAAAAATCAATGAATGGGAAGCGAAAAAAAGAAAAAAAGAAAAAGTTTAATTCCATTTGACGAAGCTATGGTCTATGGATCCTAAAGAAGCAAAAAAGTGCGGAAGACCAGAAACAAACAGAAGCCAAAAAAGGGAGCACAATGAATTGGCATAACCCGAAAATAAATTTCAATCCACATATCCATTTTCAACCAAATTGACGAACGAACCAAAAAAGGGAAAGAAGGTAGTTTTAAAAGGGGAAAGTGGGGTCCCATAATCCCACACAGCGACAACCCATTTCACATGGCTTCTCTTCACAGAAAGCAAGCTTATTCATGCCTGCTTTCTCTTCCTCTTCCTTTTCTTCTCTCTGCCATCTCTCTCCGTCTTGTCACTGAAGCCGAAGCTTGTATCTCACTCGTCGTCAACTCTTGGCTCTCAAAGAACACGATTCACTCCAGATGACTACAAATACAACTTGACATTCCTGACACTTTTCCAAATGAGGAGTTGGAGAAGGCTTATGTAGCCCTTCAGGCTTGGAAATTGGCCATCTATTCCGACCCCCAGAACATTACCGCCCAATTGGAGTTGGCCAGCGATGTCTGTTCTTACAACGGCGTCTTCTGTGCTCCGGCGCTCGATGACCCAAATATCGAGGTTGTGGCTGGCATTGATTTGAACCATGGTGCATTGCAGGGTACTTGCCGCCGGAAATCTTGGCCTTATGACCGATTTGGCTCTCTTCCATATCAACTCCAACAGGTTCTGTGGAATCATTCCTCCAGCTTTCCAAGCTCGTTCTCATGTTTGAGTTCGATGTCACAACACAACCGCTTCGTCGGCCATTTTCCTCTTGTCGTCCTTGAATGGCCCAGTGCTAAAGTTCCTTGATCTCAGGTACACTGACTTCGAAGGGAGAAATCCCTCCACACTCTTCACCAAGGAGTTCGGATGCCATCTTCTTAAACAACAACAGATTCACTCCTTTGATCCCCGAAACCATCGGAAACTCCACCGTCCTCCGTTGTCTCCTTCGCCCAACAACGAATTCCACGCTGCATTCCCAACACCATTTGGCCACATGTCCAACCTCAACCAGATCCTCTTCATCGGCAACAAGCTCGGCGGCTGTTTCCCACCTGAGATCGGAAAACTCATCAATCTCACTGTATTCGATGCCAGCGCCAATGGCTTCAATCGGACACTTGCCTGAATCTTATCGAGCCTTCAAAACTTGGAGATTATCTGACGTTAGTAACAATGAACTGAGGGGCTCTGTTTCTGGAGGCTTTGCAAAGTTGCCCAAAATTGGCTAACTTCATTTCTCCTTTAATTATTTTGATGGAGAAGATGCGGCGTGTGTTGAATCTAAGGGATCTGAGAAGCACTATGATGAGTTCAAAATTGTTTGGCAAATCGACCGGAGCAAAGAGATGCAAATAAATGTAGCGTTGTCTTGAAGAAATCAGTGGACTGTGGAAACTGTGGTGGGTCGGGTTCTCCCGAGGTGCCGATGACTCCTGAGGATCCATTTGATCAATCTCCATCGCCGAGACAGAATGGCCTCCACCACCTCCGGTGACCTCTCCACCGGACTCGATCGACACCTCTGTCCCAGAAGTTGGAACTCCACCTTCTCCAAGTGAGACCTCCGTTCCATCATTAGCACCTCCCCGTTCCGTCCTCACACCTACAGTTGGAGCACCAGTTCCATCCCTGGCTGAATCTCCCGAACCACCAGTTCACTCACCACCACTCCACGTTCACTCACCGGCTCACCAGTCCATTCCCGCCACCAACCAGTCCATTCTCCTCCCCCACAGTTCATTCCCACCACCCCCTGTCCATTCTCCTCCACCACCGGTTCACTCTCCTCCACCACCTGTCCACTCTCCTCCCACCTGTCCACTCCCCACCACCCCCTGTCCACTCTCCTCCACCCCCTGTCCACTCCCCACCACCCCCTGTCCACTCCCCACCCCCCCTGTCCACTCTCCTCCACCACCGGTCCATTCTCCCCCACCACCGGTCCACTCTCCCACCACCAA
>NC_052360.1:59855954-60104629 GCF_009727055.1 Benincasa hispida | reverse complement strand
CACCGATGCACTCTCCGCCGCCACCAGTCCATTCTCCACCACCTCCAACTGCATCTCCTCCTCCTCCTCCCAGTTCTTCTCCACCACCAACATTTGAGGACGTCATCCTCCCACCAAATATCGGCTTCGAATACGCATCACCACCTCCACCACTGTTTCCTGGTTATTGAGGAGTCTCATCTCCAACAATCCCAAATTTTATTGAGAGCCATTAGTTTCATGACTACACGTTCATTTGTATCCTATTTACTCCACGATGAAATTCAAAATATTATTTCTTCATCATATATCTTCAAGAAATTTAATTTTATCAACAAAAAAAAAAAATTCTCTTTTTCTAATGCTATATTGCTAGTTTCCAAATCATTAGCTTTATTTTTCAAACTAGCAATTTCATCATTTAATTCCAAAGAAAAAGATTCCAATTTCTCATTTTTATTTCTCAAGTCATTCACTTCAAGTTTCAATTCACATGACAAGGATTTTATTTCATCATTCTCAACTTCAAGGAATTTAATCCTATCTTTCAAAGCACATTTCTCATCACTACAAGAATCATGCAGCAGTACATTATTGGCTCCATTTTTCAAGCATGTGTTTTCCTTTATCAAAGATTCATTCTTAATAGACAATACATTATACTTTTTTTATAATTTTAAATATCTGGAGCTAACCTTTTGAAGATCACATTATATATTTTCAAATG
This sequence comes from Benincasa hispida, assembly GCF_009727055.1. Lineage (NCBI taxonomy): Eukaryota > Viridiplantae > Streptophyta > Magnoliopsida > Cucurbitales > Cucurbitaceae > Benincasa > Benincasa hispida. The sequence continues at coordinate 60,103,923 of NC_052360.1, read as the reverse complement.
CATCATATAGTTCATTATAAGAATGGGGTTTTTGAATTACCTCATCTTCATCACTTCCTTCACCAAAATCTTTATCTGAATGAGCCATTAAGCACAAGGTTGAACCATCACATTTTTCGTTTTCTACTTCATGAAACTTTTCTTAATTATTAGAAATATAATTCTCCTTCACATCAAATAAATCATTAATACTACAAGGTGAATTTTCTTAAATATACATATTGTCCAAAAAATTTCAAATATCATATGCATATTCAAAATTTAAGATTTTATCACATATTTGTCTATCTAATGCACAATACATAATATGAATGGCTCTAGCATTAAATGTAAGAAATTCATTATTCAATTCCAAATTAGCTAAAATCATGCTCACATACATACAAAACATTGAAATCCATAGCAAGCATAAATGTTTTCATTCTATTTTTCTAAATATCAAAATTTTTACCACTAAAGAAAGGAGGTCTATCAACACATTGACCTTCTAAACTTGTCGTAGCTCTTAGCATTCAAGCTTTTAAAATAATTTTTCAAAATATTAGTAAGATAATTTTGGTATCAAAATAATACTTGGAAATGAATTTATGTAGAAGAGCTACCTACTCTGATACTAATTGTTGAAGCCAAAAAAGGAAAATTCTTATAAATAGAAAATTTTCAAAAATATTAACACTTTATAGCGAAAAGTTCCAAAAATGTTTGTACTTTTGGAAATTTTTGCTATAAAGTGTAAATACTTTTAAATATTTTTTATATTTCAAAAGACCCAGTGAAAAAAGTCAAACAATGAGCATCAATCCAAAATGATTTATGAAAAATATTTTTTCTTATAAACAAGAGCAACTAGTTTTGGTACCAACTGTAGGATCAATATGACAACACTAGACGAAGGGTAAATTGAAGGAACTCTTGTGAGGAGAACCTTGAGCGGAAGCGGATCGACAAAATTTCATTAATTATTGAAAATAAAATTTACAGTACACATACAAATAGATATGCAATTAAATTAAATTATAGTATGCTATTCAAGAAAAAAGGTTTCAAGAATTTCACCTTTGAAGAACCTTTCTTCGCGTTTCCTCCCTCGAACGGACATGAACCCTTTTGAAGACCTTCAAAATAACCTCGAACAGAAACCCGGGCACAACCACAATGGAGTCCTCGGTATTCTCAGGGTGAGAACCCAAGAGTGATGGGCTCTGACTATTTTGGTTTAAAGGGAAAGGGTAATGTGTGGACGAAGAAGATTGAGAGCTTTCTCACAAGAACTCACAAAACTCTTCTGTAACTCTTTGAATCTTTCAATAACATTAACGTAGAAGAAGAAGAAAAATTATTTTTCTTTTAATCTCCTCTTACTAAACTGAGTAACCACCCCTTATTATTAAAATAATAATAATATCATATAAATAAATATGATAACTACCTTATCATATTATATTTATATTAAATTATATGTTATATCAAATATAACATATAACCTATAGTTTTAATACTGTATCACATACAATGTAAACTAGATTCTTCTCTTATATATGGCATTTAATATAAAACATATTTATATTAAATTTAACAACTATGAATCACATTCATAGAAAAAATATTTGAATCTCATTCAAATATTTATTTCCTCCCATTAAGCTATAATGTATCAAATACATTATGACAATTATATCACATATAATTGAAATAATTTAATTATATCTATATAATTAAATCTCTCTATTAATTTGAACAATTCAAAATAATCCAAAAACTGATTCTCAATTAAATCCTTTTGAGCTACCAAGGGGACCTCATGAACCTGTAGGTTGAAGCTCTAACGATACATGTGTTGAGATTGGTGTCTTAATTCTCTCGGGGTCTCGTAGTTTGTAAACTGTACACATTATCATGAATAAAATAAGAGTTATTTTATTTGGCATTACTCATATTCAATACACAAAGTTCCATGGTTATTGTATGTAAACTTAAGCATGAATATGAGATATATAAGTGCATCATGTCTTAAGTGATAACCTAAAAAGGTCTGTAGTATAAGGATTAAGAAGCGATACCTGATCCTGGTGACACTACATATACAACCCGCTTTGTAGAGGTTTGCAAGTATTGTGCACTACTACAAATGGTAGATTCTGACCATTCATGTGGAGACAAGGGAGCGAAGGGTGTCCTATACAAAGAGTTTGTATAAGACCGGGCCATGAGATGATTAGTCTCTTTATATAACGTCGGTGATACTTGAGACTTACATCTCACCTAAACGAGCATAGGTGACATGACCTCAATCCTGAGTGTTTTTGGAACTCCTGCCTTTAAGGCGGTCCTTTGATTAGTACGGGTGAGAGTGGCTAGATTGCCAACTCAACATGCCTACCTTTTTGAGGATTAGTCTGATTTGGAAGCTAGGAACTCAGTTACACAAGATGAAATTCACTCCTTCCCCGAAGCAGAGGTAAGTAGATAGATTGCTCCCTTAGGACTGATTCTGGGTCTTGAACATAGTGGCCACAGCTTCTCTATGGAAGAGAGGACTTAGTCATAGTAGGACTATGAATTATGTTCATTAGAGAGATCAGTGGAACTTAAGAAGTTAGATGTAACTACAAGGGCATAATGGTTATTGGCCCAGCTATACTTACAAGCGATCTGTGAAGGGTTATCGCATAGTTGATTGGTTGACATGGACACAAAAATATATTTGTAGTAAGGAGAGTGCGGTTGTTGGTCTTTAGTGAAGTGTCCAACAGTTAACGAATGGTGGATCCCATGACTAAAGAGTTTAGTCAGTTATTCACGTACCGTTAGAGCTTCAAGCTACAAATCCATAAGATCCCATTGGTAGCTCAATAAATTCAAGTTGAGAATCAGTTCTTAGTATTGATTTGAAATGTTCAAATTGACAAGAGAAAATTTGATTATATATGATATGATCGGTGTGATGTATGAGATACAACAAGTGAAGGATTAATATAAATGAGATTTATATTAAGTACCATAAAATAGAAAAAGAGCTATGGTTTATATGTTTCATGAGATGAAGTATTAAAACTATAGTTTATAAATATAATATGATGGTTGGTTAAATATATATTTATAATAATATTATTATTGGATAATTCTCTCTTTTTCTCTAATAACTAATTGAGTGAGAGGTTATTCGTGGTTTTATGGTAACCGTGAAATAAAAAGGAAAAATGTTTTCTTAAATTTAGGAGAGTTGCTAAAGTTGCTATTCTCAGAAAGAACTCACGGTTTGCTGTCAAGTGAATTGAATTCACTAAACAATAGCTGAAAGAGAGACTAAATGATCGAGGAGTGACACTATACGATAGTTCACTCAACTAATCATAGCTAAACAATCGTAGGGCATTTGCTATACGAAAGACTACCTTCTTCTAAATGATTGAGCATTCGTTTATATGATAGACTCTTCTTATCTCCCACTTGCTCAATCGTTTACATGATTGTTATTCCTCCGATATCTTCCTCTAATCAAGTCCACACAGAGCCACACTTCTGTATTCTTACATCGAGAATATCAAAGTAGCCATTGTGGTGGAGTCCTCACTCAACCCAACTGAATTCGAGGTTTTAGAGGCTGTTCGTTGTGTGTTCGTGTGGTGGCTGTTGATATTGTTGTGTTGCGGTCGTTGTGTTCGAGCGTTCGTGTATTGTTGTCTTGGAGACTGAACGAGCGTTCATGATCGAGAGAGTTTAAAGCATCAGTCTTCAAAGGTATGTATTTGTTATCTCTTGATCTTATTATAAAACATGTTGTAATTTCATATTGTGCATGACCGATTAGTTTCCATTTCTTGACTGTAATTGTGTATGTTCAATTTCGAATGGAATTTGGAACGATCATTCCGCTGCTCATGGAAATTCTCATGTCTGATTTCCTTCAACGTGAATAATTACTTAAACTCTTTAATTACATTATTCACCATTCGTAAACTGTCGGGCACTTCACTAAAGACCGACAGCTGTACTTTTCGCACTATAAATATATTTCTGTGTCCATTGGATACAACCAATCAACAGTACGATGACCCTTCATAAATTGCTCGTAAGTACAGCTGGGCCAAATTACCATTTTACTCATGTAGTTACATTTAACTCCTTAAGTACCATTAATCCCTCTAATGAATAATAGATCATAGATTAACTATGACTAAACCTCTATCGGGCCAGAAGAGAGTGTGGCGCCACATTGTTCAAGATCCGGAATCAGCCCTTAAGGGAGCAATTTATCTACTTACCCCTGCTTCAGGGAAGAAGTGAATTCCACCTTATGTAGTTATGTTCCCAACTCCCCAATCAGACGAATCCCCAAAATGGTAGGCTTGTTAAGTGGGTGATTTGGCCACTCTCACCCGTACAAATCAAAAGACCGCCTTCATAGACAGAAGTTCACAACTCACTCAGGATTCAGGTCATGTTACCTATGGTCATCCTAGTGAAATTTAAGTCTCTATTATAAACAGTGCTATATAGTGAGACTAAACATTTCGTGGTTCGATCTTATACAAACTCCTTTTTGTAGAATATCCCTGCTCGCATATCTAATACATGAATGATCAGAATCAAATTATTTGTAGCACTTAACAACAATTGTAACACCTACAAAGTAGGCCATACTCGTAGTATCACAAGGATAAGGTACCCAGCCTTATCCATCTACTATAGACCATTTAGGTTATCACTTAAACATGATCCACATGTATATCTCCACATAAATGTTTAAGTTACAAAGATAACCTTGGATGTTAGTTTATTGGTATGTGGTTAATGCAACTAAAATATCACATATTTTATAGACAATGAATAAAATATCAAATATTTTATTAATCATACAATGTTTACAAAACTATAGGACCCTACGAGATTTAGGGCATCAAACCCAACAATCTCCCACTTGACCTAAAGCTAGTGGGGTGTATAATATAATAAAAATACACAGTACACAAACAATAAACTAGGGCATAACACGCCCAGTACAATATCTCCCACATGCCTTAGTTCAAGTCTGTCCCATAGACCCATAATTTGCAGGTGTCCCTCAAACACTATAATCGTGAGGGCCTTTGTAAACGGATCAGCAACATTGTGCTACAAACTATCTTCGTGACAATCACGTCCCCTCGATGCACAATCTCATAGATGAGATGATACTTCTGTGCTATGTGCTTGTTGTGCTTATGACTCCTAGGCTCTCGGGAATTAGCCATAGCACCATTATTATCACAATAATGTGTGATGGGCTTTAACATGTCTGGAACAACTTCAAGATCAGTCAAGAATTTCCTGAGCCAAATGGCCTCCTTAGCAGCTTCACAAGCCGCTACATACTCACCCTCCATGGTGGAGTCAGCGACACACCCCTGCTTAGTGCTTCGCCATACTATTGACTCACCATTAAGAGTGAACACTGATCCTAATGTTGATTTCCTACAATTCTTGTCAGTTTGAAAATTAGATTCCGTGTATCCCATAAGGATAAAATCCTTAGAACCATACACTAGCATGTATTCCCTCGTTCTTCGTAGATAATTGAGGATGTTCTTGACAGTTGTCTAGTGATCTAATCCTGAATTATATTGATATCTACTGACTATCCCCACTGCATAGCAAATGTCAGGTGTAGTACATAACATCGCATACATCAAACATCCCACAGCATATGCATACGGGAAACGTCTCATCTCATCAACCATTTGAGGTGCCTTACGACATTGTTCCTTAGACAATGTAACTCCGTGCCTAAAAGGCAATAAGCCCCTCTTAAAGTTCTGCATCGAATACTTGACAAACATCTTGTTAATATACGGTGCTTGCGAAAGTGCTAACATTTTCTTCTTTCGATAACGAAAGATCTAAATACCCAAAACAAACTGAGCCTCTCTCAAATATTTCATTTGGAATTAGGTCGCTAGCCAGTTCTTAACTGTAGTCAGTAAACCTACATCATTCTCAATGAGTGCGATAACATCTACATACAACACTAAAAAAACTACTGAACTGCTGATGATCTTCTTGTAGACACAAGGCTCGTCAACATTTTGATCAAAGCCATAAGATTTGATCGCAGTATCAAACCTTATGTTCCAAGATCGAGATGCTTGTTTCCGTCCATAAATGGATCGATTAAGCTTGCAAACCTTTTTCTCTTGACCTTGGATTATGAATCCCTCGGGTTGCACCATATAAATGGTCTTCTCAAGATTGCCATTCGGAAAAGCAGTTTTGACATCCATTTTCCATATCTCATAGTCATAATATGAGGCAATGGATAAGAGGATCCGGATAGACTTTGGCATGGCAACTGGCGAGAAAGTCTCCTCATAGTCGACTCCTTCTACCTGGGTATAAACCTTTGCCACCGGTCTAGCCTATAAAGTTTGCACCTTCCCATCTGCACCCTATTTCCTCTTGTAGATCCATTTACAACTTATAGGTTTATCCTCACATGGTTGATCTAGAAGATCCTATACTGAATTGAAGTACTAGACTCCCTCTCGGGATCCATGGCTTTGATCCATTCATCTCTATCAATATCCTCTATTGCCTTCTTGTAAGATAATGGATCCTCAACTTCTCCATCAGCTACCATAGCTAGGATTTCAGTTAAACCCATATAGCGAATAGGTGGGTTCGCAACCCTCCCACCACATCGAGGTTCCCTCAACACTTGAAGTGGATTTGACCTACTAGATGAACCTACTTTAACAACTCTTGTTGAGGTACTAGGTTCTTCAACAACTCTTGTTGAAGATTTAGTAGTTTCTTTGGAAATCTCATTCTACACAATTTTACTTCTGGGTCTGTGCTCCCTTATGTGGTCTTCCTCAAGAAAAGTAGCATTTGTCGATACAAATAATTTATTTTCTTTATAATCAAAGAAACAACCACCTCTTGTTCCCTTGGGGTAGACTACAAATAGGCATAACCTTGAACGTGGTTCCAATTTCTTAGGATTAGCCTTAAGCACATGTGTTAAGCAACTCCAGGTCCTGAAATGATGTAAACTAGCTTTACAACCATTCCATAACTCCAAAGGTATTCTAAAAACACTCTTGAAGGGAACCAGTTCAGGATGTACATTGCAGTCTCCACTACATAACCCCAAAACAAGTTAGAAGGAAGTGTAACCCATCATAGACCGAACCATGTCCAAAAGGGTTCGATTTCTCCTCTCTGATACACCATTTTGCTAAAGTGTACCAGGTGCTGAGAGTTGATGTTCTATCATATAGTTCTGGAATGTTAAATCCATAAACTCTCCACCTCGATCAATTTTCAACTTCAGCCTTGAATTCTTTGAACTTTTCAAAAGATTCAGACTTAGGTTGCATTGAATAAACATACTCATATCTTGAACAATCATCAGTAAAAGTGAAAATATTCATAACCTCTCCTAGCTTTTACATTCATCGGACTACAAAGGTCTGAATGTACTAGCTCTAGTGGTTCTTTGGCCCTATGAACTTTTCCAGTAAAAGGTCTCTTAGTCATCTTGCCTTCAAGGCATGACTCACACACAGGTAAAGAATTTTCTTCTAACTCGCTTAGAAGTTCATTTTTCACCAACCTCTCAAACCTATTGAGATTAATGTGTCCTAGTCTTAGGTGCCAAAGTTGGGCATTTCTATAGGAGAAATTCTAAGTCTTTTATGTTGAGTTACAACAGTTTTAAACATCTATGTGTTATGGAGGGCATTTGTTGCTAACAGCCTTAGCACATACAAATTGTTTTCTAGTTTTGCAAACCATATATCAACACCATTCTTTGTAATACACGCTTCATTGAAAGAAAATTTTATTTGATAATAATGTTTTAATAAACACTTTACAGAAAGTAAGTTCCTTTTTTAATCGGGAACTACATATACATCATTCAAAATTATAAATTTGTTATGTAAAATCAACCAAAACCTCCCACTGCCACAACTGAGACGACGAGCCCTGTTCCAACTCACATCATCATCTCACCAGCATCAAGTTGCCGCCAAGAATTAATTTCCTGAAATGAAGAACAAACATGGTTAATGACCCTGGAGCCACCAGCATCTCTCTCATACTATGCATGGATATATCATGGAAAGCCAGTTAACTTATCTAAAGGTTTTGAAAATTATACAACTCATTCAATACACAATGTTGAAGCAAATATTATAGAGGGTAATGTCGTTGAAGAAAATGAAATGTTGAACCTTATAAATGATCTACAAGTTTCAATTGAAAATGGAGATCCAAATGAAGAAGGGATTGAGAATGAAATGTCCTCTAATGGTCAAGAAAGAGATACCACAAACTTATTCAAGGATTTAATGACCGAAGCACGTAATGAACTATACCCTGGTTGTTCACAATTTTTGTCCTTGAACTTTTTAGTGAAGTTGATGCATATCAAATTTCTCAACTGCTGGAGTAACAAATCGTTTTATATGTTGCTATAATTGTTAAAAGCAGTGTTTCTAGCTGGCACTGCTATACCTACTTCTTTTTATGAAGTTAAGCAAAAATTCCACGATTTAGGCCTAGGTTATAAGTCTATTCACGCGTGCAAATATGATCATGTATTGTACTGGAAAGAATTTGCAAATTTGCAACAATGCCCAGTTTGTGGTGAGTCTCGATACAAAGTTAATGATGACAAGGGTAAAAAAATACCACATAAGTTATTACATCATTTTCCATTGACACCGAGATTAAAGAGATTGCATCAAAAGAATGTGCTTCCAACATGAGATGGCATAAAGATAAGCGAGTTGAAACGAAGGATGTGTTACAACATCCAACTGATGCAGAGGGGTGGAAACATTTTGATTGTGAATTTTCTCATTTAACTTTTGATCCCCGAAATGGAGCTTCAAATGGGTTCAATATGTTTGGAAATATGAGTACTTTGTATAGTATGTGGCCTGTGGTGATAATCCCTTATAATTTTCGACCTTGGAAATGCATGAAAGAAACAAACTTCTTCATGTCTTTGCTCATACCTAGTCCAAAATCTCCTGGAAAGGAAATTGATATTTACTTGCAACTGTTGTTTGAAGATTTGAAACGAACTTATGATTCGATTACTGGTGAGTTTTTTTCAACTATATGCGACTATATTGTGGACTATTAATGACTTCCCTGTGTGCGGTGACTTATCTGGGTGGAGTACAAAAGGTTATCAAGTATGTCCCATATGCAAGGAAGATAACTCATCCTTCGGGATAAGACAGAAAATATCATTCATGGGACATCGACATTATCTTCCGGAGAATCATAGTTAGCACCGAAATAGGCAACATGATGAAAAAGTTGAACATAGACCTCCTCCAATCGTAATGAATGGAGAAGAGATCTTACAACAAATAAATATGTTGAACTTTCCTGTGCTTAGCAAACATCCATCGAAGCAACATAAGAAAAGAAAACGAATTCTAAACTGGACTAAGAAAAGTATTTTTTTTATAACTTCTATATTGGTCCAAACTATTGTTATGACATAAATTGGATGTAATGCATGTTGAAAAAAAACATATGCGACAACTTGGTAGGCACATTGTTAAATATCGAAGGAAAAACAAAGGATACAAAAAATGTTCGGTTAGACCTACAAGATTTGAAGATAAAAAAGGACTTACAATTGATACATTCTCAACAATTGTAAAGAAATAACAGATTATCGCAAGTAAGTTTCAAACTTTATTATGTTCTAAGTTCTAAGAAAAATTCTTTGATATAACTTTTTAATGATCAAGGCAACACTTGCGGTTAATTCATCATGAAGCTCAAAGTGCCTCTGACTTATATATAAGACATCAACACAAATTTTTCAATTGGTCCAGATCTCAGGTATACATAGTATTGGAGGTTGAGAGATGATTCATTTTTTTTATTGTCATTTTTAACGTATAATTAATTATTAGGTTCTACAACTACACTAGAGGGAAAATCTCTTTGATGATTTCTTTTCACTTGCAATGGGACCTTCGTCTGAGGTGCGCTCTTACAATTGATGCATTGTTAATGGGGTACGATTTCACACTATAGAGCATGATAATCATTGAGCTACACAAAATAATGGACTCTTGGTGGCCAAGGAGATCAATGGGCACAAAAGTATAGATAACACTTTCTACGATATCATAGACAAAATATTAGATTTCCAATATGCAAACAGAAGATGTGTTTTTATGTTCAAGTGTAGATGGTTTGATACAGATAACAACAAAAGTAATAGGATACACGTGGATTTAGGATATAAATCGATCACTACATCGCGCTTTTAGTATATTGATGAGTCTTTCATCTTGGTTATCCAAGTATAACAAGTCTTTTACCTCAACGAAATAAAATATGGTAGCAATTGGAAAGTTGTTCAAGTAGTCGAAAATAAGTGAATATGGAATGTATTAGAAGTGAAGGATGTTTAAAATGAACAACTAGATTCACTAGAAATTGTCGGTGGAGTTCAAGCAGATGAAACCATTGAGAAGATTGCTTTATGCAGAGTCGATGTTGATCCTACAGTTGTAGAATGACCAATTATTCGGCATGTTAATGATGACTTCATAAACGATGACGATGAATAATTATCTCCCGATAATAGTTCAAGTGCTAACGAATAATTTGATTTAGATAACAATGATGACTTATTATGTATCTACTCAATTCTCTTTCTCTATTTACACATATTTAATATTGATTTTATATTGTTTTGTCATTTTTGTGTTTGTATAGATACGATGTCAACCCTTAATAGGCAACATGAGGCAGAGGAAGAGTTCTGGGAGCAAAAGATATATCTAGGCAACACGGGAACTTCTATAGGTGACACTTCAAGTTAGTATTCGTACACATCTTCTGTTGATTGAAATATATCCTAAATTGTTTTAAATTTTGTATTCCTCAAATAGTAGCTCTCCATCCACTCAGAGGATATGCGAGCATTTTTGGAGCATTGAGTTGGAAAAATACGTCCAAAAACATGGGAGAATTCCAATCGTGATCAATGAGTGGGAGAAGAAGCCGATTTGTAAACATTCGATACAATTTAGCAATGCGATTGGTGTCGCCGTTAGATCTACATTTCCAGTACGATATCATACTTGTGTTGATGTTCCAACGAATTTGTAGAATTAGCTAAAAGTCAATTGTTGGTAAGTTTATAAGTTTGTTCTTATAGATTGTCATAAATATCATATATACTAATTATTCCTTAATTCTTTTGTAGCCTCATTTCATGCTTGATTTATCTGATCAACCACTTAATAATTTTATAGAACATTAAATTCAAAACTCGTTCAAAGAATTCAGAGCAGATTTGTATAGACATTACAGGAAATCTAGCAACCTTCAGCAAGCACATGCCAACCCGCCTAGCTACCTTAAGAATAGACCAAAAGATTGACATTTTTTTTGTGATCGCTTCAAGATGAAGAATTTTAGGATATAATAATTTAGGGTGTATATCATTTACTTCATTTACTATTATAGAATATCTTTTTAATTATTTTTTTGTTTGAATGTACGAAATTTTGGAGACGAACATGAAGAATAAAGAGAAATTACCGTTCAACCAGCAAATTCAATCGAGCTGCAGGAAAAGGAAGGTCGAGAAGTAGAATGTGTTGACCTATTTAAAAAAATGCACTTTAAAGGTGGAAAGTTCGTGAATCAGGCAGCTAAGGATGCACATGTAACCAATTTTGTTTTATTTTCATTTTGTTTTTTAGTTGTAAGTTCGCTCGTACTTACAAACATAACTAATATGCACAGAATTAAATGTTAGAGTTACAATTCAACCCCACTCCAGAAGGTTCCCAACCACTAACAGGGGACGAAATTTGTGAGATGGTTTTAGGTAGATGACTCGGTCATGTAAAAGGCCTAGGTTTGCAGCCCTAAACCTAAGTCAAGAAGAGGTAGCAGCCCATTGAGTTCATCATATACTCAAGGATTGAAAAGTAGGAGGTGAGAGAATTGAAAGCCATTTTGAAGGAACTTAAAGACATTCAAGAACAAATGAGAGAGGATCATGCAAGACAAGTGGAAGAAATGAAAAAAAAATGATTAAAGACATGATACGATCATAGAGAGAGTGGTCATCAAATAAAGTATGATTACTTCATTATCTAGTTGTCTAAATATTGCTATCCTACAATTATGGTAGCAAAGTAGTTATGTCTTACTAAGTAGCTTTATGATAATGAATTGTTGGCTATTCTATAGTTACGCAGCCAAATAATTGGGTTTTGATGTGGGGTGGGTTTAGAATGGTTATACTTGTTTTGGAGTTCAACTTGAAACTTTTTGTGTGTTTGTGGATGTTTATGAAATTTAAATGTTGTGGGAGTGGGTTGAGATTGGTTATACTTGTTTTGGAGTTCAACTTGGAAATGTTTGTTTGTTTGTGAAAGTTTGTGAATTTTGACTATTGTGGCGGGTGGGTTGAGATTGGTTATACTTGTTCTGGAGTTCAACTTGAATTTTTTTGTGTGTTTGTAGATGTTTATGAATTTGAATGTTGGGGGTGGGATGAGACTGATTATAATTGTTTTCANTGTGGAAGTTTATGAATTTTGAATGTTGTGTGGGATGTGTAGGGTGGGTTGAGATTACTTATACTTGGTTGGAGTTCAACATGGAGTTTTTTGTTTGTTTGTGGAAGTTCATGAATTTTGAATGTTGTGTAGGATGTCTGGAGCGAGTATTGACCGTCAAGTGTCAAGGAGCGAGTATTAAACAGAAAAACTCGACACGCTCGTTCTTCTTTCTGGATTTTGATACGATCCATCTGCGCGCTTCGCGATGATTTCCTGCTGGTATAAATGAGTTCAGTTCTTCAGAAGACAGGGAGAGATATCATTTTTTTAGAAAATTCATCATTTTCTTGAGAGAAAAACTTAGAAGAAGAAAAACCCATTTTTTTTAGAGAGAGATTTCAATTTCCAAGAGCGATTCTTGTAATTTTCTGTAAGATTGAGTAAATTTGTACTTAGACTTGTATCAATATGCAACTATCAATGGAATGCTTAAAGAACTTCAACCTCTATGAGTGTAAATCTTTTTCTTGGGGTACTACATAATTAGGAATTTTCTTGAGCCTTTTCTTGAATTTTCTTTCATACAATTACTTTATTTTGAATGTTCTTGCTGAGATTTCGAATAAAATTGATTAAGATTGAATTAACGAATCAAAATTAATCAATTTTTGTATGCAAAAATTACATGGTTCAATAACAAAATTGTAATTGTAGTTGCAAGAATTAGTGGTCTTGATAGAAAATGTGGACTTCTTTTCCTCTTTTCTTTAAAGAATCTATTAATTCAGAACATTCATGTAATCAATCTTGAATTTTCAGTCTTTTGATTTCAAGATTGGAATAGTTAAGAAAACTCATGAGTTCAATGCAATTTAAGGATTAGTTTGAAATGTCTTTAGGAAGCAATTAAGACCTAGATTAGGGTTAATTGTGAAATTAACTAATTAGGGCATTAGGATATTATTAGAACTATTGAATAATCTAATTGCATGATTTCTTAAGTCAATGATAGAATTGCCTAGTTATATAAAATTCCCAAGATTTCATTTCCATTGAATTTATCTCACAATCTCTTTCTTATTTCTCTCATCAATAAATTTCCTAAACCAATTCTTGTCTTTTGCTTAGTTAGTTTTCTTTAGTTCTTAAAAAAAATAACCCCCTCCCCCTGTGGTTCTCTTGGGATCAATCTCTTACTTCTACTATTATGTTAGTTCTAGTTGTAGTTAGAGTTTAAATGAATTCCATTTGTGTTGGGTAGATAAAATTAACGGCACCTACTTTACTCCGAACATGAATATTTTTTAGTTGCTTAATAATGTTATATAGGTTATTCAGATCAAGTTAAAAAAAAAACTAAAAATTCAAAGTTAAAAATAAAACGACTATATCCCGACAAAAAACATTGGGATTTTTTGTATCTTCCGATGATTAGTAAGCCGTCAGAAGTTCAAGTTCATATTTGAATTTCTGAAATTGAACTTCCAATGGTCTACCAGTCGTTGGGAGCTTGAAGAACTCCCGACGATGTCTATACATGCGTCGAGAGTGCCAAACTCTTGACGTCGTATAATAGACGTCGGGAGTTTCTCCAAACTCCCAATAGTATGTGTTTCCGTGTCGAGAGTTGTACTCCCGATTGACATATCCTGACCAAACTCCCGACGACAATATGTCATCATGAGTGGATCTCCCGACGCAATTTTTAGTATTTCCTGACAATTTGAAGTGTCGAAAAATGGGTGATTTCTTATACTGGGCCCAATGACAACTTTTTCATAAGTGGGACCAATTAAGCAAATTAATAAACTTCTTGCTACCAAGTAGTTTAAACAAGAATTTCATGCAAATAATTTCAACCCAAAGCAGCCAAGTAATCAGAACTAATACTTTAAGCACCCAATTTAATTTTAATAAAAAGATTGGTTGGTATGAGATATATAAAAATCAATTCAACCAATCTAAATAAACATTAAGCAATTAATTTAAAAAATAAATATTACAATTAATTTTGTGCAATAAAATACAACAACAAATTAATTGCGAAATTAAAGCATGAGAGGGATTTAGACATAAACATAAATAATATTAAATTTATTTTCCTTTCAAAATTCACTTTTTTTTAAACCACTCCAAAAAAATCAAAAGCTCACCATGTGTCACTTCTCCATTGCTTTAAGTGGCATCTTTCAGTTGGTCCACTTTGATGAGAAAAGTTCTACCACATCATCACCTTGGAATTTTTTCGTTAAGCTTATTTCGATCGTATCTTCTATTGGGGTTGATGTCCTAAATCTTGTGGGTCTTGTAGTTTGTAATTATAATGTACAAATATTTTGTATATTTAATAAAATATGAGATGTTTTGTTTGCTATTTCGTAACATTAACCCACAAACCAATAAACTAACATCCAAGGTTATCTTCTATAGCTTAAACATGTATGTAGAGACATACAAGTGGATCATGTTTAAGTGATAACCTAAATGGTCTGTAATAGATGGATAAGGTTAGGTACCTTATCCTGGTGACACTACAAATACGATTCGCTTTGTAAATGTTACAATTGTTGTAAAGTGCTACAAATGATGTGATCCTAATCATTCATGTAAAGACATGTGAGCGGGAGTATTCTATATAAAGGAGTTTGTACAAGACCAGACGATGAAATGAATAGTCTCATTAAATAACACCGTTCATAATAGAAGCTTATATTTCACCAAGATGACCATAGGTGACATGACTTGAATCCTAAATGAATTGTGAACTCATGCCCATGATGATGATCCTTTTATTTATATTGGTGAGAGTGGCCAGATCGTCGACTCAATAAGCCTACGATTTTTAGGATTTTCTGATTGGGAAGCTGAGAACACAGCTACACAAGACAAAATTCACTTCTTCTCTAACGTCTGAGTAAGTAGATAAATTGCTCAGAACTGATTCCAGGGCTTGAACAATGTGGCGCCTCACCCTCACTTGGTCCGAGAGGGCTCAGTGATACATAAGAAGTTAGATGTAACTAGAGGAGTAAAACGGTCATTTTGGCCCAGCTGTATTTACGAGCAATTTGTGAAGGGTTATCGCACTGTTGATTGGTTATATCCAATGGATGCAGAAATATGTTTGTACTGTAAAGAGTGCAGTTGTCGGTCTTTAGTGGAGTGACTAACAGTTAATGAATGTTGAATAATTAATTAAAATAATTTAATTAAAGGAGTTTAATTAATTATTCAAGTATCATTGGAGCTTCAATCTACAGGTCCATAAGGTTCACTTTGTAGCTTAACAAGAATTATTGAGAATTAATTTTAAATTAATTTGAATTGCTTAAATTAATTGAGGAAATTAATTATATGTAATATAATTAAATTAATTATATATGTGATATAATTAAATTAATTATATATGTGATATAATTAATATAGTGTATTTGATACATTATGATATAAAGTTTATTTGAGAGGAAATAAATACTTGAATATGATTCAAATATTAATTATATGGATTAGATTCATATAATTAAATTTAATATAAATGTGATTTATATTAAATACCACAAATGATTGAGAAAATTAAAAACTATAGGTTATATTGTATTTGATACAATATAAAAACTATAGGTTATGTGTTATATTTGATATAACATATATATATATATATATATATAAATATATATATATATATATATATATATATATATATATATATATATATATATATATATATATATATAAAATAAGTTAGTTATTTTTATATATAAATTATTATTTAAATTTATTTTAAATTTAAATTTCAAAATTAAAGGAGGGAGTAACAACTTCCCCTTAATTCTCTCACTCAAACGTGTTGGTGGGGAGTGGTTTTCATGCAGAATTATTTTTGTTCCATCTTCTTCACAAAGAAAGGTGTGTGAAAGCTTTTGGTCTTTTTCTTAAAAAATTTCCCTCTCTCTCAAACTCTCTCCCTCTTCCAAAATCTCAGAGCCCACATACTTCTGAGAAATTCTCTACCCAAAAGAGAATACAAAAGGTTTTGTTTTGTAGTGTCCTCACGACTTGTTCATGACCAATTCGAGGTTTTCGTCAAGAACGGTTCTTCAAGGATAAGCATTCTTTTCCTCTAAATTAAAGTTGCATGCTATAATTTTTCGAATTTATGCATAATTTGGTTCTGTAATTTTTGTGTTCTGTGACAATTATAAAATTGGGTCAATCACCGATTCCGCTACGGAACTTCACAGTTCTTTCATCTTCTTCATTTGAGATCCAATTTGAGTGATTCAAATTGTGTTGAAATTTTTATTCTAAACTTTACGAAATAGACTATTCAAAACACTAAAATTGTTTGTGAATAAATTCAGGTTTGTTATAATCAAAATATTAATTAATTTGAGATTAAGGGCCAAAAAGCCAACAGTAAGCTAACAGGAGGACCAAATATACCTACAGTTATAAACTCTCTAATGATCCAAGATTAATTAATTGAACTCTTTAATTAAATGAATCAACATTGTTAATTACGAGGCATTCCACTAAAGACCCATAGCTACACTCTCATGAATTGTAGAATATTTTGTGTCCATTGTTATAACTATTACAAGTAAGTTGATCCTTCACAAATTGTTCGTAATTACAATTGAGACAAATTATCTTTTTACCCCTGTAATTACCTCTTGTTTCTTAAGTGCCTCTAATGAATAATATATTTATGGTCCAACCATAAACTAAATCCCTCTCGAACCGGAGCTTCTTTGCTCAAGACCCAGGGTCAACTCTCAATAGAACAACTCATCTACTTACTCTAAAGGTGAGAAGAAGTGAATTTCATCTTGTGTAGCTATGTTCTCAGTTCTCCACTTGGTCTGATCCCTAAAATGATAGGGACACATACATTTTAGTCATAATATTATATTGCAGTTTTAACTAATGTCTTTCTTTTTAGGATTTAAGCTAGTACCTGGTTACTTTTCGTGTCGCATTTGTATTGTCATGTCAATTCCAAACATATTCTCTTATGGAATAGGTCTAGTTGTTTATCAATTTTTTCCCTGTCCACTGGTGAAGGACACATTCTTTGACTAGTTTGATAAAGTCCCATCTTGACCTTATAGTCAGCATTGAATTTAGGAGCATAATGGAACCTTGGGTTAAGATAATATATTGCTACATGTAGGGGCCTGTGAAGTTGCTTTGCCGATCTCTTACCAATTATATTACAAATAGGTTTATATTGTTTCTAAATTTTGTTAAAATTTTTCTCAATTTGTTCCTTTGCCCTGTTCATTGCTTCATATATATAGCCAATTGCAAGTCCTGCATCGCCATGAACGAATCTTAAAACTTTTACCAAGGGGATAACGCATTTTAGACAATACTTAATTGATGACCAAAAGTTTGAATTAGCAAGAATAATTTTCATTACAGTAGACGCGTCAGACTTCTTTATGTCGTTGCTTCTTTGTCAATTTTCAAATCCAGACATTGCTTTTAGTCCTATTTTATTTTCTTTTATGCTTCAAAAAGTCAAGTAAGAAGTTGTAAATCGTGTCACACCAACCCTTATTAATTCTCTCCCTTTAGTATACTTCTTCATAAGGTTTAAAGCCCAAGAATACTGATAAATATAAACGGTAACTTTCCTCTCCTTACACACTATATGATTATGTAAGGCCATGTCACCAATCAGATAAAATCAAGTCTAAGCAATGTGAGGCACAAGGAGATCCAAATAGTTGTTTATGTTTAGCCATTAACATTTCTCTGGCTTTGACATAACCATCCCTAATTTACTCTATCACTGAATCTAGTAGTTTAGACAAATTATCAGCACTTTTGTAGATTCCAGATGTATCCACACTTTATAGAAATGCAGTGCCTTTGGGATTATTTACTAAAAAGTTTGTAATTGATCGATTATTCCCATCTGTACAACCATCGGACATTAATATGCATCCTGATTTGTTCCATTCACCTCTTTACTTTTCTAACAACTTCGTGTTGATTCTTTCCATCTCTTTCTTTAAAAATGTACATCTAACCTCATGATATGATGGAGGTTTTAGTTCAGGACCAAATGAAGTAATTGAATCTAACATAATTTTGAAATAATAATCTTTGACCAAATTAAAAGAGAATACATTTGCATACAAAAATCCAGAAATATCTCTACAAATACTTTTTCCGTCACCTTTGTCCCACATACTATTAAGGGTAACAGAACTATATTTTTGTATGTTTTTACCAAAAGCACTCATAATAAGTTTTTTTTTACTATCGGTGTCATCTTCATCATGAAAATTATCTCCATCTTTTTTTTTTTTCCATGCAACAAACTTTTGAAAATATCTCTAATCTCATCTAAAACTATACTACATGGAGCAACATCTTTTCTATTATATGCTGGATGGTGTTTAATCCTATAAATACCGCCCCAATAAGAAATTCCACAATGGTTACATCTTAATTTGAGTCTTTTATTTTTCTCTTCTTCTACTTTAACACAATGGTCTCATGTTGGATCTCAACTTTTTTCTTTACTTTCCTTCTACCATTTTTTTTCACAATAAAATAATTAGTAACTAAAAGGAAGTAAAAGAAATTTCTAACCTTATTTGGTCTTCAAATATTTCCACTTGGAGAATTGCAATTTCCTAATCTTCAAGTTCACAAAAGCCTTTAAATCAAAAAAGAAAAAATGGGAGGAAAGGAATTTTTTTTAATGGAATTTTTCTCTTGGAATAGGAAGAGAAGAAGGAAATTTTATTTTGAACATGGGCTTTTGGCCTTTTATAAGATTTTATTTCTCTCTTTTTTTTTCCTAAATCAAGCAAGGTTTTATGTCTTTCCATAAAACTGGATTTTTCATTTATAATAAATAAAGGGGTCAAATTTATAATTAAAAAATAACAAAAAAGCAATGAAAATGACAAAAATTAAATGTTTGCCGTCAATACCTTAAAAAGATAACGAAAATAATTGTTTTTTATATTTTCAAAAAGAAATTTGAAAAGTTTTTATAATATTTCTTAATAAAAGAGGGAAAATGATAGGACCCAATGAGGTGTTGGGTTTTCTTTTCATCTCTTCTATCTTCTACGATCAAACTCCACGATCTTGCCAGCAGGAGGAGAACTCCAGTCCGGCGACGATAAGCACGATGGGATTCTACTTTCCTCTCCCGTCCAGTGGGCTGCAACTCGAAGAGAAGGAGAACACATTACTTTCGGCAACGACATCACAAAAACCCATCTTCTCCAGCGTTGATGCTGATAGTGTTGGCACTCAACATGCGGAAATAAGAAGGATCTTAAGCACTCTAATTCCATCCATTATAATGAAGAAGTATGCAAACTAAAAATATAGAAGTAGGGTTTCTGAAATTTATCCTTGAAAAAATGCTTAAATCTTTAAATCAGCATAAATTTCCTCTCCAATAAGTTGTGAGGGAATTTTTTAGGGAAAAACTAGTTTTGGTGCAAAGTATTGAAGAACATCTTCTTCAATTAATTTTTCCGCAAAATTCAATTGCATGTCCCATTATTTTAGATGATTGAAACTTATTTTAATCACCCTCAGCATGCATTTTCATTTTACATTTGATTGACATCAAAACCACTATAAGCATAATGGAATTGGGAGGTGGAGGATGAAGTGGAAGAAGTGGGAAAACCTACTTCTTTCCAATTCTCAATTTTATTTAAAATTGTAATTTCAATTTTAAATTGTTTTTCTCTATAAACAATTTTAATTGAAATTAATTATTTCAATTTTCAAAATGAAATTTAATTTTGAAATATTAATTCCCTAATTAATATTCAAAAAACAAATAATCAAAATTAATTAAATAATTTAATTCATTTAAAAAATTAATCTGATATCAAATATTAAATTATTGAAATACCAAAATCCAATCATGATTCCCTATTCATGCAATTAAGATTTAAATCAAATTTAAATATTATCCAAATTCTCCCATTTCGTTTAATTCAATAATTAAATCTATAATTATATCATATATATAATTACAAAGTCTTTCATAATCTGAGATTAATTGGTTAAACTCTTTAAACTGAATTAATCAACATTTGTTAACTACCGGGTCACCCCATTAAAGTCTAGTAGTTGCACCCTCCACATTGTAGATATGTTTCTATCCACTTGATTTAACCATAACTAGTAAGTCAACCTTCACAAGTTGTTTGTAATAGCGACTTGGTCAAAAGCTATTTTTACCCCCAAGATTATATCTTGCTCCTTAAGTCCCACCGATCATCTAATGAACAATTGGTTTGTGATCCAATCACCAAATCGAGTCTCTCTCGATCCAATAAGAGGGTGGAGTCCCTTGTTCAAGACTCGGAGTCAGGACTTAAAGGAACAACCTTTCCACTATCCCTAAAAGCGGGTAGGAGTGAATTCCGTCTTGTACCCTATGTCCCAGCTATCTACCAATCTTACCCCTGAAATGGAGGGTTTATTGAGTCGACACTATTGGACCAATCCTTACCCATGCAACTCTAAGAATAATCCCAAGTAAATAGAAGTTCATAATTAGCTCAAGATTAAGGTCAAGTACCTATGTCGTTGCTTTAAAATAGTCAGTCTTAAACAGTAAATAGCGTTATAAAGTAAGAATGATTATTAATCGGCCAAGTCTTATACAAACTCTTTGCATAGGACGCTCCCACTCACATGTCTCCACAAGAACGATTCAGGATCACATCATTTGTACTAAATAAAAAGTGGGTCATATCTGATCGTGTTTCCAGAATAAGGTACCCAACCTTATCAATATACCATAGACCGTTTTGTCTATCTACTTGAACTTGATCCACTTTTATGTCTCCACATAAAGTCCAAGTACTCATGTAATAGCCATGGATCTTAGTTTATTGGATTTAGTTTTTATAAGCGCAATTTACATATTCAATTACAGTTTTATTGTATAAACCTCAATAACTTTTTTATTGTAAATAGAGTATGTCTAATTTTACAAACTGTGAGGTTTAGGACATATAACCCAGCAGATGCAACTCGAAACTGGTATTTTTTTTCTAAATAGCAAATAAGAACATTCTAATTTCAGCGATTCACATGATTCAGAATCGTGAATCATGCGGTACCTCAAATTTGCGATTCAAAAGACCGATAATCGTTTTTCATTTGGTCTGATAAGTATCATGAAACGTACGTTTTTAACAACCATGAATTTAGTAGATTTGACTGGATGATATTGAGAAGCAAGATATGACTAGGTGTAACATCCCACACCTTTTTATTTATTTATTTATAATGTAAAACTTTTCCCTTTTCAATATTTGTCCTTAGTTGAAGGACATGTTTGGAATTCTGAATTTAAAGTAAATGCAAGGATTTAAGTGTTGTCATGGAATTCATTCAAAAATTATTCAATTTGAAAAGTTATGGCAGGAATTAATTATTCTTACAAAAAGGAAAGGAATTAAATAGTATAAAGTGGGTTAAGGAAAAGATCTAATTAGAGTTATTCGATTTTCCTTTTATTATTATTTTTATTATTATTATTATCATTATTATTAATTATTATTATTATTTTTCATAAACCCCCCCCCCCCACCTTCTCCCTCACCCATGCTAGCCCACTCTGTTTTCTTCTTCTTTGCGCACACCCAGCCGCCACTCCCCCAATCGCTTGCACCTCTAACCGACCACATTCGTCTACCCTGAACGCCGCTCGTACCGCTTTCACCGGTCGCACCACTGGATACCCCCCCCCAACGCATGCCACCAGTCCGCCCAGTCGTCAACCTCCCTCCAACTGCATTACTCTCCATTCGTAGGTTCTGATCGCCAGATCCTGCCGGTCAGACCACGCCGCTCGCCGTCGCGTTGTCCCTTTCAGCCGTTCATTCCGTTTGCGACGAACCAGAAGCTCTCCAGCCGCTGCCCTGGAGCCTCCGTCCAGCCGAGCCGCTCGTCCAAATTTCCCTCCAGTCGGCGTCCGCCGCCCAGCCTCATCACTGTCGGTCAATCGTCATCCCTGCCGCGTCGGGTCCGCTTTGGTCTTTGTCGAAATCTTGGATTAAGGGTAAGTGTAAATTGTTTTGATTGGATTCCTTGAGGATTTTGAGCAGTCACTAGAGTTTGGCCTCAAATTGTTGGTTCACGTCATGTTTTGGATGTAAGGAAAAATTTTTAGGTTGCTAAAGTTATCGTCCAACCGAGTAAAGGGGTAGTCGACAAATCTTGGTGAAGAGTAAGGCTCTAAACTTATGTGGATTGTTAAGCATGTTGTATGTTTATGAATTTCTCGATTTAAGTTTGACTGAACCATGGACTGCGACCTAAAATAATTTGCCATGATGTTAGGTGTTAGGTTTGGATCTTGAGGTGTCCTGGTGTCTTTGTTTTGGGTGTTTTTAAGTTTGATCCTGTGGGCTTTCAATTTCGCTGGACAAGGAAGAGGTTGAGCTTGCTAGTTTCTGGAATTTGCGAGTAAAGGTAAGTAATCTTATCACTGGAACTGCCCACGGGCCAGGCTCTAGTTGTATGCTAGCATGATAAGTGTATGTTATGGTAAATGTTAGCATGTTGATTGACAGTATAACTTGAATCAAAGTATGTTCTGGCACAAATTCTGATTTGTTTACATACATACCTAAGTGCTTGATCGTTAGTATCTGATAGTATGTTTTTCATATGTCGATGTCTGATCTACTGGTTTGAGGCATACTTGTATGTTGTGGCTTTATGATATAAGTTATACATGGATGATGTATAATATGTTGTTAAGAATTATGGGTATGTGATGCAGCCATGGTATTATGGATTTTTATGTATGCTTTAGAACCGTACAATGTTGAATCTTAGCACGTTAAGACTGTGTGAATATCCTCATTGATTAGTTAGATGCTCACCAGTTTGTGTTTCCTTCAGGATTCACCAGTTTGTGTTTCCTTCGGGATTCACCAGTTTTGGTTTTCCTTCAGGATTCACCAGTTTTTGTTTCCCTCGGGATTCACTAGTTTGTGTTTCCTTCGGAATTCACCAGTTTTGTATTTCCTTCGGAATTCACCAGTTTATGTTTCCCTCGGGATTCACCAATTTGTGTTTCCTTCGGGATCCACCAGTTTTGCGTTTAGTTTTGATGTTTGAAACTTATTATTAAGAATTGTTTTTCATATGTACTTATTAACCTTTATGATTTATGGGTACCCTATTATTGTTTTTAACAATTGCATTTAATAAATGTCTTTTGAACTTCTCTTGTTTTTAATTAGCATTTATTTCAAATGACTGAGCGTCGTTTTAAATTCCTTTGCATACATTTATTTTAGTAACGGCCATACCTAAGTCCTAGGGGGTCGGGTCGTTACACTAGGACTACTTTGTGAGCACAATGATTAAAGTATGTGATTGATATGACTATGATTATAGTATGTGACTAATATGACTATGAATAAAGTGTGTGATTAATATGACTATAATTTAAGTATGTTACTGATATGATTATGTGTGGGACCAAGAGACAAATACTTTGATTTCTATTGTGAAATCTACTGAAAGCATGATATGTCTCTAGATAGGAGTGATGGTTTACTCTCTTGACACTACTATGTTCTCAGAAGTCCGTGGGTTTCCTACTATGTTACCAGATACCTACGGGTTTTCTACTATGTTACTGGAAGCCTACGAATTTCCTACTCTGTTATCGAAAATCAACGAATTTCCTACTATGTTATCAAATTTCAACAGTTGTCGTACTATGTTTGTGAGCCTTTGGGGCACTAGATGTGTGTCAGGTTGAGTTAAATCGCTCACAAGATGGTCATCCAAGATTTAGTAATTGTATGCATGTCCCGCTAGTATGTTGAATTTATTGGAAATGGATGCATAGCCGGACCCCAGTAGTAGGGTTACTTACGGAGTATTTTATATTCAATCTTTATTATGTTATGTTTTTCAGGTAAGGGTAAAGACACATCTACGAATGATAGGAGGAATCTGTGACCGTGCCTCTAGGACTATACAGATGCTTTCACTCATATTTTAATGTTTTCATGTTTTCATGTTTAAAAATTCATAGTCTTGTAATTGAATTTAGAAAACTTTCAGTATTTCTTTTGTTGGTTTCTTTAGACAAATTTTCTAGTAATTTTTTGTTTAAATTAAGAGTACCTTGATTAATGATTTTTAGTTAATTGATTTTAATAAAATTTATTTATTTGATTTTAGCCATTTCATGAAAAATGTCATTTTTAGATGTATGCATGCATATAGTAACGGGCTAGCTCAAATCCTAGGGAATCGGGTCGTTATATAGGCAAAATATTTTGTATTCCAACATTTTTGTTTTTAGTTTATTTTTATTATTTATTTTATTTTATTAATTTACTATTTAAATTTGTGAGGCACAAGGTTACATGACTTTTTACCCAATAAAAGAACTTCAGCTTAGAATTGATTAATAAACTTTTATTTTTCTAACTAACATTTTAATTTAATAAAATAACAATACATTAATTATAAAAGAACAAAAAAAATAGCAAAATATATGTATACACATTTCTTAAGATAGATTTCTTTACTTGGTAACTGCTAGACAAACACAAATTTTAACTTTATCACAGTGGAATTTGTTAGGTTGTATAAATAGTAAACATATATGAAGTTTATTCAGACAAATGTTGTTGATTGTTTAATAACTCTAAATCCAATAAACTTCGAACTCTTGGTTAATGTAATGAATACTTGGACTTTATATAGAGACATCTAAGAAGTACAGACACAAATACAGATACATGATACGGATATGATACGATGCGGCGATACGTTAATTTCTAAAAAACTAAGATACGGATACGTTATATATATATATATATATATATAATACCTATTTAATTATTATGATACTTATTTTAAGTTAGATTAAAATAGATTTAAGAAGAGAGTGAAAACTTGAAAAAACAATATTATTGAGTGACTAGAGTAGACATAGGAAAGAAGTAAAAGATGAAGATGTTGTTGATTGTTTTGGATTGCTCAATTTAAGTGGACTTTTATGTTAGGAAGTGATTTTAAAATAGTTGAAATCATCACCGTGAAACATGTTTAATCGTTCAAAATTAATTTTGATGATATGAAAATTGCATTTAAAAGTGTAAAATTGAAAACTAAATTATTTTTTAGTAATTAAAAGTATGTTTTCGAGTGATTTTAAAAATTAAAAAAAAATGATTTTTGATGATTTTAAAAATGTCATCCTTCAAATCCATTTGTATTCTCCAAATCTCAATAATTCCAAATTTTCAATTCCTCTCTTAATTACAAATCCTTTCCTTTCCAATTCCTCTCTTAATTACAAATCCTTTCCTTTTCTATTTTTATTCAATCTCCACCCTTCATTTGCAATCATATCCAATGGCCAAAATTTATCCCCCTTGCCTATAAATTCGACTTGATTTTACTCTTCATACACACACCAAATGCTATCAAGTCTTAAGCTCTCAATTCTCTCTACTCTCAAATTCTTGTCCACCTTGCTCCTAAATTGGCCTAGAGTTATTTTTGTGAGGTTTTTTTTTAGTGCTCAACTTGTGTATTTAGCCTTCAAGAGGTAATATTGTGAGGTTTTCTTTAAATTTTTGGGAATTGTATTAAGGTGTGGGTACACCTTGTGTTGTGAGAAAAAGAAATTGGTTTGATCCTGAACCAGTAAAAAGGATCTTGGGTTTCTCTTTAGCCTAAGAAAAAAAGGGTCGTGTGTCGGTTTGGTCCTCACCTGCAAGAGGATCACTTAGTGGAATACCCAAGAAGAAATCTTGGAGAGTGGAGTAGGCAATTTGCCGACCACTATAATTCCCGGTGTTTTCTCTTCCTCTCTCTCTTTTATTTCTGGTTTTCAATTTTTTGCTTCTTGTCTTAGTTATTTTTTAATCTTTCCTAATTGCATGATTTCATTTTTAGTGTGTTATTTAAATTTATCCTTGATTAAATTGTCTTTAAATTTGAAGTTAATTTATACTTGATTAAATTGTCTTTAAATTTGAAGTTATCATAGCTTACATGATTTAAGTTTTGTCTTGCATAAATTTTCTTTAATCAAATTAGTAGGTTAACTTTATTGAGCATTGTTTGAAGATAAAATTATTTTTTAAAAATTGGTAGTCAACCCTATTCACCCCCCTCTAGTGTTGCTTTTAGATCCTACAATTTGTATCAGAGCGGGTAGCTTGGTTTTCTTATTTCAAAAAGGTTTTGTAATTTTTTTTCTTGATTTTACATTCTGTTTTTTTAATCTTATTAAATCTGAAATTTTTCTAATTTTTGCAAAAAATTTGAAAATTTGAGTTTTAAAAGCCGTTTTCATTAGAAATTTTGTTCTTGAAAAATTGGTTATTAAAATCTTTATTTTTTTCTCTACTTCTTAATCTTGGAAATCTTTTTGATTAAAATCCAAATTTTGGAAAAGTATTTCTCTTTACAAAAATCTTTTTAAAAAAATTATTATATTCTTTTCCTTTTTCGAAAAACTTAATTGTTCGAGCTTATGGCAACTACTAGAATAAATGGGTATGATGAAGGTCAATCTACCACTAGGCCACCTTTGTTTGATAGAAATAATTATGCATAGTGGAAAACTAGGATGAGAATTTATTTGATTTCTATTGACTATAATCTATGGGAAATTGTTTCAAATAGTCCTTTAATTCCTACTAAGATAGTTGATGATAAAGATATTCCTAAGGAAGAAAAAGAGTTTAATGATGAAGATAAAAAGAAGTTTTCTATTAATGTTAAAGCCATGAACTGTCTGTTTTGTGATTTATGTCCTGATGAGTTTAATCGAATCTCTGCATGTAATTCTGCTGAAGAAGTTTAGGATATGCTTGAACTAACTCATGAAGGAACTAATCAAGTTAAAGAGTCAAAGATTAGCATGTTAGTTCATAATTATGAATTGTTTAAAATGGATGCAAATGAAACTATATCTGAAATGTTTACTAGATTCACGAATATTGTTAATGCTTTGAAGGGATTAGGAAAATCTTATACCACCTTTGAAAATATGAGAAAAATTCTAAGATCATTGCCTAAGAGTTGGGAAGCTAAGGTGACGGCGATCCAAGAAGCAAAAGACCTCTCAAAACTTCCACTGGAGGAGCTCGTTGGATCTCTCATGACACATGAGATCATCATGAAGGCCAATGTAGAAAAAGATGTCAAAAAGAAGAAGAGCCTAGCATTAAAGTCCACTCAAGTTCAAGAGGACTCTGAAACTGAAGTTGAACTAAATGATGATGAGCTCGCTTACTTGACCAAGAAGTTCAAAAAGCATTGTAGGAAAATGAACTTCTCAAAGAAAGTCAACAATCAAGAAGGCAAAGAAGAAAAGAGCAACAGAGATACAATCATCTGTTATGAATGCAAAAAGCCCGGACAGGTGAAGTGAGACTGTCCTCAAAGAAAATCCATTTCAAAGAAGAACAAGAAGGCCATGAAAGCTACTTGAGACGAAAGCGATGAAAGCGAATCTGAAAGCGAGGAAGAAGTAGCAAATCTGTGCTTTATCGCTTTTGGAGACGACGACGACGACGATGATGAGGTAAGTTCTGAAAACCTTACTTTTGATGAGCTCATTGATGCATATAATGAAGTTAAAATTGAATTTGAAAAACTAGGTTGCAGATATATGTCTCTTAGGAAGAAAAATGCTAAATTAGCTCTTAAAAATAATAATTTATTAATTGAGCTAGATAATCTAAAAGAGAAAAATGAGACATTAGGAAAAGATCTAGATTTATATAAACTCAATTGCATGCTTGTAAAAGAAGAGTATAAATTTATTAAATATAAAATGAAGATATTTCAGCTACTCTTTTTAAAGTTTACAAATGGGAAAAAAATTTAGATATCATGATGGGTAAGCAACAATCCATATTTGATAAAAGTGGCTTAGGTTATAAACTCTACCAAAAAACAAAAATTTACAAACTACTATGAAGGTTCTACTATTTGTCATGCATGTGGAAACATGGTCATAAAGCTTATGCATGCAATTTAAGAAAAAACAATATTTATGAATGAAAAGAGATGGATTCCAAAATTTTTGTTAGCTAACCCCAAGGACCCAAACAAATTTGGGTACCTAAGGTTAATCTTGGGAATTAATTCTCTCATGTTTGTGTTGAGATCCAATAAAGAATAAGTGGTACTTGGACAGTGGATGTTCAAAAACATATGATTGGGGACACACAAAATTCACATACCTAGAAAAGAAAGATGGAGGATACGTTACCTTCAATGTAAAATAAAAATGGTAAGATTGTTGGCAAAGTAATATTAGTAACGGTTCGAATTTTCTTATTGAAAATTTTTTGTTGGTTGATGGTTTAAAGCATAATTTATTAAGTATTAGTCAATTATGTGATAAAAAGGGAAATAGAGTAATTTTAGTTGATAAAAATTGTACTAGATAAATTGCATGTGATGGAAAAGATCTGTTTGTAGGAAATTAGAGATAAAAATATTATACTATTAATCTGTTTAAGATTGTCCTATAGTAGAAAATAAATGTTTATCTGCATTGCATGAAGATTCATGGTTATGGCATAGAAGGTTAGGTCATGCTAGCATGCATTTAATTTCAAATATTTCTAAGAAATCCCTTGTTAGAGGTCTTCCAAAATTAAACTTTCAAAAAGATAAAGTTTGTGATGCTTGTCAAATGGGTAAACAAACTAAGTCTTCTTTCAAACCAAAGAAAATGGTTTCTATTGCTAGACCTTTATAACTGTTACATATGGACCTTTTTGGACCTACTAGAGTTGCAAGTCTAAGTGGAAAACATTATGCTTTTGTTATAGTTGATGATTTTTCAAGATTTACTTGAGTTTTATTTTTATCTCATCAGGATGAAGCTTTAAAATCTTTTATTACCTTTTCAAAAAGAATTCAAAATGAAAAAGGTTTTATGATTTCGAAAATTAAAAGTGATCATGGAAGAGAATTTGAAAATGCTTCTTTTGAAAATTTTTTTGAAGAAAATGGAATTTCTCATGATTTTTCCTCTCCAAAAACACCTCAACAAAATGGTGTTGTAGAAAGGAAAAATCGATCTTTACAAGAATTGGCTAATAAAGATAGGGAAACAGTATCAAATGAATCTCAGAAAAAGCTAGAAAAATCCCTCCCTCAGGATTGGAGATTCTCTACTCACCATCCTCAGGAGTTAATAATAGGTGATGTATCTCAAGGGGTAAAAACTCGCTCTTCTTTAAATGCTTTAAATAATGTTGCTTTCTTGTCTCAAATTGAACCAAAGTCTTTTAAAGATGTTGAATCTGGTGAGTTCTGGTTAATTGCTATGCAAGAAGAATTAAATCAATTTGAAAGAAATGATGTTTGGGAACTAGTCCCACGTCTTAGTGATCATCCTGTTATAGGTACTAAATGGATATTTAGAAATAAAATGGATGAATCTGGTAATATTGTTAGAAATAAAGCTAGACTAGTTGCTCAAGGCATAGTCAAGAAGAAGGATTAGATTCTGAGGAAACATTTGCTCCTGTTGCTAGATTAGAATCTATTCGCATGTTGCTTGCATTTGCATCTCATAAGAATTTTACTTTATTTCAAATGGATGTAAAAAGTGCTTTCTTAAATGGTGTCATAATGGAGGAAGTGTATGTTGAACAACCTCCTGGTTTTGAAAGCTTTGATAATCCAAATCATGTTTTTAAATTAAATAAAGCACTTTATGGTCTTAAACAAGCTCCTAGAGCTTGGTATGACCGTTTGAGTAAATTTTTGCTAGAAAATGGTTTTAAAATGGGACTTATTGATACTACTCTTTTTATCAAAATTAAAGATAATGATATTTCATTAGTGCAAATCTATGTTGATGATATTATATTTGGTGCTACTAACTCTTCTCTTTGTGAAGAATTTTCTAAGTGTATGCATAGTGAGTTTGAAATGAGCATGATGGGAGAACTTAAATTCTTCCTTGGGCTTCAAATTAAACAACTTGAAGATGGAGTCTTAATAAATCAAGAGAAGTACACAAGGGATCTACTAAAAAGGTTTAAGTTTGATAATGCAAAATTAGCAAAGACCCCGATGAGTACCACTACAAAGCTTGATAAGGATGAAAAAGGTAAAAACATAGATATTAAAGCTTATAGAGGTATGATCGAATCCTTGCTTTACTTAACTGCGAGTAGGCCTGATATTATGTTTAGTGTATGCATGTATGCTCTATTTCAATCATGTCCTAAAGAATCGCACTTGCATGCCGTAAAAAGAATTTTTAAATATTTGCTTGGTACCGTTGATTTAGACTTATGGTATCCTAAAAATGCATCTTTAGATTTGATTGCATGTTCTGATACTAATTTTACTAGTAGCCTAACTGATAGAAAATGTACTAGTGGAACTTTTCATTTTCTAGGTAGTTCTTTAGTATCTTGGTATAGTAAAGAGCAAAATTCTGTTGCATTATCTACCACTGAGGCTGAATATATTGTTGTTGCTAGTTGTTGTTCTCAAGTTTTATGCATGAAACAAATGTTGCGTGATTTTGGTTTAAATTTTGAACAAGTACCAATCTTTTGTGATAATACTAGTTTAATTAATTTAACTAAAAATCCCATTCAACATTCTAGAACAAAGCATATAGATATTAGACATCATTTTCTTCGAGAGCATGTACAAAATAAGAATATTGTCATTAATTATGTTAATACTGAGAACCAGGTAGCAGATATTCTTACAAAGGCATTAAATGAAGAAGCCTATTGTAAAAATAGACTTGCACTTGGTATTAATAGAATTGCCTAATTATGTTTGATTGGAGGAGCATTATTCATATTTCTATGGATTTATATGTTATAATTTATTGAGGGGGAGCATTATTTGTATGATTGAGGGAGAGAAAGATCACTTGTATATCTTTTTGTTGGTAACAAAAGGGGGAGAAGTATTTTTAGTATTATGGTGGTTTGTCATCATTAAAAAGGGGGAGATTGTTAGCTTTAGGGCTTCAATTGTATAAATATAAAGATGAAATACAAAACACCAATGCAAGAATAGAATAAAGAGTCGGGTAGAAATCTCTTGCTTCCCAGGCTTTTACACTGTCTTTCTACTCATGTTCAAAAGATAATCTCGCTCTCGCGAAAGTCGGTCCGCTCTCTGCTTCTACACCTCAGTGTTCTCTCTCGAGTTGCCCTGAGCAAACTCCGGCGTCTCTACTCTTCTCTTGCTTTGCCTTAAAATAAAAAGGAAAATTATGGACAAAGACGTGTCGAGCTAACTGTTCCGAACTTATGAATTTTCGAACCCCTTTTCTAAAGGTTGCCTTCGGTATTTATAAACCTTCTGGGATGAAAGGTGGCTTCTCTCTTATGATTGCACAGATGGGATGGCTTTAATTCCCTGACTGATGCATCGAATATTTGTCACCGAAAAACTGAATGTACCTGTTATCATTAGAAGCTGTCAACTTAATTCGTATTCGACCGTCATCATGCTATTGCCTCTACCCACTTGGAGATGTACTCGACGACCATTAAACTATAATGCTTGCCATGCGAAGGAGGGAATGGTCCCATTAAATCAATCCCCCAAACGTCAAATAATTCCAGCTTCAAGATAGTGTTCATTGCCATTGCGTTCTTCCATGAAATGTTGTTGGTGCGTTGACACCGGTCACATTTCATTGCGTAGTCAGCAGCATCCTTAATAATGAAGGCCAAGAGAATCCACTTTGCAAAACTTTGGCTGCAGTACGTTTCCCTCTAAAGTTCCCTCCATATGGCGAATCGTGGCATTGTGACAATATACGTTGTTGAGCATCATTTGGTACGCATAATCGAATTATTTTGTCTGCACCTCTTTTATACAGATTCGGCTCATCCCAATAATAATGTTTGCATTCAAGCTTGAGCTTCTACTATTGATGGTATGTGGAATAGCTACTCGTCCGGGAACACAACACTCACTTTAGATTCATTATGGTCAACCTTGGGATTTTCCAATCTGGCAAGTGATCCGCAACTTGATTCTCTGTCCCTTTCCGATCAATTATCTCGATATCAAATTCTTGAAGGAGGAGAACCCATCTGATCAACCTCGACTTTGCGTCCTTCTTTGTCATTAAATATTTGATTGTTGAGTGATCAATGTGAATAAGTACCTTGGTTCCCTACAAATATACCCTGAATTTTTCCAATACAAAAATCACAGCCAGGAGTTCTTTCTCAGTGGTGGTATAATTTATTTTAGCAAGGTTTAGAGTTTTACTCGCATATCCGATGAGACGCAAAATAGTTTTCTTCTTTTGGGCTAATGCAGCCCCCATCGTATACCTGTTTGCGTTGCACATGATTTTAAATGGTGTTGTTCAATCCGTCGCAATTAGTATGGGCGCGGTAGTCAACGCATCTTTTAATACTCTGAATGCATTGAGGCAATTGTTTTCAAACTCAAATTTCCTGTCCGCCTCTAACAATGCACTCAGCTGCCGTGCTATCTTAGAAAAGTCTTTGACGAATAGTCTGTAAAATCCAGCATGCCCCAAGATGCTTCGCACAACCTTCACGCTAGTTGGTGGTGGAAGTTTTTCAATTGGTTTGATCTTTGCTTTGTCCACCTCCAACCATTCCCGAGAGATTTTGTGTCCCAATACTGTACCCTCTTTCACCATGAAATGACATTTTTCCCAATTGAGTACCAGGTTCGTCCCTTCACATCTCTTCAGAATTTTCTCCAAATTGGCCAGGAAGACTTCATAAGTGTTCCCGT
This sequence comes from Benincasa hispida, assembly GCF_009727055.1. Lineage (NCBI taxonomy): Eukaryota > Viridiplantae > Streptophyta > Magnoliopsida > Cucurbitales > Cucurbitaceae > Benincasa > Benincasa hispida. The sequence continues at coordinate 60,070,594 of NC_052360.1, read as the reverse complement.
AAACGGAGAAGTCATCCATAAATATTACCACTGAGTCCTCGAGATATTCTTAAAAGATCGCCATCATGCACCTCTAGAACGTGCTCAGCGCATTGCAGAGGCCAATGCGGTCTTGTCTTGATCTTCATGAGCTATCATGATTTCATTATATCCGGCATACCCATCCAAGAAGCAGTAAAAATCATTCCCTGCTAGTCTGTCTAACATTTGATCAATGAATGGCAGAGGGAAGTGATCTTTCTTTGTGGCCGCATTCAGTTTGCGTAATCCATACATATGCGCCATCCAGTTATGGTTCTTTGCGGTATTAATTCATTGTTCTCATTTGGGACTACTGTCATTCTGCCCTTCTTCGGCACACATTGCACGGGGCTGACCCTCGTGCTATCTGCAATGGGATAGATAATGCCCACTTCCAGCCACTTGATAATCTCCTTCTTGACGACCTCCTTCATCGCAGGGTTAAGTCTACGTTGATTTTCAATAGTTGCTTTGTGGTCATCCTCAAGAAGAATGTGATGCATGCAGTACGAGGGACTAAGTCCCCTGATGTCAGCGAGCGTCCAGCCAATTGCTCGCAAATGTTTCTTAAGAATGCTCATTAACGCATTCTTTTGATCTTCGTTGAGCACAAAGAAAATTATCACTGGCAGCTTCTCATTCTGCCCCAAAAATACATACTTTAAATGTGTTGGTAGGGTCTTCAGTTCAAGTGTTGGTGGTTCCACGAGGGAAGGTTGCGTTATTTTTCTTTCTTCTTTTGGCTCTTCTTCTTGTGTTGCAATCATTCCTTCTTCTTTGTTTGTTTTTGCTACGATCGCATTGCAGGCAACTACGGATGCATTGGTCCGCTAATGCTCAAAGTGATTTTTCCCTTGTGTACATCAATTTGAGCATGACCCATTGATAGGAAAGGCTGCCCCAAAATGTTGGGCACATCTTTGTCGGCCTCATAGTCTAGAATGATGAAGTCAGCTGGCAAAATAAATTTATCAATCGTGATCAGCACATCCTTCCCTTACCTTCTGGATGAACCAGAGATCTGTCAGCCAATTGGAAACTCACTGATGTGGGCATAAGTTGCACAACGTTTAATTATCTAAAGATTGACAGCGGCATCAAATTTATGTTGGCCCTCAAGTCACACAAGGCTTGCCCAATATAGAATCCTCCTACGGAGCAAGGAATAGTGAAGCTCCCCAGATCGCTCATCTTCAGCAGGATAATAGATTTAGAACTTTGTGTTAATGCCACCATTGCAAATTTTCCGGTGCCTCTTTTCTTAATTACCATGTCCTTCAGAAACTTGGCATAAGCAGGCATTTCCTCAATCCCTTCACTGAAAGGAATGTTAACATGTAATTGCTTCAACATAGATAAGAACTGGACTTTCATGATTCCCATTTCAATTGACTCTGAGGGAAAGGTGGTAACTGGACTTTCATGATTCCCATTTCAATTGACTCTGAGGTCGACGCAACCTCAAGTTCCATTGCTTCATTTTCTCTTTCTTCTTCTTGCATTACACAATCTCGGGCTCAGTTGCGATGGAAGTTGTTCTATTCTGATCCTTCTTTTCTCCCTCCACAATCTTTCCACTATGCAATGTCACACCTGACATTGCTCCTTACCTGATCCCCCTGGGTTGCAAGGAAGTTCGGTTGAACTTGGCAACGCCCCTTACGGTCGACTCTTCAGCTCATTCAAAATCTGGCGTATTTGCAATATGAGGTTGCGGATGGACGTAGCCTGACTTTGAAGGACTATCTCGTTTTTCTCTATATATTGCTTCAATAGGCTCTCCAAAGAAGAAGATTGCATTGGTTGTTGTGAGCTATTTTGTTCGTTGCTCTGTTGACCGTTGTTGTGTTGGAAGAATCCTGGTGGCCCTTCTTTTTACGCCACAGATTGAAAATTTTGTTATTCCTTGAATCAAATTCATCATTGCGGTCATTCGATTTTGTAATGAAATAATGGTACCGTTATTTGCGTCAGAATATTCTTCATGGTTCTTGGAGATGCGGTCCAGGATATTCTTCACCTCATCGAAAGTTTTGTCAAGCAGACCACCTGCGGCTGCCGCATTAGCAGCGGTCTGCGAAGCATGATGATAAAAAAAATTTCATTTGACGACAATCTGGTACCCTATTATGCAAATACTCCCTGACCAACTTTTTAAACCTCGCCCAAGCATCGTTGAGCAATTCAGCCATATCTTGTTCAAAATTAGTAATAAGCTTTCTTCCTCTTGCGTTCTCGGTAGGTGGAAAATACTTTTTCATGAATTTCTTCACTACCTGCTCCCAAGAAGTAATCTCTCCTAGTTCGAGTGAATAAGCTCATTTCCTAGCCTGATCAAAGAGAGAAAATGGGAAAACCGTTAGTCGAATTTCTTCAACAGATCGGGAACACAAAAGTATTGCAGATTTCAATAAAACTTCAGAGGTGGCCGTGCGGATCCTCGCCACGCCTTCCTCCAAATTGACCTGCAGTCTGGATCATCTACAGCATCACTGATTTCATCTCGAATCTACTTCCGTCAAGGGCAGGCCTCATGATTCCTGAAGAGAAATCATAGAGGTTTGCCGATGCATAGTCCCTAATGGGCCTATTGCGATCGTTTTCCAAAAGAATGTGATTCGCCATGACATTACTATCATTTCGTGCTCAACCTTCAGACTGCTTCGCCATCTCTTCTTTATCGGATTGTGGTTGTTGTTAACGGTCTCGTAGTCTCCTTCGAAATATTCTTTCAATCTGTGGGTCGTAATTCACCAGAGATTGAGAGTTCTGCAAAGAAATCACAAAAATTACCGATAACAACTATTTTGCCGAAGTCCAAGGCAACGGCAAGCAAAACTTGATGCGTTATTTTATTGAATGAAAATATGGATGATATGCGTTGATGGATTATGTTGTGCACTCAAGTTTCCCCAGCGGAATTCAAGTGTAAATTCCTCTGAGTTTCCTGGTAAGTCCAGGGTCGAACACAGGGACTTGTGAAAATAGTTGCGTTGGTAATGTTTTCACAACTTTGTGGTAACCAAGTAAATAAATAAAGTGTTGGGTGTGTTGTTGCATTGATGAAAAAGAAGTAAATAAAGGTGACAGATTTGAGAAAGATAGTTGCGTTGATAGATGCAATGAGTATGTGATGAACGGGTGAAAAGATCTTTAGCTAGCGTTACTCCGGAATGCATCAAACTTTGCAATCATGTTACAACCATACACAGCAAGTCATTTCCTAATGTAAATGCGATGCTCCTAAGTGTAAGACGCATGTGTTGAATGCAAAATGTCCATAGAGCTTATCTCTAAGTCTCTACTCTTGTCCTATGCGTTGATGCAAAATGCATGAAAGCAAGGTGACCGCATACAATCATATCTTATTGCTAAGATGCATGCGATGCGTTAATAACAAATAGTGCTCATTTCTAAGCGCCTATCCCTCGTTTATGCGTTCTAATCTTGTTCTTCCAAACCTAGATTCTGACCTGACCTTCCCAAGTCTAGATCCTGTCTTTAGACTACCCTCCCGAGTATCTCTAATAGACGAATGAAGCATACATAAACAAGATAATCGCAAAGAATGAAGATTCCCTCATTATGCTAGCTAACTACTTCTCAACTCATTCAACTAATTTAGCTACTCATACATAAATGACAGAAAGTGAACATATATAGAGAAAGAAATTTCATTCTTATAAATGAGTTGAGTACAAAATGACAATGGAAAGTAAGGTAGAGAGCCTGGTACCAATTCCTTGCTGACCGAGGCTGTTTACACTAAATCTCTATTCTGATCTACAAACGTTCCCACTTCAGCAGGTGTCAGCCTTCTCTCTGTCTTGGAGCTTCCGGTGCTTTCCCAAGCATGCTGATACGATCTACTAGCATACTTTCTTCCTTGCGTCCGCCTTAAAATGAAAGAAAACTCTAGACAGAGGCGTGAACTTGTAAAGTGATGACTTAATTGACTGCTTAACCCTTTCTCTGAAGAATGCACTAGGTATTTATAGAGCTTCCGTGGTGAATGGCGGCTTCTCTCTCCCAGATGTATAGATGGGACAGCTTTAATTCCTGATTGATGCGCCAAATAATTATCACCGATAAAACGGAATGTACTTCGTGACCGTTATCGGCTGTCAACTTAATTTGGATCTGATTGTCATTAGCTTTCTATCCCATCGCTCTTAATTATCCTTTCACCCGGATGCGTCCGTGGTGATTCTTCTTAGGTGAATGTTTGCGAGCACAATCAACACAAATTCTTGCGATGAAGTTGCGCTCGACCAGTGAATTCCTATGATCGCCATCTTTTAGTGCATATTCTGCACGAAAATATAAAGATCAATTGTTCTAATGCATTGGACGCATGCGACTGCAGTATTATAGATTTTATGCTTAATGGATGCAATTTAACATATTTCATCAACACAATCCAACATTGTTTAAGAACTTAGTACTATGATAACGTGCATTTCTGCCCGTTATCAGCATGCGGCCGCAATGTAATAAACTTAATGCTTTTTGGACGCAATCTAATACATTTTATCAACGCAAGCCAGCATTGTTTAATAACTTAGCACTATGATAACATGCATTTCTGCCCGTTATCAAACTCATATGTCATTCAAACACAATTAATTGCAATTTGTAGAAAATAAGATCTAGGAACTTAAAAGTTAGTCATACTAATTAATAAGTCAAAATACAAAACTAAAAATAAAGAAACTCTCCAAATTGTCTTAAATAACTCCTTTAGAAGGTAACAAGCCTAATTTTCACATTTGGAAAGGTTTGACATCACGTTTTTCTATGCAGTACACATTTGACAGTAATTTCTTTACAAAACTTGCACACTTTTTTTGACCTCCATGCCATCTTCCAGACTATAGGACTTTTCTCATATCATCTTCATGTCATTCTCTTCTTGGCTCATTGAGCTAACATTCTATCTTACTTTAGGCTCAAAATTATTTATTGGCTCTTATGAATTTGCTAGCTTTTGAAGATGTAGTGTGAAAGCCTCTTGAATCTTCTTTGCCTTGCTTCTTGTAATTTCTCCCTCGGGTATATGCAACGGTCTAAGGTTGAATTCGTATCGTCCTCCATTTTTTTAAAAAAATTTGTCCTCAAATTAAGGTCTTCATTCCCTACATGAGAAGGAGTCGAATTAGCCACATTAAAAGTAGAACTTACATTATACTCACCTCGAAGATCTAGTTTGTAGGCATTGTCATTGATCCGCTCTATCACTTGAAATGGACCATATACTCTTGGTTGAAGTTTCGACTTCCTTTGATCTAGAAACTTTTCCTTTCAAAGATGAACGCAAACCCGATCACCTGGTTTCAAAATCAATTTCTTTCTCTCTTGGTTCTTGTTGTTGACAAGCTTTTGATTCTTCTTTTCTATCCTTTATTTTACTTTTTTATGCAAATTCTTCTTCCTGTGAAACAGCTGCATCACTAGTAAACATATTAGGTGGCAAAGGTGACAAATCTAAAGGAGTTAATTGATTAAGGCCATACACAACCTCAAAAGGAGAACAATGTGTGGTATTATGTATTGCTCTATTGTAAGCAAACTCTACAAAAGGTAGAGTATCCGCTCAAGACTTGAGACTCTTAGAAATTAGTGACCTGAACAAAGCTCCCAATGTTCTATTAACCACCTCAGTTTGCCAATCAGTTTGTGGATGACAAGTTTTTGAAAACAAAAGTTTAGTTCCCAATTTTTCCCACATAACTTTTCAAAAATGACTTAAAAATTTAACATCTCTATCATTAACAATGTTTTTAAGAATGCCATGCAATTGAACCATTAAGATAAGATATGTTAGTAGCATCATCCATTTTGTTATATGGAATGAAATGTGTCATCTTAATAAACCTATTAATGACCATAAAAATGCTATCATGATATCTTCTTGTCTTTAGTAGTCCTAAAACAAAATTCGTGTTAATGTCAACCCAAGAATCACGAGAAACATCCAAAGATGTGTAAAGATCATGTGGTTGAGTCTTAGACTTAGCCTCCTTACATTTGAAACATTATTTGCACACTTTATTCACATCCTTCCTCACTTTCAACCAATAAAAGTGTTCAAACACCATGCTATAGGTTTTAAATTCCTCAAGATGTCCCATTAATCCTCTCCCATGAGCCTCCTTCATAAGTAACTCTCAAATGGAACACTTAGGAATATAAAGCTTTCCCTTCCTAAAGAGCATCTCATCAAACACAAGATAATCGTGCACATTTTTTCCTTCTAAACATTGCTTATACACATCATAAAATTCAGATTTTTCAATGTTGTACAAATCAATCATGTGCTAAGAACCAAGAACTTTTGCACTAAGGGAAGAAAACAATGCATACCTTCTTGACAATGCATCGGCGACCAAATTGTCATTACCTTTCTTGTAATGAATGACATATGGAAATGTCTCAATGAACTCCACCCATTTAGCATGCCTCTTTTTCAACTTTATTTGGCTTTTGGGGTGCTTCAAACTTTCATGATCCATGTAGATAACAAACTCTTTCAACCACAAGTAATGTTTCCAAACTTGCAAAGCCCTCATAAGTGCATGTAATTCCTTATCATATGTTGGGTAGCTAAGTTGTGTTCCATTAACTTCTCACTAAAGAACTGAAGGATCTCATACCAAGAGTTCCATGAGCGTGTTCAGATCGCTCCGATTTCACAGTGACCGAAACACAAATGAAATACATTCAACACATACAGTTATGCATATAAACCTAATTATCGGCATACTCAGAATACAGTAATTAACAAGAAATGAGTTCATACCAGATGAAGACAGTCTTCGAACGTCTAAACCCTGAGCAGCAGAAAACCTCCAACAGATCTACCAGCATCCGACGAGTATGTCAACTGCAACAGCACGATCAGAACATACATGAACACTGCAGCAGTGACGACACCATCATAAGAGAAACCTGGGTATCCTCGACGTCAAAAACCCAAAGGGTGGGCTTTGGTGAGTTTAGTAGAGGACGGAGGAGAACACGTCGTGTAGACAATAAGCAACTGGGAGATGAAACTCTACTATCATATAGTGGAAATGCTTATCGTATTGTAGAGCTACACGATCGTGTATGAAAGCTTGAACGATCATTTAAAAAAAATGTATACGGTCGTTTAGAGAAAACGTGAGGCAGACGATCGTTTAGACGGACGAGCTTCTATCGTATAAGCTCTCGTGATCGTTTTCACGGATTCTTTTGGGCTTGGACGATAATACAAATACACGACTGATAAAAATGAAAACGATTTTCATTGTTTTAATCTGCCGGTTACCATAACCATCGCAGCCCACTTCTCACGTCCAAACGTGGATAAATTCGTTAATTATCAAATATTTAGTCAATTAATTTAATTAATAAATATAATCATATTATATTTATATCCTATAGTTTGATATCACATATCTACTATAGTATTTTCTCCTCTACTTGATATAAATCATATTTATATCTAATTTCCTCCAAATTAATCTATCTCATACATTTAGTCAATTATATCATATATAATTAACTAGTCTAATTATATCATATATAATTGAACTTCCTCTTATCAATTTGAACATTTCAAATTAACCCAAACACTAGTTCTCAACTTTATCCAAGCTACCCAGGTGACCTAATGGACCTGTGGCTCAAAGCTCCAACGATATGTGAATAGCTGACTAAACTCTTTAGCCACGAGATCCATCATCCATTAACTGTCAGTGATTCCACTAAAGACCAACAGCTGAACTCTTCTTGCGACAGATATATTTCTATGTCCATCGGATATAACCAATAATGAGTACGATAACCCCTCACAAATGCTCGTAAGTACAGCTGGGCCAATTTATCGTTTTGCCCCTATAGTTACATCTCACTGCTTAAGTACCACTGATTTCTCTAATGAATAATACAACATAGTCCAACTATGTGTGAACACCTCTCGGGCCAAGAGAAGATGTGTGGTGCCACATCGTTCAAGTCTCGAAATCATCCCTTAAGGGAGCCATTTATCTACTTACCCCTGCCTCAGGGAAGGAGTGAATTTCATCTTGTGTAGCTGAGTTCCCAGCTCCCAAATTTAAACGAATCCAAAAAGCGGGCCACGTCCGTAGCATTATCAGGAAAAGGTTTCCCTCCTATATCCATATACTACAAACCATTTTGGTTATCACTCAATATATGATCCACTTGTATGTCACCACATACATGTTTGAGTCACATACAGATAACAAAGGATTTTATGATATTGGTTTGTGGTAGAGCAAATAAAACAAATAACCGAGCAAAACAACAAGATGTAAAGTAAATATCATATATTAACAACACAAGGTGTTGTCCGTATGTACTGTTACAAACTACAGGACACGAAGTTTGGGCATCAACCCCAACAATCTCTCATTTGTCCTAAATCGATAGTGGGATGTACAAAAACTTAGTACAAACAATAAACTAAGGCATAAAAGCCAGAAACATAAAATCTCCACTTTCCTAGTTCAACCGCGGGATCCTGTACGATTCATGCTCCGTAGGTGACCCTCAACGACTGTTAGCCATGAGAGCCTTCATAACACGAGTCGCAAATTGTGCTCTGAACGCGATCTGTTGTGACGTCACGTCCCTCGATTGCACTCTATCTCGCGATAAAGATGTATTCCGCTCTATGTGTTTTTTCTGCGCCAGTGCTCTTGGCTCTTGGAGTTCAACACACTGCCTCCACTATTATTACAATAGAGGGTAATGGGCCTAGACATATCTGGAACAACTTCTAGGTCTGTCAAGAACTTCCTGAGCCAGACGGCCTCCTTAGTAGCTATGCAAGCCGCTACGTACTCCGTCTCCATAGTGGAGTCGGCGATGCACCCCTGCATAGTACTTCGCCACACTACAGCTTCTCCGTTAAGAGTAAAGACTGAACCTGATGTGGACTTGCGAGAGTCCTTATCAGTCTGAAAGTCAGAATCCATGTATCCTGTCAGGATCAAATCCCGCAAACCATACACGAGCATGTAATCCCTCGTTCTCTGAAGATACTTGCGGATGTTCTTCACTGCGGTCCAGTGACCCTGGCCTGGGTTAGACTGATGCCTACTTACTATGCCCATGGCGTAGCAGATGTCTGGACGAGTACAGACCTTCGCATACATCAAACTACCAACGACAGATGCATATGGGACCCGTCTCATCTTCTCTACTTCTTGAGGCGTCTTAGGACACATTTCCTTAGACAAAGTGACTTCATGCCTGAATGGCAGTATGCCCCTCTTGAAGCCTTGCATCGAGTACTTGAGCAACATCTTGTCAATGTATGATACTTGAGACAGTGCTAGCATATTGTTCTTATGATCCCGAAAGATCTGTATACTTAGAACAAACTGAACCTCTCCCAAATCTTTCATTTGGAATTGGGTCACTAGCCAGTTCTTAACTGCAGTCAGTAGACCTACATCATTCCTAATGAATAGGATATCGTCTACATACAATATAAGAAGATTACTGAAGCGTTAATGATCTTTTTGTATGCACAAGGTTCATCAACGTTTTGGTCAAAGGCATACGACTTGATTGCAGCATCAAACCGTATGTTCAAAGATCGAGATGCCTGTTTCAATCCATAAATGGACCGATTCAGTTTGCAAACTTTTTGCTCTTGACCTTGGACTATGAATCCCCTCGGGCTGCACCATATAAATGGTCTCCTCAAGATTTCCATTCAGAAAGGCCATCTTGACGTCCATTTGTCAGATCTCATAACTATAATAAGTTGCAATGGACAGGATCTACCCTGTCTCTTATACACATCTAGATGTGTATAAGAGACAGATCCCATACTAAGTTGAAGTACATCGACTCCATCTCGAGATCCATGGCCTTGACCCATTCATCCCGGTCAACATCCTCCATTGCCTTCTTATAAGACAACGGATCCTCAACGTCGCCATTTGCTACCATAGCAAGAATTTCTGTGAAACTCAGATAGCGAAGGGTGGGTTCGCAACCCTCCCACTACGTCGAGGTTCCCTCAACTCTTGGGGTGGAATCGACCTATTGGATGAACTCCCATCAACAACTTTTGTTGATGTAGCAGGGTCTTCAACAACTCTTGTTGAAGTTTCAGTAGTTTCATTGGAAAGCTCACGTAACATGACTTTGCTTCGTGGACTGTGCTCCCTTATATGATCCTCTTCCAGGAAAGTAGCGTTTGTTGAAACAAACACCCTATTTTCAGTTGGATCATAAAAATAACCCCTCATATACCTTTAGGGTAGCCTACAAAAAGGCACAATCTCGACCGTGGTTTCAACTTCTTGGGATTAGCTTCAAGCACATGTGCAAGGCAACCCCAAATGCAGAAGTGATGTAAACCAACTTTACGCTCGTTCCACAACTCAAGAGGTTTTCTCACAACACTCTTGGAGGGAACACAGTTGAGTATGTACACTGCAGTCTGATAATAGGCAGAAATGCACGTTATCATAGTGCTAAGTTCTTAAACAATGTTAGATTGCGTTGATAAAATACGTTGATTTACGTCCATTAAGCATCAATTTCATAATATTGCAGTTGCATGTGTTCATCGCATAAGAACAGTTGAATTTTGAATTTTTGTGCAGAATATGCGTTGACGCAATGCAAGAATTGCAATCATCGGAAATCATCTGTCGAGTGCAACTTTACCGCAAGGCTTTACGATGATTGTGCTCACAAACATTCGCCCCAGAAGGATTGCCGCAACCTGGTCAGCGCAACTTGGTGGGCGCATTTAGGTGAAAGGCTAATTAATTGCAATGGGACAAAAAAGCTAATAACAGTCGAATCTGAATTAAGTGGACAGTCGATAATGATCACAAAGTACATTCAGCTTTTCGGTGACAAATATTCGGCGCATCAGTCAGGAATTAAAGTCGTCCCATCTGTACAGTCAAGAGAGAGAAGCCGTCGTTCACCTTGGATGCCTATAAATACCAGAGGCAGCCTTCAAATAAGGGGTTCACGAGTTGCGCAGTTAGAGATTTCATACTTCAATTCGCTTTTCTTTTTGCATAGTTTTGCTTTCGTTTTAAGGAGGAGCAAGAGAAGAGTGGTGACGCCGGAGATCACTCAGGGCAACTCGAGAGAGAACCTTGAGGCGAAGAAGAAGAGAACGAGCCAACTCTCGCGAGAGCGAGATTATCTTTTGACCACGAGTAGAAATCAATGTAAAAGCCTAGGCAGCAAGAGATTGCTTCCAGGCCCTTTATTCTATATTTGCATTGTTATTTTGTACTTCATCTTCATATTTATACAATGGAAGTTGTATTTTTACATCTGTTCACTCTCTTAGCACGCTTGAGTAGCTAAACTTGTCGATGGGTTGAGGAAAACTAAGCTAACATGACCTAGGCAGTTCATTGCTTGCGATTGTCTTGTTTTATGTTATGCCAAATACCCTTTAGAGCTACTCGAGAGAGAGTCTAAAGAAAAAACCTAATCACTCAAGAGAGCTAGGTTAGAATCTGGACTCGAGAAAGCTAGATTAGAACTGCATAAACAAGAGATAAGGACTTAGAGATAATCTATTTTTGTCAACCTGCATCACATGTATCTTAGAGATGGGAATGATATTATGTGGTTGCCTTATTTATGTGTGTGTCATTTCTTCATTGCATAAATAAGGATAGAGGCTTATGTGTAGGTCCTATAGACTTAGCGCATATATCGCATGCATTCTTGCCTTAGAAGCCGTGACATTCGCACTGAGAGGTGGTTTAATTTTGTATGCATGTTGCATGATCGCATCCTAGGAAGTGTTAGTCAAAACTTTTCTCAACCCGTTCACCGCATACTCATCGCATTTCCCATTTATCAACTCTTTTCGAAGTCCGCCGCATTTTCTTATTTTTCATCAACGGAAACAAAAATCCTAACACTTTATTTATTTATCCGGTTACTGCAAAGTCTTTATAAAAATTACCAACGCAACCTGTTTTCACAAGTCTCTGAGTTCAACCTTGGACTCACCAGGAAACTCAGTGGAATTTACACTTGGATTCCGCTGAGGAAACTTAAATGCACAACGCAATTTTATAAACGCATATCATCCACATTTCCACTTCAGTAAAAATAAGCATCAAGTTTTTGGCGCCGTTGCCGGGGAATTCGGCAAAATAGACTGCTAACGGTAATTTTTCTGATTTCTTTGGGAACTCTCAATTTCTGGTGAATTACAACCCGGAGATTGAGAGGATATTTAGAAGGAGACTGAGAGACCGCCAACAGCAACCACAATTAGATAAAGAGGAGATGGCGGAGTAGCCTGGAAACGGAGCAACAAATGATAACAACGTCATGGCGAATCTAGTTCTGTTGGCAAACGATCGCAATAGACCCATCAAGGACTATGCATCGCCAAACCTCTATGATTTCTCTCCAAGAATCACGAGGCTTGCCCTCGACGGAAGCAGATTCAGAATGAAGCTGGTGATGCTGCAGATGATCCAGACTGCAGGACAGTTTGGAAGAAAGCGTGGCGAGGACCTACACGCCCAGCTCCGAAGCTTTATTGAAATCTACAATACTTTTGTGTTCCCAAACATCTCTACCAAGGATTTTCGACTAACTCTATTTCCATTTTCTTTGTGTGACAAGGCAAGGAAATGGACATATTCTCTCGAACTGGGAGAGATAACTTCGTGGGAACAGATGGTGGAAAAGTTTATGAAGAAGTATTTCCCACCAACTGAGAACGCTAGGCAAAGGAAATTAATAAAAATTTTGAACAAGAAGATGACGAATCGCTCAACGATGCTTGGGCGAGGTTTAAGCGGCTGGTAAGAGACTATCCACACAATGGCTTACCAGACTGCCTGCAAATGAAGATTTTCTACCAAAGATTGAATCCCTCTTTGCAGACCGCTACCAATGAGGCAACCGCTGGTGGTCTGCTCGACAAAATATATGAGGAGGCAAAGAATATACTTGATCGCATTTCCAAAAATCATGAGGATTGGAGGGAAAGCGATTAGAGATTAAGAATCAAAGAAAATGATGTAAACAACGAGGCCATCGCATCCCTACAAAATCAAATGACTGCGATGATGAGTCTGATACAAGGCATTGCAATTAATAATACGGGAGTGAAGAAAGGGCAGGTCAACGCAATTAGTCCAACGACCGCAAGATGTGTCTTTTGTGGAGATGCTCACCCGATGAAGGAATGCCTAACAAACCCGCAGTCGGTATGCTTCATGAGAGATAATCTTTATTCCAATACATATAACCTCGGGTGGCGAAACCACCCAAATTTTGCGTAGAAAAATCAACAACAAAGCTTTCAACCTGTGGCACAAAAAAAAGGTCCACCTAGATTTTTCCCGCAAAACAACAATCCAGCAAATAGCCAAACTAACAGTTCACAATCACCGCAATCTTCATGCTTAGAGAGCTTGTTGAAGCAATACATTGAGAAAAACGAATCAGTGCTTCAGAATCAAGCTACATCCATTAGAAATCTCGAAATCCAAACAGGACAAATTGGGGGCGAGCTGAAAAACAGACAGCAATGAGCGTTTCCGAGCTCAACTGAGCTTCCTCACAATGCCAGGGGTAACGGGAAGAAACAATGCTTAGCAATCTCCTTGCTAAGCGACAACATGACTACTGAAGTAGGGGAGAAGCCCATCGCAACAAACTTAAATGTGGTGACAACCGAAGACCCGTTGACCTATAGTTTGGAGAAGCCCGAGAAAATAGACCCTGAAGTTGCGTCCAACTTTAAGCCTCTAGATTTTAAATTAAAAGAAGTCCAACCACCAGCAACTGTACAAAGACTGAAAGAAAAACAAAATGAGGAAGGAAAGATCGCAATAGTGGCTACAGAGCAAAATTCTATGATCCCACCTAAAATGGGCGACCAAGGAATCTTCACGATCACATGCTCTATCAGAGGGACCGACAATGGCCAAGCACTATGCGATCTTGGGGCAAGTATAAACATAATGGCACTATCAATCTTCAAACAATTGAATGCCGACACACTTACGCCCACAAAGGAAACTCTCTAGCTCGCTGACAGATCCCGAATACACCCTAAATGAGAGTTGAAAATGCCGTAATTTCAATCTATAAATTCATCTTGCCAGAAAACTTCCTCATTTTAGATTATAAAGCAGACGAAGATGCGCCCATCATATTGAAACGACCATTCCTTTCAACCGGTCACGCTCAAATCGATGTGCGCAAGGGGGAAATTGTAATGAGCATTCATGGGGAAAAACTCAAAATTAAGGCAGTAATGATCCCAGAGGACAAAGAAAAGAGAGAAAAGCCACCATGGACGTCAACAAACCAGCCTGGAATAAGTGGTCCCTGAGTATTATATGATTCAACCTCATCAGAGACACAATCCTTTTGAATATCCTTTTTTTCGCATCAAATACTTCATGAACTTTTATCTTACTCGTTATTATCTATTATCGCAATTACTTTGTTTTACTAACTATCTATCCACACTGTTCTTATTTTTTTATTATTAAAAAAAAAAATTAAAAAACCTTGTTGTTTTGTTTTAAATCATTTGACCCTCTCTTTGTTTGTTTACAACGATTAAGGCACGGGATTGTGGAGATGCTACATGAAGCAGCAAATTATCTCCCTCCATCGCCCAATCCAAAGAAGAGAGATCGCCGCAAAGATGGATGCGTCAATACACAATGCGGTCGACAGTGCAAATTTTGGGGTCCACTCTTCCTTATCATTATTTCGAATTTCGCGCAATCACATCACATGTTAGTTTTAAAAGTCTTATCACCGCATCCTCTCTAATTACCGCAATCATTTGACATTGATAAATTTAGTAGGTTACCGCATAATGTTTCTTTGCCAAGTATTATTTCAATGATGAAAAATATGCTTCTATTTCTTTCGTATATACTAGAGTCAATTTAAACTTAAGATAGTCATCTCATAAAATATTTCTAGAAGTTAGGGGTTTGCTAGCTTCTTTCAAACTCTCTTTACGAAGCTTTCTAAGAACATCGCATGACTTATCTCAATCTTTTGGCAATGAAGACATTGTCGCATTTTAAATTTGGGGTGAGATATTTATTTTCGATCTTGCTATTTTCATAAAAAAAAAAAAAAAAATTGAGAATAACAACTCCACAGTCAACGCAATGGGAAACCCATTTTGATAAGAGTTAAGTTGTGAAAGGCACTTACCCGTAGTTGGATGTCCGCATGACACACGTGGGGGCAAGCCAAAACGAAAGTAAGTCACTAGGATCAATGCATAAATAAGTGACCGCAACTCCACTGCCAAATAGGTATGAGTTTAGTCTAAGAAAGAGTGCATTGCTCGTAGTTGGATGTCCCCATGACACCCGTGGGGGCATGCCAAAACGAAGGCAAAGCACTTGGATCAGCGCAAGGTCAGAAAAAATAATAATGTCGCGAAATATGCAAGGATAAAATCATTTGACACCTCGGTGGAAAATTTTTCTTTTTGAAATAAATCATGCGATGTTCTAGAAATTAGTAAAATAATTTTGAAGGTTAAGCTTGCAGTCTCTAGGTCTTAGAAATATTTTAAGAAGAGACTTGAATAAGACTTAAGGAAATTTTGGTATATAGGATTTGAACGAAGCATCCTTGAGAAATCTAGGAAAAGAACATTGCGGTTGATTTGCTAAAGGAATCTTTAGCTTATGCTTGAGTATAAGCATTGTTTAAATTTGGGGGTGTGATAACGGGCAAAAATGAACGTTATCAAAATGTTAAGTTCTTAAACAATGTTGGATTGCGTTGATGAAATATGTTAATTTGCGTCTATTAAGCATCAATTTCATAATATTGCGGTCGCATGCGTTCATCGCATTAAAACAGTTGAATTTTTTTTTTTTGTGCAAAAGATGCATTAACGCAATGAAGAATTGCGATCATAGAAAATCATCAGTCAAGCGCAACTTCACCGCAAGGCTTTGCAATGATATTGCTCGCAAACATTCGCCCGAGAAAGATCGCCGCAACCTGGTCAGCGCAACTTGGTGGGCACATCTGGGTGAAAGGCTAATTAATCGCGATGGGACAAAAAAGCTGATGACAGTCGAATCTGAATTAAGTTGACAGTCGATAACAATCACAAAGTACATTCAACTTTTTGGTGAAAAAAATTCGGTGCATCAGTCAGGAATTAAAGTCGTCCCATCTGTACAGTCAAGAGAGAGATGTCGCCGTTCATCTTGGTTGTCTATAAATATCAGAGGCAGCCTTCAGAGAAGGGGTTCACGAGTTCAGCGGTTAGAGATTTCATACTTCAGTTCGCCTGTCTTTGTGCATAGTTTTCCTTTCGTTTTAAGGCGGAGCAAGAAAAGAGTGGTGACACCGGAGATCGCTCAGGGCAACTCGAGAGAGAAACTTGAGGTAAAGAAGCAAAGAGCGGGTCGACTCTCGCGAGAGCGAGATTATCTTCTGAGCACGAGTAGAAATCAGTGTAAAAGCCTGGGTAGCAAAAGATTGCTTCGAGGCCCTTTCTTCTATACTTGCATTGTTATTTTGTACTTCATCTTCATATTTATACAATAAAAGTTCTATTTCTACATCTGTTCACTCTCTTAGCACGCATGAGTAGCTAAAATAGTCGAATGAGTTGAGGAAAACTAAGCTAACATGACCTAGGAAGTTCATTACTTGCGATTGTCTTGTTTTATGTTGTGCCAAATACCCGTTAGAGCTACTCGAGAGAGAGTCTAAAGAAAGAACCTAATGACTCGAGAAAGCTAGGTTAGAATCTGGACTCGAGAGAGAAGGATTAGAACTGCATAAACAAGAGATAGGGACATAGAGATAAGCTCTGTTTGTCAACCTGCATTGCATGCATCCTAGAGATGGGAATGATATTATGTGGTCACCTTATTTGTGTGTGTGTCATTTCGTCATCGTATAAATAAGAATAGAGGCTTATGTGTAGGTCCTATAGACTTAGCGCATATATCACATGTGTTCTAGCCTTAGAAGTCGAGGCATTCGCACCGAGAGGTGGTTTACTGTTGTATGCATGTTGCATGATCGCCTAGGAAGTGTTAGCCGAAACTTTTCTCAACCCGTTCACCGCATACTCATCACATTTCCCATTTATCAACTTTTTTCGAACTCCGCTGCATTTGTTTATTTTTCATTAACGCAAACAACAATCCCAACACTTTATTTATTTATCCGGTTATCACAAAGTCTTCATAAAAATTACCAACGCAACCTGTTTTCACTAGTCCTTGAGTTCGACCCTGGACTTACCAGGAAACTCAATGGAATTTACACTTGCACAACACAATTTCATCAATGTATATTATCCATATTTCTACTTCAACAAAAATAAGCATCACAGCCTCCACTAAAAAACCCCAGAACGAGTTCGGTAAGGAAGCGTAACTCATCACCGAACGAACCATGTCTAACAAGGTCCTATTTCTCCTCTCAGCTACACCATTCTACTGAGGTGTACCAGGCGCTGAGAGTTAGGAAACGATTCCATGTTCTATGAAATAGTCCTGGAATGCAGAGTTCAAAAACTCTCCACCTTGATTCGATCGTAGTTTTTAATCCATCTATCCAATGCATTTTCAACTTCAACCTTGAACTCTTTGAACTTTTCAATGGATTCAGACTTCCGTTGCAAAAGATAAAAATACCCGTACCTGGAGTAATCATCAGTAAAAATGATAAAATAATCATAGTCACCTCGGGCACGCACATTTATAGGACCACAATGGTCAGAATGTATTAACTCAAGAGACTCCTTGGCTCTAGAACCTTTTCCAGTAAAAGGTCGTTTAGTCATCCTACCCTCAAGGCAAGATTCGCACACTGGCAAAGAATTTTCTTCTAACTATTTTAGAAGTCTATTCTTCATCAATCTCTCAATCCTATTGAGATTGATGTACCCTAACGTAGATGCCAAAGTTGGCATTTTCTTTTGGAGAAATCTGTTGACGTTTCGATTGAGGGCAGTTCTGAACATTTCAGTATTATGGAGGGATTTAATGGCTAACAACCTTTGCACATATAAACTCGATTCCAGATTTGCTGTGCAGATAAAAACACCATCTTTATGAATAAACGCTTTATTCAAATTATAAGAAACTGTGTATTTACATTGCAATAAACACTTTACAGAAATTAGGTTCCTTTCAAGTTCAGGAACAATATATACATCACTTAAAATTAGAAACCTATTCTGTAAAGCTAACTGGAGTCCTCCCACTGTCACAACTGAGACGACGTGCCCGGGGCCTACTCACATCGTCATCTCACCAGCCTCCAACTGTCGCCAAGATCTAATCCCCTGAAAAGAAGACCAAACATGGTTAGTGGCGCTTGAATCAATTTCCAGGCAGAATCATCATTCTCCACTAAACAAGTTTCGAGCACAAGTAAATCACATTTACCTTTAGCTGCATTGGCTGCTTTCTTCTCCTTCAGATACCGAGGACAGTTCTTCTTCCTGTGTCCATCTTGGTTACAATGGAAACACTTTCCCTTTAGTAACTGGTGGACGCCTTTTCGGGGCGACAGGCGGTGGGTTAGTAGGTGCCTTCCCTTTTCCCTTTTCCCTTACCACCCTTCTTCTTCTTCCCTTTTGCAGAGTTAGAAGTATAAGGTACAGACTTCGTTCCTGAGGTCGAACCTCTATGGAACATCCTTGAGGATGAAGCAACATTTGCCTCACCCTTCTGCCTCTCCTTACTTTTCAGTAAAGATTGGTATGTCTGCAACTCGTTGTGGAGAGTTGTAAGGTTATACTTCACTTTGTTAAGAATTACATTGCTAACAAAGTG
The DNA here is from genome assembly GCF_009727055.1 of Benincasa hispida. Lineage (NCBI taxonomy): Eukaryota > Viridiplantae > Streptophyta > Magnoliopsida > Cucurbitales > Cucurbitaceae > Benincasa > Benincasa hispida. Next base: position 60,051,746 of record NC_052360.1, on the reverse strand, counting down.
TAGGAAGCTCTCCGGCAAAGAATACAAGATTATGCTAACCTGGTTGCCCTCATCAATGGTAGACCTACTCAACTCCGCCACATTGAAGTGGACCATCATGTTTAGCACATGTTCACGAACAAAGGTGCCTTCTTGCATTTCAGAGTTGAATATATATTTAAGAGCCTCATGCATAAGCTGTTCAGACGGTTGTCTAAGCATCCCCCGCAGGAACTTCATGATCTCACGGGCTGAGACCATAGGCTCATGCTTCTTGGCCAAGATGCAAGAAAGACTTGAGAAGATATAGGCTCGAGCCTTATTATTCGCACTTGTCCATAGCTCGTATGCCTCCCGAACATTTCGAGCGACATTTGGAGCTGGAATAGGAGAACAAGTCTCTGTTAGAGCGAACATGAGATCCTCGATGATTAGGATCATCGTGATCATGTGTTTCCATGTTGAAAAATTATCGCCAGTTAATTTTTTGGTGCTTAACAACGATAAGGTGGTTGTAGCCATTTGAAAAGTTGCTGAAAAATATGAACAAAAATTTATTAGATTTTGCTAAACCACTTTTAAATCAATTTGTTTTTGCAAAACAGTTTCAAATACCCTAAGTTATAGACTTCTATTTTGCAATGATGCCCCAGTGAGTTAGGACAAACGCGACCGGTGGGGTGATCATTACCCCTTCACTGGGATGAGATATTCTCAACCATTAGGCAGAACCAACTCTTGGAACTGAACCTAACAGCCACCATTTTTCGGTCCAAAATCATTAACCTTTAACTATTTTGTGTAAGTGTAACCCCTCATTTTCGGTGCCAGAGTCCCGCCCTAATGCACTTATTATAAGGAAAAGACAAATTAGGATAAGAGACTAAGTTACCTTATCCTCTTATAAGAGATCAAATAAAGAAACACGCAAAACTGCCATCCTTTAACGGGACATTCCTAGGGTGTCTCGAGGCGATGTGCAATAACTTTATCCAACCTAACGAGAGAGACCGAGGGATATGTTGTTGCACTTCCTGCTCCCACTTACTATGAACATTCTCTCCATCCATCTTGATATTGACCTACCCAAACACCATTCGTTGGGAGGACATGCCAAAGCTGCCGCGAGGCCGAGGATAGATCTCACGATGTGGACTTTAGGAGAAAAGTGAAAGGTTTAAGTGAAGCATCTTATGCCCCAAGTACCTCCCATTGAATGTTCTACCTAGGGATTCATTAACCTAGACAATCTGACTACTGATTTTAGACTAAGTGGTCTTTTTAAAGTCTGCTCATCAACAACGTTTGTTTATGAAATATAAACAAGTTCAAGTAGTCATATTTAAACATTTTAATGGGTTGTCCTTAACTTGCATGCATGCATCAATTCTATCTAATTCACCTTTCCAGCTAAGATCCCAGGTAGGGGTGTTACGTTTTCGTCAACTTAAATACCCCAGCCTAGACAGAACCCGCCTTAGACAAAAGGTTCCTTATAGATAGATTTGCTACACTTTAACCTTTTATTAGCCAATTTAACCCTATTAAACTGATTAAAAGATTAAAGCCTTAGGGTTGCTAATCATATTAGAACCGTGATCTTAGGTATATGTGATCCAAGTTTTAAATATTTTAAAACCATGAATTAAACCTAAGTGAGCATGCATGTCTTTCTTATTTCTTTTAGTTCTAATTTCTCTTTAACTCTTAAAAAGAAACAACTAAAAAACATTGCGCATAACGAGGCATTTATAACATTTATAAAGTAACCTATGGGTCATGCTTCATGCAATGTCCGGTCATTACTATCTAACTTTTATATTACACGTAATAACCAAACAAACATGTTATCATTCACCCTTATACTATAATAATTATAATATAAAGATGATGCACGTCGAGGCTTTTTATGCATGCATAAATATAACTTTTATATTATATGATGCATAAGCATGCTCTTACATAATTAAAATCATGCTTCTCTAAATTATAACAATTACAATAAAGAGATTATGCATGATCATTGAATAACCTAAGGTGGGATTTACTATATGTGCATACCATATGACATATAAAACATACATCGCATGTATTAAACAAAGGATTAATGTACCGGGATGAGCCTTTTAACCAAAAAAACCGAAATGAAAAACTCTATCTATTACATTTTTCATCGAGCAAACCGGTTCAAAGGCGAACCAGATCTTGAACCGCTAGGAGGTCTTCATCGTGCAGCAAACTCCAGCAGGTAGACAATCCTTCAGCGCGCACTAGACGATAAGAGCATAAGTAAACGATCGCATAGACGATGACGAGGCTACGAAGCCTGATCGTCCATGTGATCGTGTAGTTCGACGATAGGTAAACGATTTACCTTGAGTTACTAAGCGATCATTTAGTCAGTTACTGAGCGATAAAGCCTGTTGACCTAAACGATCGTCTAGGGCGCTTTAAACGATACGTGAGCGTTTCATCGTCTAACCGATGCGTGCAACTTGGTAAACGATTTACCTTACGATGCTAAACGATCGTTTCGTCAGTTACTAAGCGTTGAAGCTTGCTGACCTAAACAATTGTCTCGTGCGCGCGCACATTAAACGATACTCAGCGATCGCGTGCCCGATCGTCAACCTGATAGGACCAACTCTTGATCACATACCCCATCGTTTAAGCGATGCGATCAACCACGATCGTATACTCCTTCATCTTCATAATGCGATGGACAACAATCGCGTAGAACTTCTTCTGCACGATGCGATCAACCCTAGATCACCTTCTTCTTCGAAGAGCCACAACCTTTGCCGAGAACTTCAACGAATGACTCAATACTTCAAACACTTTGAATACAGACTCGATTACGATTATTTATGCCCAAAAACGCAGGGGCCTTTACAAAACAACCGCAAATGTAAAAGGAATTAAACAAACCGAGGCAATTCATCCCAAAAATATCCATTAATCTGGCACACCCACATCAGATTTAACATTTAAAACAGCGTAGAAATTCACCCACCATGAATGTATATGTTATTTCGATGCAACAGATGAAATCGGAGTATCAGTAATCTGGCTTTAATACCAATTGAAGGATCTCATATCGAGAGTTCCATGAGCGTATTCAGATCGTTCCGATTTCACAGTGACCGAAACACAAACGACATACATTCAACACATACAGTTATGCATATAAACCTAATTATCAGCATGCTCGGAATACAATAATTAACAAGGAAAGGGTTCATACCTGATGAAGACACTTTTCGAATATCTGAACCCTAAGCAGCAGAAAACCTCCAACAGATCTACCAGCACCCGATGAGTATGTCGACTTCAACAGCACGATCAAAACGTACACGAACACTACAGCACGAATTAAGTGTTATTTAATTCTGGCATTTACTCATATCCAATAAACAAAGCTCCTTGGTTATCTTATATGAACTTAAGCTTGTATATGTGATATACAAGTGGATCATGCCTTAAGTGATAACCTAAATAGGTTTGTAGTATAAGGATTAAGGTGGAATACCTGATCCTGGTGACACTACGGATACGACCCGCTTTGTAGAGGTTTGCAAGTATTGTAAACTACTACAAATGGTAGATCTTGACCATTCGTGTGGAGACATGGAGCGGGGGTGTCCATACAAAAGATTGTATAAGACCTGAACCACGAGATGACTAGACTCTGTATATAACGCTATTGATACTAGAGACTTGCATCTCACCTTAACGACCATAGTGGACACGACCTCAATCCTTAGTGTTTTGTGAACTCCTGCCTTTAAGGGCGGTCCTTTGATTAGTATGGGTGAGAGTGGCTAGATTGCCAACTCAACATGCCTACCTTTTTTAGGATTTGTCAGATCTGGGAGCTGGGAACTCAATCCACAATATGGAATTCACTTCTTTCCCGAAACAGGGATAAGTAGAGAGATTGCTCCCTTAAGGGCTAGTTCCGAAAGCTTGAACATAAGTGGTCACAGCTTCTCTTTGGAAGAGAAGACTTAGTCGTAGTAGGACTATAAATTATGTTCATTAGAGGGATCAATTGTACTTAAGGAGACAGATGTAACTATAGGGGCATAACGGTTATTGGCCCAGTTGTACTTACGAGCGATCTATGAGGGTTGTCGCACTATTGATTGCTTAAGATGGACACATAATATATTCTGTAGTGAGGAGAGTTCAGCTATCCGTCTTTAATGGAGTGTCTGGCAGTTAACGGATGGTCGATCCCATGACTAAAGAGTTTAGTCAGTTATCCACGTTACTGTTGGAGCTTACGGATCTACAGGTCCATGAGGTCCCCTTGGGTGCTTGGATTCTGTTGAGGATTAGTTTTTAGTGTTGATTTGAAATGTTCAAATTGACAAAAGATATTTTGATTATATACGATATAATGGGTATGAATGTATAAGATACATCTAGTGGAGGATTGATGTAAAAATAGATTTACATTAAGTACCATGGAATAGAAAAAGAACTATGGTTTATATGTTTCATGAGATGAAATATTAAAACTATAAGGTTATAAATATCATATGATAAGTTGGTTATCATTTATATTTATAATAATATTAATTATTGGATTATTAATACTTTTTTCTTTTAAATAACCAAAGGTAGTGGGGGGTTATTGGATCATGGTAACGTGATTTAAAAGGAAAGTATCTTTCCTATTTTGAAAAGAGTTTTTTACAAAAGTTTGAAAAGGAATTTGCAGTTTTCTCTCAAACAAAAAGAAACTCACGGGAAGTCGTCAAGTAAAATACAGATTTAAAAAAATGACGGCTGAGCGAGCTAAAACGATCCCGCAGGTGCAAGCTAAACGATCGTGCAGTGTTTACTAAACTATCACATAGCTTTGTTAGACATCGTTAACTCAAGGTAAAGGATCGTGTAAGATCTGTAGACGACAGACCGACTTAAACCGCACATAGCTTTGCTAGACGATCGCATAGTTTTATCTTAAACGATTGGACATCGACCTATATGATAGGTCTTCGACTTCTCCCACTTGCCCAGTCGTGTACGCGATCGTTGTTTCCTCCGTTCGTCTGCCTCATACCAAGTCCGAACAGAGCCCACCCTCTAGATTCTCAAACCGAGAATACCAAGGTCTTCTTGTTGGTTTGGTTGTCAGACTCAACTCGACACCGTCGACATTTTCTGGGGGCTCGTTCATGGTGCTGTGAAGGTCGTTCATGTCGCTAAGGACGAGCGCAATGTTCGTTCGCTGTTAAGGAGTTTCGTGACCGAGGAATCATTGAAGACGAGTGCGAAGATTTCATGGCTGTGTTCATGCAGTATTGCAGTCGTGAGACCCGAGCGCTCGTGGTTACTGTTGTTCGATCAGAGTTGCGCATCAGAGCTGTAGAGACGCTTCTGCCGATTTTCGTATAGAGTTTGATCTCTGTTTCTTCTGTACTGTTCATGATGTAATTTCTCTGTATATGATTATAACCATTTCTTTTTTATGACGACTGTAAATGTATTATTGATTCATGATTGTAATTTGGAATAGTCTTGCTTCCGCTGCTCACGAAAATCTCGTTTCTGATTTCCTTCACAATCATGTATGAAACAAATCATTTACAGTCGACTTGAATACCAACGGTTTATATAATTACAATACAGAAATACAGCATGAACAACTCAAATGAACAATGAGAAAAACTATACAAGCATAGTCAGCAGCATCTCGACGCTCCGTTTGCGCGAGACCGCTCGAACAATAGCGACCACGAACACTCAATCTACACGATCGCAACACCGCACAAACTTCGCGCTCGTCTCAATGATTTCTCCTCGTCCACGAACTCCTCCACAACAGGAACGGCATCCACAGCACCACGAACAGCCTTCAGAAGACCTCAATGGTGTCGACTTGAGTCTGACACCACCAAAAAGGAGACCTTGCTATTCCGATGTGAGAATCCAGAGGGTGGGCTCTATTCAGACTTGGATATGAGGCAGACAAAGAGGAAAACACCGATCACGTACACGACTGGGCAAGTGGAGAAGGCAGAGAGCCGATCGTATAGTTCAATGCCCATCGTTTAGATAAAGCTAAGCGATCATCTATCAAAAGCTATGTGATCGTTTAGTCTATCGTTTAGCTCGGTCTGTCGTGTACAGACTCTACACGATCGTTTACCTGGGCCAAATGATCATCTAGCAAAACTATGTGATCGTTTAGTAAATACCACACAATTCTTTAGCTCGCGCCTACACGATCGTTTAGCTCGCCCAGCCGTCATTTAGTAAATCGTATTTACTTGACGACTTCCATGAGTTTCTTTTGTCCGAGAGAAAACTCAAAAACCTTTTATAATGTTTGTAAAAACTTCTTTTCAAAATAGGAAAACCACTTCCTTTTAAACTCACGGTTACCATGATTCAATAACCACCCACTACTTTAGTTATTTAAAAGAAAAAGAATTAATTATCCAATAATTAATATTATTATAATTATAAATGATAACCAACTTATCATACTATATTTATAACCTATAGTTTTAATATTTCATCTCATGAAATATATAAACCATAGTTCTTTTTCCATTCCATGGTACTTAATGTAAATCTCAATTTACATCAATCCTCCACTAGATTATCTTATACATCATACCGATTAATTATCATATTAATCAAAATACCTCTTTCAATTTGAACATTTCAAATCAACACCAAGAACTAATCCTCAACAGAATCCAAGCTACCAAAGGGACCTCATAGACTTGTAGCTCCAAAGCTCCAATGGTACGTGAATAACTGACTAAACTCTTTAGTCACGGGATCCACTATCCGTTAACACCAGGCACTCCACTAAAGACCGACAGCTGAACTCTCCTCACTACAGATATATTATATGTCCATCTTAACCAATCAGCAGTGCGACAACTCTTTACAGATTGCTCGTAAGTACAGTTGGGCCAATAACCGTTATGCCCTTGTAGTTACATCTGTCTCCTTAAGTACCATTGATCCCTCTAATGAACATAAATCATAGTCCTACTATGACTGAGTCTTCTCTTCCAAAGAGAAGTTGTGGCCACTACGTTTAAGCCCTGGAATCAGCCCTTAAGGGAGCAATCTCTCTACTTATCCCTGTTTCGGGAAAGGAGTGAATTCCATCTTGTGGATTGAGTTCCTAGCTCCCAGATCACAAATCCCCAAAAAGGAAGGCATGTTGAGTTAGCAATCTGGCCACTCTCACCCACACTAATCAAAGGACCGCCCTCAAAGGCAAGAGTTCTCAAAACACTCAGGATTGAGGTCGTGTCACCTATGGTCGTTTAAGTGAGATGCAAGTCTCTAGTATCAACGGCATTATATACGGAGTTTAGTCATCTCGTGGTCTAGGTCTTATACAAACTCTTTGTATAGGACACCCCTGCTCCACGTCTCCACATGAATGGTCAGGATCTACCATCTGTAGTAGTTTACAACACTTGCAAACCTCTACAAAGTGGGCCGTATCCGTAGTGTCACCAGGATCAGGTATCTCACCTTAATCCTTATACTACATACCTATTTAAGTTATCACTTAAGGCATGATCCACTTATATATCACATATACATGCTTAAGTTCACATAAGATAACCAAGGAGCTTTGTTTATTGGATATGAGTAAATGCCAGAATTAAATAATACTTATTTTATTCATTGAACAATGTGTATCTTTAAAAAACAACGAGACTCTAGGAGAATTAGGACACTAATCCCAACAGTGTCGACTTCGAGTTCAAAGGATTCTTAAAGATCTATCTTCAAAGGTAAGGTTTCTAAAACCTAATTTTAATAGCATGTTGTAATTTATGTAAATGTATATATTGTTCTTAATTTACTATAAAACTTACATTCAATGAAAAATGGAAATTTGGATGATCTTTCTTCCACTCAAGGTTCTCTTTTTTCAGAGATCCTTCAACCCCAATGGTGGAGAATGAGTGAATTTCTTTTTGTGTAGTTATGTTCCCAGCTTCCAATCAGACGAATCCCCAAAATGGTAGGCTTATTTAGTCGGCGATTTGGCCACTCTCACCCATACAAATCAATGGATAGCCTTCATTGGTAGGAGTTCACAACAAACTCAGATTTAGATCATGTCACCCATGGTCATCCTGGTAAAATGTAAGTCTCTATTATGAACAGCATTATATCATCAGACCAGTCATTTTGTGGTCTGGTCTTATGCAAACTCCTTTATATATAATACCCCTGCTCACATGCCACCACATGAATGATCAGTATCAGATCATTTGTAGCACTTTTCAACAATTGTAACATCTACAAAGTGGGTCGTACTCGTAGTTTCACTAGGATAAGGTGTCCAGTCTTATCCATCTACTACAGACCATTTAGGTTATCACTTAACATGATCCACTCGTATGTCTCTACATACATGTTTAAGCTACAACATAACATTAGATGTTAGTTTATCGGTTTGTGGATTAATGCAACTAAATGTCAAATAAAACATCACATATTTTATTAGATAAATAAGATGTTTGTACAATACAATTACAAACTATAGAACCCTACGAGATTTAGGGCATCAACCTCAACAATCTCCCACTTGACCTAAAGTTAAAGGAGTGTACAATATAAAAGTCAAACTAATAAATATAAAGTACACAAACAATAAACTAGGGCATAACAAGCCAAGTACAAATCTTCCACTTACTCTAGTCTAAACGTGGCCTTTCCCATAGACCCATACTCTATAGGTGACCCTCAAACACCTTAGCCATGAGGGCCTTTGTAAACAGATCAGCAACGTTGTGCTCCGAAGCTGTCTACGTGACAATCACGTCCCCTTGATGCACAATCTCTCGGATGAGATGATACTTTCGCTCTATGTGCTTCCCGCGCTTGTAACTCCTAAGCTCTCTAGAATTAACCACAACACCACTGTTATCACAATAAAGTGTGATGGGTTTTAACATGTTTGGAACGACTTCCAAATTTGTCAAGAATTTTCGGAGTCAAACATCTTCCTTAACAGCTTCACAAGCCGCTATGTACTCAGCCTCCATGGTGGAGTCAGTAATGCACCCCTATTTGGGGCTCCTCCAGACTACTGCCCCTCTGTTAAGAGTGAACACTGATCTTGATGTGGATTTCTTAGAGTCTTTATCAGTCTTGAAATCAGAGTTTGTGTATCCTGTAAGGATCAAATCCTTAGAACCATACACAAGCATGTAGTGCCTCGTTCTCCATAGATACTTGAGGATCTTCTAAACGGTAGTCCAATGATCATATCCTAGATTAGACTGATATCTACAAACTATCCACACCGCATAGCTGATATCAAGTCTAGTACATAACATCGCATACATTAAGCTGCCAACCCAATGCATAGGGGATCCATCTCATTTCCTCAACCTCTTGAGGTGTCTTAGGACACTATTCCTAGGACAATATAACTTCTTGCCTGAAAGGTAGTAAATCTCTCTTAAAATTCTGCATCGAATACCTGACAAGCATTTTCTTTATGTACGATGCTTGAAACGGAGCTAGCATTTTGTTCTCTCGATCTCTAAAGATCTGAATTACTAGAACAAACTTAGCCTCTCTCAAATCTTTCATTTGGAATTGGTTCGCTAGCCAGTTCTTAACTTCAGTCAGTAGACCTACATCATTCCAATAAGTAGTATATCATCTACATACAACAATAGAAAAGCTACTGAACTGTTGATAATCCTCTTGTATACAGAAGGTGAAGGAACTCGTATTGAGGAGATCCTTGAGTTGAACCAGATCATCCAAATTCCATTAATTATCAAATACATAATTTACAGTAAACATACAAAATATGCATTCAAAATAAATTACAGCATGTTTTTACAAGAAAAAAGGTTCAAGATACATTACCTTTGAAGACCCTTCTTTTTCACGTATCCCTTGAACAATCACAAATTCAGCTACTTCTTGAAGACCTTCTTCAAGATTTTCTTCGAACAAAAAACCAGACACTACCGCAAAGAGTCCTTAGTATTCTCGGGATGAAAACCCAGGAGTGGTGGGCTCTGACTATTTTGGTTAGGAGGGATAAGTTTAAGTGGAGAAGGTAGATTGAGGATCTTCTCACAAGAAAACACAGAACTTTTCTATAAATCTCTCGATCGTTCAACAAATCATCAATTGTAGAGGAAGAAGAAGAAAACCACTTTTCTTTTATTCCTCTTGCCATAAAATTAATAACCACCCACTAGGGTAGTTAGAGAGAGAAGGTGGGAAAGTTACTATACAAATAATAATAAAATATAAATAAATTGAATAACTAACTTATTATATTATATTTATATTAAATTATATGTTATACCAAATATAACATATAACCTATAGTTTTAATATTGTATCACATACAATATAAACTATAGTTTCTTTTCTCTATTTTTTGGAATTTAATATAAATTATATTTATTGTTTGGTTGTATATCCTAAAACTTGCAGTTTGTAAAGTTAAACATATTCTATTATCAATAAAGATGTTATTCAACATTTCTTCAATAAAGTTGTTATTGAATCTACAAATTGCATTCTTAAAATCTAAATCCAATAAACTAAGATCCATCACTATTACATGAATACTTAAACTTTATGTGGAGACATAAAGATTGATCAAGTTCGAGTAAATAGCCAAAGCGGTCTAAAGTATATGAATAAGGTTGGGTTTCTTATTCTGGTAACACTATTGGATACGGCCTACTCTATAGTTATTACAAGTTGTTGTAAAGGTGCTACAAATGAAGTGATCCTAATTCGTTCATGTATTGACATGAGGAGTGGGGGCGTCCTTAATCCTAAGCAATTTACTATTTAAGACTAACTATTTCGCTTAGATGACCTAGGTAACTCGATCTTAATATTGAGCTAACTATGAACTCCTGTTTATTTGGGATTATTCTTAGATTTGCATAGGTGAGGGTTGGCTCAACAGCACCGACTCAATAAGCCTCCCATTTTAGGAGTAAGACCGAGTAGATAGCTAGAGATATAGGGTGCAAGATGGAATTCACACCTACCCGATTTAGGGATAGGAGAAAAGTCGTTCTCTTAATTATTGAATCCAGGTCTTGAACAAAGGGCCCCACCTTCTCATTGGCCTGAGAGAGATCTAGTTTAGTGATTGGATCATAAACCAATTGTTCATTAGATGAACAGTAAGCACTTAAGGAGTAGGATGTAATATCAGGGGTAAAATGGCATATTGACCCAACTGTTATTACGGACAACATGTGAAGAGTCGACTTACTGGTAATGGTTAAATCATGTAGACACAAATATATCTACAATTAGGAGAGTGCAACTATCGAGTTATAGTGGTGTAACTTGATAGTTAACGAATATTGATCAATTTGGTCTAAAAAGTGTTAGTCAATTAACTTTAAATCGTTGGAGCTCATAATCTGTAGGTCCATAAGGTCCCTCGATTAACTCGTAAAATATGAACATCTTGAATTAATAAATTGAGTGAATTTGGAATAATATCAATTTGAATTGTTTAAATTGAATTTCTATTTGAAAATGTTCAAATTGACATTGGGGTTTGAATTTGAATAAGTTCTAGTTCAAATTAGGGTTTGTAGAATTATATTTTATATAATTAACGTTTCATTTGTTAAAATTAAACGAAATTGGAGAGTTTATAATATTTAAATATTGATTTAAATATTGATTACATGGATATGATTCATGTTTAAAATTAGATGTGTGATTAATTTAATATTTGATATTAAATTATTTAACTAATTAAATGTGCTTAATTAATCAAGAATCAAATTAATTTCCAATTTGAATTCAATTTGAGAAATTGGATTTTGAATTTTTGAATTTGATTAATTGTGAATTAATCAAATTGGTTTTAATTAATTTGGAATTGATTAAAACTGGAAATTAAGTTTTTGAAAATATGAAGTTTTGAATTTTGAATTTTCAAAGTGGAAACACCTCACTTCTTTGAAGTAGGAGGTGTTTCCACATTAAACACACACAATTCCCACTCGGAATAGCAACTTAGAGCTGGCATGAAGATGTTTGTTCAGTGCTTGCATGATAGAGGTGGATAAAAACTCCTCCAATTTGTTGAGATTATGAGAGATTAAAGACTGCTGAAAAAGTTTCTGGATGTTCTTCTTCTTCCATTAAAAATTCAAAAGATTCATGTTGAGAATCAATTTTTGGGTTAGTTTGAAATGTTCAAATTAACAAGAAGGAATTTGATTGTATATGATATAATTAAATTAGTTCAATTAATATGATATAATTGATTTAATGTATTTGATACATTATTATTTGATTGGAAGAATTCATATAAATATGATTTATATTAAATGCCATAAAAAGAGAAAAAGAACTATGGTTTATATGTTGCATATGATGCAATATTAAAGTTATAGCTTATAAATATAATATGATAAGTCAGTTATTGTACTTATTTATAAATTATTGATTATGAGATAATTAATATTCTTTTTCACCAATAACTTACCTTAGTGGGTGGTTTTAGATGGTTTATGCCAACTGAGGGATAAAGAAGAAAAATAGTTTTTCATTATTGATTCCAAGCTACACGCATCAAGTAATCGGATTGCTTGTCAAGAGGCTTAACGATAGAGATCGAGTTCACTATACGATAGTGTAGTTTTACTACACGATCGAGGATCGAGTCTATGCGATAGACTGATATCTTCTACACAATCGTTCTGTCCTTTACTCGATCGCTTACTTCATCTACTTCCTACATCCCTCTACCCAAATTCATAAAGAGCCCACAACTCCTAGATTCTCAAACTGTGAATACCAAGGTAACCTTGTGATGGTGTCAAATTCTGTTTGAAGATCGAGAATCGAGTTATACTTGCTGGTGATCGAGAATTTTTCAGTTCGTGCTGTTTGCTGAGTTCCTAAACGATCGAGGGAAATATGTGAAGAAAGAGTTCTTCAAAGGTATTATCACTTGATCCCTTGTATTTACTTTGAAGAATGTTGTAATTTATTCTTTGATGCATAACTGTTTCTATTTGATTGTAAATGTTTATGTTTTTTCACAATTTAGTTTGGATCGATCCGCTTTCATTCACTGGTTCTCTAGATTTAGAGTTTCTTCAATATGTTGTCACATATCCCACTCCCAGTTACTATAAACATTCTCTCCATTCACCTTCATATTGATCTATACAAACATCATCTGTAGGGGGACACTTAAGGTGCCTCGAGACCGCGTATAGATCTCACGGTATGAACTTTTAGGGAGAAACGTGAAGAGGATACCCCATTTTCCTACCACTAAGCTTTTTACCTAGGGTTAATTAACTTAGGAAAATCCAGCTACTGATTTTAACTAAGTAATTGTTTAATTTGCCCAAAACCAACATTTTCTTTGGATAGTTAAACAATTTTTTATTAAGGTTCATTAAACACTTTAATAAACGTTAACCAACAATTGCATGCTTGTAACAAATCTATCTAATTCACCTTTACAGGTAAGTTCCCAGGTAGGGGTATTATATTTCTATCAACTTAAATACCCCAGTCTAGACAAAACTAGCCTTAGACAAAAGGTCTCTTATACATACATTTATTATAATGTTAATCTTTTAATTAAAACCAATTTAATCCTATTAAATCGATTAAAAGATTAAACTAAATTTCTAATCTCATTAGAAATGTGATCTTAGGTCTATATGAATCATATTTTTAAACAATTTTAAAAGATGATTTTAACCTAAAGTTTACATGCACTTCTGATTTATTGATTTTATTTCTAGTTTCATTTTATTATAACAATTATAAGTAAATGAAATAAATTAAAACCATACGTTGCATTCATTTACATACTTAGTAAATTATAACAATTCTAAATTACCTAAGGTAATGTCATGCATCATGCAAATTCATTTCATTACTAACATACATAACAATTATATATTAAAGTAATGAAATTATTAATAACATACTTTAAACATAAATTCATACTATATATTATAACTCTTATAATATAAATATTGCATGTATATGTTATTAATGCATGCATACATATATTATAACATTTATACTATATGATGCATGAGCATGCTACAAAATTAAATCATGCAAATATATATATTATAACAATTATAATATAAATGATGCATGAAATTAAATGCATAACCTATGGTGGGATTTAATATTATATGACATACAATATGACATATATATTTTGAATTAAAATCATACATCAAATGCATAATTAATAAAAAAAAAATTATTGGACCGATATTGGACACTTAAACAACTAATTAAACTAATAATCAACCGGTTCAAAATAAGCGAATCAAGCCTTGAACCACTCAAAACCGAACCATTCAGCCTTCGAACCGGACCTGAACCGCTCGAACTGACTGAACTGCAAGCGAACCAAATGAGCCACAAACCAAATCAGACAAGAATCGATTTGACAGCGTTGCAACGCTATGGAAAGAACACAACGTTGTTCTTCATTGCAGCATTGCAACGCTAGGGCACAACGTTGAAACGTTGCAATACAGTCTCCACTATACAGCTGCGTTCTCCATTGTTTCTCTGTCGAATTTGGTCTCGTTTTCTACAGATCGACATCGAAAAATCCACAAACAACTTAAGGACTTAAAATACAGACTCGATCGCAATCAAAAATGCCCAAAATATGGAGCCTCACAAACCAAAAAGTAAATTGAAAGTGATAAACAAAAGTGTCAATCCCAAAAACATCCAATAATTTTAAACAAACACAATCTTAAACATTCATCACATGAAAATTACAAAATCCTTAAGTCCCACAGTACACTGTAAAATTAATTCCAAAATTTTGGAAAATTTTGGGCCAAAAACTCCACTCTTATACCAATTGAAGGAATCATTGAATGTCCTTAAGCGAAAACAAGATCAAACCCAAATCCCAAAATTTATAGAATATGAATTTTACAGCAAAGAAATAGAAAATTATGCATCTAATTGATAATTACAACATGCTTAAAGAAAATACAAAAGAAATAATGAGTTAAGAAAATCCTTACCTTTGAAAACCGATCTTCAAATGAAAACCCTCGAACCGATAGGAACACCACCATGATGTTACCACTATATTCTCCGGATGACAATCCAGAAGGTTTGGGCTCTAGTTATTTTGGATGGAGGAGATTGAGAAAGTAGAGAGGAGGAGAAGATGGAAAGAAAAATCACATAACCTTTTTGTGATTTTTTTTTCTGGATGGGGGAGATTGAGAAAGTAGAGAGGAGGAGAAGATGGGAAGAAAAATCACATAACCTTTTTGTGATTTTTTTTCTGTGTTATGTAACAATCTCTGTGAAAACCAGAATAGGAAGAAGAAGCAGCCAACCCTCCACTATCACATTTCAGAGAGAAAAAGGGGAAGGAGTTACAATTACCTCCCCAAAAAATGATTTCAAAAAATAAAATTAATTTATTTTTAATACAACAATTAATATATATATATATATAAATATATATATGATAGTTACCTTGTCATATAATATATATAGTAAACTATATGTTATATCAAATATAACATATAACCTATAGTTTCTATATTATGTCAAATACAATGTAACCCATACTTTCAATTCTCTCTCACCAATAGCTTTTAATATTAATCACATTTACATTAAATTTAATTATATGAATCCAATTCACGTAATTAATATTTGAATTATATCAAAATATTTATTTCCTCTCAAATAAACTATATATTATAATGTATTAAATACATAATAGTAATTATATCATATATAATCAGATTAAATTAATTATATCACATATAATTAATTCCCTCAATCAATTTAAATTATTCAAATTAATCCAAAAAATGATTCTCATTAATTTCCCGTTGAGCTACAGAGAGGACCTCATGGACCTATAGTTTGAAGCTCCAACGGTACGTGAATAATTAATTAAACTCTTTTGATTAAATTATTCACCATCTGTTAATTGTCGGACACTCCACGAAAGACCGACAATTGCACTCTTTGCACTACATATATATTTTTTGTCCATTGGATATAATCAATCACTAGTACAATGACCCTTCACAAATTGCTCGTAAGTACAGGTGGGCCAAAATTACCGTTTTGCCCTATAGTTACATCCAACTCCTTAAGTACCATCGATCCCTCTAATGTAAAATAAATCATAGTCCAATTATGACCAAACCCCTCTCAAACCAAGAGAGAGTGTGACACCACATTGTTCAAGCCCCGGAATCAATCTTTAAGTAAGCATTTATCTACTTACCCAGACGTTAGGGAAGGAGTGAACTTCTTCTTATATAGCTGTGTTTCCAGCTCCCCAATCAGACGAATCCCCAAAATGGTAGGTTTATAGAGTTGGCGATTTGGCCACTCTCACCCATACAAATCAAAGGACCGCCTTTATAGGTAAAAGTTCACAACTCACTCAGGATTTAGGTCATGTTACCTATGGCCATCTAGTAAAATATAAGTCTCTATTATGAATAGCATTATATAATGAGACTACTCATTTCGTGGTTTGATCTTATACAAACTCCTTTGTATAGAATACCACGCTCACATGTTTCCACATGAATGATCAGTATCAAATTATTTGTGGCACTTTACAACAATTGTAACATCTACAAAGCAGGTCGATCGTAGTGTCACCAGGATAAGGTATCTAGCCTTATTCATCTACTACAGACCATTTCGGTTATCACTTTAACATGATCCACCCGTATGTCTCTACATACATGTTTAAGCTACAAAATAACATTGGATGTTAGTTTATTGGTTTGTGGACTAATGCAACGAAATGTCAAATAAAACATCACATATTTTATTAGATAAATAAGATGTTTGTACAATACAATTACAAACTATAGGACCCTATGAGATTCAGGGCATCAATATCAACAATCTCCCACTTGACCTAAAGCTAGTGGGGTGTATAATATAAAAGTCAAACTAATATATATAAAGTACACAAATAATAAACTAGGGCATAACACGCCCAGTACAAATCTTCCACTTACTCTAATCTAAATGTGGTTTGTCCAATAGACCCATATTCTATAGGTGATCCTCAAACACCTTAGTCATGAAAGCCTTTGTAAACGGATCGGAAATGTTGTGCTCTGAAGCTATTTGCGTGACGATCACATTCCCTCGATGCACAATCTCTCGGATGAGATGATACTTTCGCTCTATGTGCTTCCCGCGCTTGTGACTCCTAGGCTCTCTAGAATTAGCCATAGAACTTATCATAATAAAGTATGATGGGCTTTGATATGTCTGGAACGACTTCCAGATTTGTCAATAATTTCCTGAGCCAAACAACTTCTTTAGTAGCTTCTCAAGCCGCTACATACTCAGCCTCCATGGTGGAGTCAGCAATGCACCCCTGCTTGGTGCTCCTCCATACTAATGCCCCTCCATTAAGAGTGAACACTGATCCTGATGTGGATTTCCTACAATCCTTATTAGTTTGGAAATCATAGTCTGTGTATCCTGTAAGGATCAGATCCTTAGAACCATACACGAACATGTAGTCTCTCGTTTTCTGTAGATACTTGAGGATATTCTTAACGGCAGTCCAATGATCATATCCTGTATTAGACCGTTATCCCCACCGCATAGCAGATGTCAGGTTTAGTATAGAACATCGCATACATTAGACTGCCAACAGTCTATGCATAGGGGATCCGTCTCATTTCCTCAACCTCTTGAAGTGTCTTAGGACACTGTTCCTTAAACAATAACTCCATGCCTAAGGTAATAAACCTCTCATGAATTTCTGCATCGAATACTTGACAAGCATTTTTTCAATGTACGATGCTTAAGATAGAGCTAGCGTTTTGTTCTTTTGATCTCTAAATATCTGAATTCCCATAACAAACTGAGCCTCTCCCAAATCTTTCATTTGAAATTGGGCTGCTAGCCAATTCTTAACTTCAGTCAGTAGACCTACATCATTCCCAATGAGTAGGATATCGTCTACATACAATAGTAGAAAAGCTATTGAACTAAATGTCAAATAAAACATCATATATTTTATTAGATAAATAAGATTTTTGTACAATACAATTACAAACTATAGGACCCTACGAGATTTAGGACATCAACCCCAACCGTGTGGTACTCCTTCACTCTGTGAAATTTGAAGTTAGAAATAAAAGGACCTCACTATACTTTTCACCAAATTTACTCAAAGACACTTGCGTTTATCACTCAAGGGTAGGTTTTTGGTACCAGGTCAAAGATGTAAATGTTGGCTTAAATTTGGGTGCAATTCTACTAAAGTTTGATGTAACTAATTCAAATGATCAACTCTTATAAACTATGACTAAAGCAAATAAACCTTAGGATCAACAACTCGAAAAGTTGAATAAAGTAAAAAAAAACTAATGACAAGAACTTTTCATGTGCCTTGGAACTTTGAATTTTTTTCCTTTTGCTAATATCTTTTTTTCTTTTGTTGCTGTTTTTTTTTTTTTCCCTACTAACTTTTCCTTTTTTTTGTTTTTGATATTTTTCTTTTGTTGCTTTTGTTTTAACTAGTTTTTTTTTTTTTTATGATCCAAGAACAAATTTGAAGAAGATTTTAGGACAAGTTGTAATATGTTTTGTATAAAAAAATGATAAACGAAAAAAATAAATTGAAACAAAGTAAAGAAATTTCACCTCTAAAGTCGGCCAAAGATGACCAGACCAAGCTTATCCAATGACTTGATTTAGACATTAAATATAAAGTAAGATTTGGGGGGGGGGGGGGGGGGGGATGTTGGGAAAGACAGTACCAAAGGAGTATTTTGAAGAGAATTACAAGCCATTTTATAGGCCAAAAGGTCATGTATATGACCAAGAACTCAGAAGTTATTCAAACACAATTAATTGCAAATTGTAGAAAATAAGACCTAAAATTGCATACTAATTAATAAATTAAAATGCAAAACTAAAAATATAGAAAATCTCTAAATTTTCTTAAATAACTCCTCTAGAAGGTGGCAAACTTCACTTTCACATTTGATAATGTTTGACATCACGTTTTCTCATGCAATGCACATTTGACGACATTTTTCTTCACAAAATCTGCACACTTTTTTTTTTACCTCTATGTCATTTTCCAAACTATAGGACTTTTCCCGTGTCATCTTATGTCATTCTATTTTTGACTCGTTGAACTAACATTTTGGGCTCAAAATTATTTGTTGGTTCTTGTGAATTTGTTAGCTTTTGAAGATATAGTGTGAAAGCCTCTTGAAACTTCTTTGCCTTACTTCTTTGCCTTACTTCTTGTAATTGCTCCTCTAAGGTTGAATTCACATCTTTTTTAATATCAAATGAATAAACTTATATCCAAAAATATCGTCTCATTTTTTAATCTTAAAATAGAATGCAATCTTTTTTCAATTTAATGGCCTTAAAAATGGGAAAAAAACTGAATGTGCCAAAAAGGAAGAATAAAAAGAGGAAAAAAGAAAACGAAGAACATTGACCTTCGTATGCATCTCCAACAAAATGCGAGCAATTCATGTCAATGCGCGTGCGTTATAAAATCGGCCATGAGGAAAGAAATTCACGTTTGTTAGCGGAGAAGTACGTCAAATACAAGGGAAAAGGAATTCGCCACGACAGAGATCATGTTTAGTTGGGAAAATGTTATAGCTCAACCCATTTCAACCCAAATTTTAAGAGTTATAATTCGACAACTCAACCCAATTCAATTCAAATTTTAAAAATTGGGTTCGGTATTTTGGGGGTTTTGTTTTGCCAACCCAATCAACCTCAATTTTAGGATTCGTTCAAAAAATATCCTCAACCCAACCCAATTTAATCTATGTACACCCTTATTGTACCTATGTTATCAATTTTAAAAATACAATTTCTTTATAAATTTTGTTGAATATGTTTGCAAATATGTCACACATATAAATAATTTTCAAATATGACAACTTAAATTGTTGTCTATCACCAAATACACCATTTAATAGTATATTAATGATAGACTTCTGTCATTGATAGTAAGAGTGTTCAAAACAAATCGATGACCCGAAAAATTGATCAACCTTTAGGTTGGATTATCAACTCTTTTGGGTTGGGTTGGATTCAAATGAATGAAAATTTAATGGACCGAGTTGGTTCATGGGTTCACATAGAAGCAAACCAACCTAAACCAATCTGAACTTATTATAAACTTTAAAATTTATATTTTTTTAATTATGATATAATTAGATATACATATATTTATTTTAGTTTTATTTAATTTCATTAGTTTTTGTTGGATAATTTATTCTCCAACAACTCCTAAAATAGTTTTTTTAGCACTTTGAAAAAAAATTTTACATTATATAAATTAGAATTGAGTTGTTAATCTTAATTCAATATACAAAAATAATTAAATCAAACTTTTACATATTAACATTTTATTTTCTTTTAGAACAAAAAATTAAATAAATGACCCGAGTATCCCGAGCCAACCCAACCCAAACATTTCATGGTTGGGTTGGATTGGGTTTATTTTTTAATAAGAGTTATTTGGATTGAAGAAATTTACAACCGAACAATTGGGTTGGATTTTAAAAGTCCTTCCATCTAACTCAACCCAACCCACGAACACCCTTAATTAATATATCATTTTAATAAGACAAATCATTTTATATCTACCACTAATAGAATATTTCTACATTTTATCACTTTTAGATGTCTACACATTCTATCACTTTTAGATGTCTACAATTTATCAAACAATTTTATGTTTATTGTTAATTAAAAAAAATTATGTAAGTCCATTAGTAATTACTAATTTTTATTAGCAATAGACTACTTTTATGTCTATTAACAACAAAAGCACTAATTCTAAAAAAATTAGAGGGCTAAACATATATTCTAAAGACCTAGAGATCATATGCATCTCTTCTTTAAAAATCAAACTAAAACGATACTTCTTCCTAAAAGGTTTTGAAAAAACTAACATTAAAAAGTTTTTGGAAAAACTTAGTGGTGTAATTGGACAGGTTGAAAACCGACCCGACCTGACCCGAAACAAGTTGGTTCTGTATGAAAGAAAACCAACCTGACCTGACCCGGTCTGGTCGGATATGAAAACATAAGAATAAAAAAAAAACTTGCAGAAGAGGGAATAATGACGGAGAGCAAATGGAAAATTGTTTGAACTAGATTATAGGCAAAAGGGGAAGGAGAAGAGAATCTGAATGAGATAGAAGAAGGATTAACAAATTGGAATGACCTTCCATGTTCCTTCCCCTCCTCTTGCTTTTTTGCTCAATAATTCCCGCCATGAAAAAAACGCAGTAACCCAATTAACGAATCAAAACCCCCCAACAAAACATGGGGTCGATTCAGAAATCAAGATCATGACAAAAAAAAAACAGTAAATCCAAAGAATTTTTAGAAGAAGTCCACCATAAACCTAGAAGAAATTTCATATCAAAAAAATAAACAAAACCCGGATTAAATTTCAGATCAAACAAACCTAATCGACGCTGACAACAAAGCTGAGCGACGCTAACGGACAGATAAGGAGAGAGGGGAGTGGCAGACGAAGAGAACTTGATGAAGACGGAGAGACGACACTTGATGTGTAACGGAGGATGAGTTTTTGGGATGGGAGTGGCAAAGGAGATAGTGAAAACTAAAGGGTTGTTTGGGGCGCTAAGATGATATAGGATGTAGGAAGTTTCGATGTCTAGAGGGTTTGGATGTCTAGGGAGTTCTGATCGAGTATGTTCAAGCACTGAGATGATATACAATACACAGAAAGAAAATGACAGTAAAATACAAAACGCGTTCCAAAAATGGAACCACAAACAATTAAAATCAATGAGATAGGATAATAGGCTTCCAAACACTGAGATGATATAGGATGTAAAGATATGCCATCTCACGTTGGACCCCCAAACAGTCCCTAAAATTGAAGAAGATGGAGAGCGGATTGAGGATGACTGGGTGAGATCAGTGAAAATTGAAATCGAAGAAGAATAACCCTACTTGAGCGGGTCAGGCGAACCGGAGAATCGAACCAAACCTTAAGCGGGTCAGGCGAACCGAAGAACCGAACCAAACCTTAACTGTTCGGTCTAAATTTCAAATATAACCCGACTTGACTAGTTCGGTTCGACTTCTTACACCCCTAAAAAAAACTAACAATAAACTAGCATTAAGAACCAATTATAAGATTTATTGAAATTACATGGACTAAAATTGGATATTTGAAAATACATAAACTAAAATTTAACAAATTTTAAAGTATAAGGACAAAAATTATGTTTTCGACTTTTCAAATTTTTTTTAGTACCACAAAATCACTTGTAAATCATTGACTACCAAAAAAACACATCTTGATGACTACCCTAATCATTGGGTCAGTCAAGCCCCAACCCGAAAAAGTAAAGACCCAATCTTAAATTGTCAAGTTCATGGCCCAACTCTTAGGCTTTGCTCATTGGATCAAAATTTAGGTTGAGTTTTGGGTTAGGTTTGAAGTGACCGATTGTATTAGGCGATTGAAAATTAATTATTTTTTAATATATATTTTTTTTTCTTTTTAAAAAATATTATTAATTCTTTATATATATATATAATATAACATATGAAAAAACTATATATGTACACACATTTGGGTTAGTCTTACATCCCGATTTGCAAAATGGTTGTAAGAAAAATTATGAGAAATAGGAATAATCAAATAGGTATATAGTAGTAATTACATTATCATTTGAAAAAATATCCTTTTGAATTATAGCAAAATACATAAATGTCACGTGAGTCCAATTTTCTGAAATCCTAGCATGCCCTTATAGTCCCTTTTAACTGCAGTGAAATTAATTCGACATATTTATTAATGAGACTGTAATTGATTGCTCAACTATATATCCAGCGGACTTTCAACGTCAACTAAGATCATCATTTCAAGTGGATAATTTGTCATAAATCTCGCGATTTAATAGTTGTTTTGAATTTTCAAATCAATAGTTGTTTTGAATTTTCAAATCAATAGTTGTTTTTAATTTTCAAATCAATAGTTGTTTTTAATTTTCGAATCGTGTACATCAACTAATTTTCAAATCTTGTTTTGAAATTTAAGATACCATATTATATTAATTATCATAATTGAGATTTGTTACTTTTATTACACTTTCTATTAACCTTAATCAAGATTCACGGGTTTTATCGATCAAATCCATTAGTGCATAGATGAAAGGCTCGACAGTTGACTATCGACCAAGAGTTCAAGTCGCAACGTCTCTTCTTTTCAAAGTGGTCTCCATTGAGCCATTTTGAGAATGTAGGCTAAGCATATGGACGGTGTTGGTATTAACTAATTTACTTGGGGGTCTTAAACCCACCTAGACAGATCCGATCAAGGAATGATGTATCATCGTCGAATATTAGTTGTTTCTCTTATGTTCTCGAGATCCCACGATTGGCATCAACACCCCCATCATAATTGGTTGGTAATTCCAATTGACGATTTTTAATTGGTATTTTCATACTATAATCTAAATAGGTTTCTATCTTCATAAATGCAATTATTTAGATAAAGTTTGTTATCGGTCCAACTCTCACTTTCTAACTGATATTTTGGGTTAGAACAAGAAAGTATTGTTACAGAATTTTAGATAAGTTCAAAATAGTTTTGGTTAATTGATTTTCAATTGTAGTGTATTTGTTTTTAAATTTATGTATTTGTTGGGTGTAGTTTGGAGACTAATTTGTGGGTCACGTAAATATCTCATCTGAAGTATCATAAAAAACTTTCAAAAGACAAATTAAGTGTAACTAATTTTTTCCTTTGCATGTTTCTTTTATCATAATCTTTATTTTCTCCTAAAATATCTCCCCAGTTTAAATCATCAAACCATATTGTTATTTCTTTTCAAATATCAACACTAAACCAATTCTTTTTTCAAATATCATTTTATTTATTTGTTTTGATCTATTTAAATCTTTTTTCAACTTATTTTATGTTTTTGTATTTTGATTTTTTGAAAATTTTATACAATCAAATATCATTTTTTTAATTAGTTTGAAAATTTTAGAGTGAAAAAAGACAGAGTCGAATTTAAAGTAGTGGGTGGAGGAAATATGGCTGTGATGATAGATTCAGAAACAATAATTCTATTCATGATAGCACCATTGTTAGGAGTTGTCGATGACGGAGTTTGTGTCGGAGGAGTTAAGATAGAAGAAGATGGAACTGATCACCACCGACTCCAAATAAGCAATAAATGAAGTTGGTGGAAAGGGAGCGGAAGTCGAAGCTGGTCGAAGCTGATGGTGAAGTATTGGTGGAAGGGAATAGTCTTATTCTCCCAAATAGTTTCGAAATTGCCCACCATTTTATCAAATTTTTAACACGAATCTCGTTGAGTACTTAATTCATAAAGTTTGATTTCCCAACCACGGTGATCATATCAGAGTATTTGATGTTCAAAGAAATTGGGAGAAATCGAGGGCTCTTGATGTAATCATCTGAAAGGGATGGAGAATATTCTCGAAAATTAAAGAAAAAGAATATAAGTTTCTTTCTCAATTGAGTAGTGAAATTGACAAGGAAAAAGCTTTTGGCAGCAGACCAGCAATTTGAGAATCTTCCATTGACTCAGAATCAGAAGCAAATCATTTTCTCTCTCTCTTATTTTAGGAAAGCGAGAGAAGAAGAAGATAACAACGAAAAAACTGCAAAAGTTACCTCTCTGCTCGATCAAATCACAAAATAAAAGATCAAATTGACTTTAAACAATACAACATCAGATCAGTGAAGAACGAACCTGCGAGTGATTTTCTTCGCAACCAAGCAGCAAAGTAGGCGGAAACGGTACAAGGGCCGCTCCAACTCGAAATCACAAGCGCGAATTCTTCGAAACAGAGCTCTAATTCAACACAACTCGATCAAATTCGAACAATAATCGATAAATACTTCCTCCTCAACTCGAAATCTTCCGAATAGAGCACTAATTCAACTCGATCGAGATCGATTCCACCGATCATCAACTACCATAAACAATCCGCCAAAACAGAATAAGATCAAATCCACTAAACGAGCAGTTCCAGTAAATCACAGATCGGGAATTTAAAATTTAGGAAATGCTGTGAGAACGCAATACCTAAAATTACGAATCGGCGACTGGAGTAGCTTTGTGGATGCTTTTTCCGGCGGCCGGCATCCTTTCCGAAGGAAGAAGATGGTGATTGTTGGATTGGCGATATCATATACATAAATGGCTGAAACGGCGGCAACTGAAAACGAGAGAGAGGGAGAAAGGGGGATAGGTTTTGTAAGAAACTTTTGACATTTGCGCCATGAATTACGTGTCCGATTTTCAGGCGTTGCTTCCTTTTTGATTGAAAGAATCTTTGTCTATGTTAGCCGCTACTACGGCCTTCCACGAATAGGGGCATTGTTTTAATAAATTCGTTAATTATTTTATTTTCTTTACACATAAAACAAGTAATTTTTTCCTCGAATAAAAATATCTATTTATACTCCAAACTCTGTGAATTATGAGTTAGAATCTATTAATATTAATTATTATGAATGATTTTGGATCAAATGATTTAACTAACATTTAGTGCGAAAAGACAGAGTCAATATCAAGACAACATGATAACAATCGAAAGTGACAATTCAGGACCAAAACATGTCTAGGAAAAAGACCTAGTTTAAGCCTTGGTCCAAATCAGTGTTTTTAGCCTTGTCCTTGCCTAATGCCTAATAGGACGTGAGTAAAAATCATTTTAGATATGAAATATGGACTAAAGGAGATGACCAAGACCGACCTAGTCAAACATGAAACTAGACACGCCCCTCGACCCAGTTGTCTTATTTTTCTAAGATGACTTTAAAACCATAAGGAATAATCTATGACAACTTTCTTTATAAATACATCATTATAT
This sequence comes from Benincasa hispida, assembly GCF_009727055.1. NCBI lineage: Eukaryota > Viridiplantae > Streptophyta > Magnoliopsida > Cucurbitales > Cucurbitaceae > Benincasa > Benincasa hispida. The sequence goes on along the minus strand of NC_052360.1, from coordinate 60,025,847 downwards.
CTTCATATTAGGTAACTTAAACTTCTAAATTATTATTCATTCCAGAGTTATCATTTTGACTTTGGCATCATAGTTTTTTTTTCCTTTTTGTTTTGTTGGTCCTCTCTTTCCAAAATTATAGGTTTACCATTGTTGTAACGTAAAAACACGGATGCATTTCCTCTTAAAAAATTTGGCATCAACAATAATTATATTAATTTAAATCTTAAACTTTTGTAAACTTATCAATTTACCATTCATTTAAATTTTGTTTTAAAAAAATTGTATAAGACTTCCATTGTTTTAATTAAGCTTCTAAATTTTTATAATTCAATCAATTTAGACCATTTTAGTAATATTATTTTTAAAAATAGTCAACGCATCAATTGTTACATGTGTGTGGACTTTTTCAAATGTTGAATTAATACAATAGACTATCAGACTTAATGTATGAACGATTTTCCAAAAGGAATCTTATTTAAGAGTTCATTTTGACAATAATTTAGAAGTTTAATTAATAAAAATATGAGTCTCACACAATGTTTACCCAAATTGAAAGTAATTGAGATTATAGACTGATACACTCACGAAAGTTCATAATTTAAATTGACATAATTATTAAGGGCAAATTGCAAAAACCACTCCTGAAATATGATGGTAATTGTGATGACACATTCAAACGTTCAGTTGTAAAAATTAGATCCTCATCGTGTTAGAGTTAAACCTTAAAATCTACAATAATTATAGAAACTAGACTCCAAATGAGAAAAATTGAACTCTCAAATTTATATACAATTGTTATAATTTCTATAATTATGTAAGTTTAAGTGTCCAATTTTAATATTTGTGTAAGTTTGAAAAACCAAATTTTATCATAAAAAGTTTGAAGATATAATTATAATTACAACCATACTTTAGGAGTGGTTTTCTAAATTTACCTAATTTTTAATTCAATATTGATATTTTATTTCTCAATTAAAAATAATAATAAAATGTTGTTTAGAATAAACATGGTAGAATATATACCATTCGGTTGGGAAAATTTAATAACAGAAGCTACAGAAAATGATAATGAAAAAAAAATAGGGACTTAATTAGTTCCAACTATTTAAAAAAGAGATATAATTAATTGACACAATTATCGAGATTGGGAACTAAATTTAAAATTCAACTAAACTAGAAAATAATTAAGAACCAAAATTGGAATCTTAAAAAGTGTTATTTTTGACAACGTGTCGATTACAGGGAACTCTAGTACGCCTATAAAAGCCCTACCACCTATGATCCTGCCTTCTTGAGACGGCAACGAACAAACAACCCCTCATAATAACAATGAGGTCTAAAATCACTTTTACTCAAGGCAAGATAAATTAAACAAATTTACGCGAATTTAGTTTTTCTACTTCTAAATTGTTTATTTAGAATTGATATCGTTGTTTAAGTAATTCCTCAAACTTTTTAATGTGGTTTAGATATAATGGCTAAAATAAGGATTATTCTTAAATATAAAAAATGAGTTAATTTATTTATAAATAAAGTAAAATGTTATTATGTATCAATGTCTATCAACATTCGTAATATTTTTGTTATATTTGAAAATATTTTTAATAGTTTTGGTTTTTAAAATAAAATTACTATTACAATTTGTACTTTTTTTATGAATTAGAGTGATTTGTGACTTTAGATTAATTGTTTAGCATTACGGGAAATAATTTTATTTTTAAAATATCAATATGGTATGATTTTTAAAAAAAAAAAGAAAAATTGATCGCATTTAAAATGAAAATTTAGGAGACAGAATTTGGTTAGGCGAGAACCGGTACATGTAATAAATTATAAATTTTGAAGGATGAAATTGAAAATTATTATGTTTTAGATATAATATATAAAATAAAAGTAGTATATGTGATGCATTCTACTAATATGTAGTTTTTTTTTTTTTTTAGTAATTTGCATTAAATTTATCGTCGATAAAGTGGACCGTGTTAGAAAAAATTTCTAGTGCTACGACAGTATATACTACCTTTACTGATTATTTGACACATCATTAAATAATTTATTAATTTATTAAATATTTATTACATGGATCCCACATAATTCTTAAAAGTTTTTTATGTGGCAAGCAATAAATAGAGGTAATATAGAAATTTTTTTATACTACCGTAATACTAGAAGCTTCCTCACCGTGTCAACCATTACATTGAATTTAAAGACAAACGACATTATTCTTGACTCACGATACTAATGGATCGGGCTTTTGTCCATTGTCCAAGATTCCACACGATTGAGTAGTCGTATGAATCGCATGAAAGCTCTTACAAAGGTGAGTTCAAACGGACATTTAATAATAGTGTTGTTTTCAAAACTTATTAGAGAAATATTGTTGTTTTGAAACTTATTAGAGAAATATTGTTGTTTTGGGAGTTTGAGGCTAGAAGTCGAGGGTTGAGGATTCGACTAATGTAGAGGTCGAACGTTGAGAACTCAACAAACAAAGAAAAACTTGGAAACAAGAGTTGTCAAGGGTTGAAGTTTCGACACACATAAGTCGAAATTTCAACCCTCGACAAGGAAGATAAGTGGGTGAAGTAGATTGTAAGAGAGAGCGAGATTGTGAGATTGAAAGCGAGATTGTAGGAGAGAGCGAGATTGCAAGCGAGATTGTAGGATGGGACAATCTTCAATGTCTATGGAATGTATGCGTCTTGTTCTCTCTCATAATCTCACTCTCTCCTACAATCTCGCTCTCAATCTCGCTCTCTCTTATAATTCAAAATTCTGTTATTGTTGTTATTTTTTCATTAATGATTACTAGCTTTTTTTCTCATTGGTCATGTATATATATAAATATTTCTATGGAAAGTAAATAAATTTATTGTATATTCAATTTTTTTTATTATAAAGTTGTATATTATTCTTTTAATTAAATTGTACATTATTCTTTTAATTAAGTTGTACATTATTCTTCTAATTAACTTGTATATTATTCTTTTAATTAAGTTGTACATTATTCTTCTAATTAAGTTGTACATTTATTTCTTAACCTAATTAAGATCGATAAGCGTTATTCTTACTAATATGAGACAATATTTTATTATTAAAATGATGAGAGAGAAAATAATATTATTTTTTTATTTTCAAGGATCATCGGTGATAATATTAGGGTATCCAGAACTTTCGTTTGACTTCCTCGTGCAGGTGTGTATTTTGTTATACGACCAGTCACATATCATTCCGATCAACTGTTGGATGGCGAGATTGTACTATTGGAGAAATATCTTGTAGGCGTCGAGAGGCAGTTCTCCAGCGCACTTATCCCACTCCATCCACGATGAGCTAGCCGCTACTAATCATAATACGTTTCCATTCTGGATTCTATGGAGGTTGCCATATTATGAATACTTTCACTCTCAAAGTTGGACTGAAGCATTGGATCACAGCGACATGGAGTCGATGAGATATGGAGGACCTGAGATGCATACATTCCATATGTCTGTTGGAGAGTGCACTATCACTCTATAAAGATATAAGAAATGTTTGTTGGGTGTTACCTGTTGATGGTGAACCGGTCACCAGAGTGATTTATGATGACTGGTTAGAAGTTTGTCAACTGTACCTCTGTGCATCCGCCAACCTGCCGATAAGATTAAAGGATCGAGTTTAAGTTTAATATGGTTAGGAACACAATTTCGTGAGCTTACAGATGGTGGAAGTCTGTTTTCAGATAAATCAAGTCATTTTTTGTTCACTTGATGTTCCTGCCACTATTAGCTAACCTCCATAATGTGGGGCGGTAATTCGTGGGGTGGAGCATACTTGGCATGGTTGTATAAACAACTATGCAAGCAACAAGACCTGAGTTCGAAGAGATAGTTAGGCCTCTCAATACTTTTGCAACTATTGGCTTGGGAGCGATTTCCAACAATGGCTCCACAGCCACAACATGCTAATGACGCTCAGTTGGTTGGACGAGCCTACGGTTCTCGGATATTTGTTTTAATTCAATTTAATTTTTATATCATGATCTAGTTAATTTAAATATAAATATCGATTTAAAAAATTTAGGTGGAGAGACAAATTTTAGTGTGACTAGGACAACCACACATGTAGTCAGCCAGTGTAGATATCATGTTTGATCTTGTTTCAACCGAAACATGTACATTACACTAAACCTAATTGATTATTTTATATACACATTTTTATTGTATTTGTCTTTAATATTCTCTATATATATATTTTTTGTTTTAGGTTATTTGGGAGTCGTATGAAATTATTATGCATACTTAATTTTTGTACGAATGATCAAAACATATGGCACTGTAGTCTCTCATATGTTTTTCACATTGGTGAGTGACATCGTTCCTGACAGGGTGATGGGGACATATTCGGTTTCAGCAGAATGTCCCATTGCCTTGTTAAATATTTGAACCGTACTGCTATGATATTGACTAAAAGACTGGAGATTGGTCTGAAAAGTTGCACATTTGGTAGTGCGATGGCACTGTCGTGCAAGATTTTATTGCAGTGGGGGTTTTTTCTTGAACAGTTTGGCACATATGTCACTCCAGAATATAATTCATTGGTATATATAATTCACAAGGCGCTAACGTCACTCCATACCGGGAGCAGTTGTGGTTCATCTGGTAAATGAATATTTACTATTTATTTTTTAATTTTAATTTATTTTAAAATATTTGTCTAATTTTTTTATAATTCCCACGGAGATCGAACAACCGTAGACTTCGTGAGGTTGTGAATGATTCGAACTAGGTTCTTGCTATATATAGTGACAACAAAGCTATATGGAGGAAATTCATTATATTTACAATATAGCCTATCGTTCCTTCTACCAGTTTCCTAGACATAGAGGACCTGTTCGGGAAGATGATGAAGTTTGATAAGGTTGCACATAATGCAGAAGAGTTGCCCCCTATGATGTAGACGTAGAGTCAAACTGATTAGTCCGATGATGATGATTGCCAGCAGCATTTGGTTCAAAGACATTATGACTAGAGACTGGTCTTCGTCTTCATACGTGCATGGACTTAGTCGGGGTCATGGAGAGCATAATGAATATTTATATTATGAAGCGCCTGCAGAGGTACCAGGAGCAACATCCAAGAAGACACCGAGTAACCTCAAGTTCGAAGTCGACGACGACAACCAACTCGAAATCGACAAACGTCCGCCTTATGGGACCACATTGATTTTTTGTAATTATTTTTATATAAATGAGATATTTAATTTACATTTTTTATTTTTATGAGAATATTATTTTTTTAATTCATTATTTTTATATATTATGAATAGTTAATTATTTTGATATAGAAGCTTTTAAATGTCACTTACATAAATAATAACATCAGATTATCTAAATCTAAAAAGTTAGGTAAAAAATCATTCAATATCAAATTTACATATTTTGAGCATAAATATTTGGGGACATATATAATCAAATCAACACTCAAACCTTCACATGCAAGTCTATAAATAAGACTGTTTATTGATATAAAGAACATATATTTTTAATTACAGCAGTTTACCCGTGGGGCCTTTCAAAATAATTTAAAGATTTACAATAATCGGTAATACTTTGGAATTCCTTTAGTACATTTGGTACCAAAGATATTGTGATGCCGAGTTCTGTTGTCTTTTTTTTTTTTTTTTTTTTTTTTTTTTTTAAATTATAAATAATAAAAAAATATTTTTAGAAATTGTTTTTATAAAATGGAAAATTTAAAAAGAAAAGAAAAGAAAGGAAAGAAAAGGAAGAAAGAAGAAGGTGAAATGTGTAATAATTAAAAAAAGAAAAAAAAAAAGGGAAATCTGTACGGATATCTCGCTCTCGCTCTCGCTCAAAATCTCGATCTCGCTCTCTCAAACTCTCGCTCTCTCAAAATCTCGCTGTCTCTCATAATCTCGCTGTCTCTCTTACTCTTCCCTCTTTCGTTCTCTCCCAATACAAAATTATTTTGAACACATCAAATAATTATGAGTGTTATGAGGAAGGTCTCCAGAATGATAATTAAACAAACTCAATAATAATGTTAGGGCAAGGTCGAGGGTTCAAAGTTCGATGTGCAAATGTAAAGAGAAAGGAGAAGATCGAGGGTTCAAAATTCGACCCATCTAGGTCGAATTTTCAACTTTCGACTTATTTAAGGGAAAAAAAAACAACAATATTTTTATAAATAGTTTGAAAACAAAATATTTTTCTAAATAGTTTCTAAAAGGACAATATCCTTTTAATTTTTTCGAGTTCAAACCTCTTATTCTTTTATTGATTGTATTAAGAGCCAATTCAATTATGATGTAAAAAATTTCATTAAATCTAAAAACTGTTTTTTACAATATAGATTAAATTGTTACAAATTGACTAAACTAATATTCATGTAAGTCAAGAGACTAAATTATCACAAATTTAAAAATATATAGAATAAAAATTTTTACAAACTAAAACTGATAACTAAGATCGCGTTTGGTAACCATTTCGTTTTTTGTTTTTGTTTTTGTTTTTGAAAATTAAGTCTATTTCATCAACATTTGTTACAATAATTTGCATATTTCTTAAGTACAAGGTTCAATTCTTAGCCAAATTTCGAAAACAAAAACAAAATTTTGAAAGCTGTTTTTTTTTTCCCTCAAAATTTGGCTTGATTTTTTAAATCATTGGTGAAAAGTAGATAAAAAAATGAAGAAATTTGGAGGTGGAAGTAGTGTCCATTGGTTTAATTTTCAAAAATAAAAATAGAAAATAAAATGATTACCAAATGTAACCTAAATTTTTAGATTCAATTGGGTTTTAATGGCTTAAAAATAATAAAAAAAAATTACCTCTAAATTTTATCCTAATTGAATTTATTTTTTTAAAAAAATAAATTTATTAAACGGTAAGAATAACCCAACAACCAAACATCAATTTATCTTAGAATGAGGATAATACAAAGGAAGGAAAGAACTCTCCAAAAAGATGATATCGTAAAAGAAGAAGTCAAAGTTGCTAGATTGTGGTCAACTTTGTTCTCCTCTCTAAAAATTTTACAAAAATTAGAAATATTTATAGGAGAAGAAAGAAAGAGAGCCTCATCAACAAAATAAATAAATAAACACTTGATAAGTCTAAAATCTCATGATTCAAAAATTCGATGACTACGATTGAATTTGATTTTCCACCTCCATTGGAGGGTATTATCCATCCCGAGAAACCATGATATGTGTAAACCATCTACATGGTTTTTCGAAAACTTTGATAGACCAACTATTAGATATTAGATGCACCCATCCCCAATAGGGTGGTCATTCCAATTACGAATGTTTCAACTAGTCCCGCGGCTCTGAGCATTATCTGACCGAATGACATCGACATTCTTGGTGACTTCCAACAATTAACAAGCGAATTGATACTCAAACTGATATTACGAAGCACGACTTCCTTATTTAAAAAAAGAATCTCTAAAGTTTTTTCCACAACAAGACTAATAATGATATGATACGTTGTTAAAACAGATAATGTTACGGTAGTTCTAAGTACCCCATTATTGACACGATTTTCCCCAACTCATGATCCTAATGGAATGTTTGAATCTATACCCCACATTTGAATCAAACCTCTTGGACTTGCCACGTCACTCCCACCTGCTCCGAAAACACAATGAATTAAATTTTATCGTGTGTCCTCCACCTCATGATTATATCCCATCACAACCGTCAATTTTTGTTGGCTAGCTCATGGGACCTACTCTTCCTCCTCATCTAAAGATTTTTTTTAGTTATTTTTTATTTTGCAAACAATGTAATTAGTGATTTGTTTTAGTAGAAGAATATGCAAAGTTTACCAATGTTTAAGTTGATGATTTTTTTTTTATTTATAATCTAATGATTAGTAGAGATACAAGTAGGTAACAAAAATTGAGTTTACGTTAAAATATAAGGGTTTTTTTTTTTTTTTTTTTTTGTGATTGGCTTTTCAAATGGTAAAATTAACCACATAAATTAATAAATTTCTAAATTAATGCCTTTCTAAACACAAAATTAAATTTTAAGAAATTTCGTTATATTAGAGCTCATTTTGTAACATTTTTCATTTTGATTTCATCTTTTTAATAAAGAAAAATATAACTGTATTTTAGAATTCTTTAATGCAAAAGAATCCATTTTAATGTTTCTTTTTTCTTTTTTCTTTTTTTTTTGAGAAATGAAAAAATAATCTATTTAGTAAATCTATTTTTTAGATATTTAATTCCGTCGTTTATAAATAAAATAATAATAATAATATAATGCTTGCATTTATTTGTTCAAAAAAACTAAAACAAGAAAAAAATTTTGATTTTAACTTTTTTTAAAAAAATCTTTTTTGTGGGGGGAGGAGGGGGAAGGAATAGTTACGAAATGTATTTTTAACTAAAAATTAGGAGGAAAAAAATAGTAACGTTATAAACTTAGCCTCTTAATAAACATGGTATAGTTTTTACTTGCTTGGAAACCCTTTTTAATTGTGGACCAAATTGTGTCCGCCACTCCTAATCCCCTCGTATACAACTCGAGTTGTGAAGCAGTGTATTACACGCTCCCTACTCTCTCAAGGTTAGGTTTCACGAATTCAATTTATATATAAATATAAATTATTTTTCTAAACACAATCCCTAAAATACCCCTCCCCTCCATCCCACCCAATCTATCTTCGCGCAACTATCCACTACGAACCACTCGTACCATATTCCCAATAAGAGGAAGCTTTTAACGTACAACCAACGGCGATGAAGAATTTATATAGGATCTTCCAGTGGAATCGACCGCAGAGGATTCCCCTCTTTTAAAAAAATAAATAATTTAATATATGTATGTTGTATGTGTATATATATTTTAGAATAATAAGTTTGTGTTTATGGTGACGTGTAATAGCAGCAGCTTTCTTCGTTTGTCTTCCAAGAAAATCAAACTACCCCTATGTAAATAGAAGGAAAACGGAGGGGTAAAATCGTCAAATGGAAATTAATAGATCAATACATATGAAGGGGCCGAGAAAGCAACAGAAAGTTAAACCCTGACTATCGAGTTGTGTGTGAGATCTGCAAGAAAACAAGAGAGAGAAAGAAGAGAGAGATTTGTCTCTCTTCAAGTTTTTTTTTTTCTCGCCCGAGAAAATGAGAGAAAATCACTGAGAAAAATTTTCAGGCGGAAGAGCTGAAAAGCCTGATTGTGTATAATCTTTGTGGCGGTTTTTGGTTTTGTCTGAAATCTGCTTTTTAGTTTTTGTTGTGTTTTTCGTTTTTGCTCCGCCATGAGGATCCGGAAGAACGCGAAGTTATCGCCACTGTTGTTTTCGGCGGTTGAGTCTGTTCCTGAGGTTCTTCAGACGCACATTTGTCAGTTGAATCAGTCGCCATGGGATGTGATTCCTCTCCATCAACACGACACGAACCAGGTTTAAATTTAATGGAGAGAGAGATGAAGAAATGGAGAAATTTCTTATTTTTTAATCTTCTAAATTTTCAATCTCTTTTTCTTCTTCTATCTAGATCTGCAATATCAATTAAACTATTCTGTTTTCTCTTCCTCCTTCTTGTATTTCCCTCTCTTTTTAGGGTTCTTTGTTTCCCTTTCCACTTTAGGGTTCATCCAAAAACCCTAAAAATTATCCTCATTCTTCTAGCGATTAGGTTAATGAATCTTACTCACTTTCATCTCTATTTCTCTATGTTTCGTTCTCGCAGGTCGAGGAGGCTGAAGATAGCTTCAATGAAAATGCTAGTTTAGACGATTCTATCGGAGCTGTCGAGAGGTGAGTTTCTTTGTTTTTTTTTTCTTTCGTTGCTTTTATTGATTTGCATTGTTTGTGCCTTCTTTTGTGATTCTTTCCCTCTCGTAAATAGTTTTGGTTGAGTGAACAAGTATATGCCTCATACGATAATCTGAAATAATTTCTGAGGAGAGAAATGGTCTGGTAGTGTGATTATTATTGTCTGTCTGTGGATTTTGGTGGATTTGAAGATTGTGTTTGAAATTTATTTATATATACGAATCACAGCGTCGCGTCGATGATGGAGGAGTCAGCGAAATTATCGAATAATAATATTGCTATTACCAACGGGAATGAAGTAATGGCGGATAAGGATGGGGATTATCGTGAAGATTTGAATGAAAATGGAGACGGATTCGAGAAATTGGTCGATAGCAGTTTGAAATGTAAGAAACAATTTAAAGAGGAAGATTATTCTTCGTTTAGCTCCGACCACCACGACCGCCGTTCATTTCTTAGGTCTAGCGAGAATAATTATTATTCTACTCTCAATAATTGCTCGATTGCGAAGAAATCCGCCGCCGGAGGTACGGTCTCGCGGCGGATGCGGCCAGCGAGGTCTTCGAAGAAGACGGTTAGTGTAGCGGCCGGTGGATCGAATCCGTACGAGTTTTATTATTATTCTGGATTCGGCCCGCTGTGGGGGAAGAAACGACGGGAGAGAGGAGGAGAGGAAGACAGTGGGAAATCGAGCGAAAATACGACGGGAATTCGGAGCAATGCGACGACGCCGTCACCGTCCGACGTCGAGGAGTTGGATTATATGGAAGACGACGACGATGAGGAGGAAGAGAACGGTGACGGCGACGGTGGGAAAAAACGGATGAGGAAGCCGGTGAAAGCGCGGTCATTAAAATCGCTGATGTAAAAGGAATGGGATTTAAATTTGGAATTAGGATTTTGGGTTTTGGTTTTTAGTGGTGGGAAATTTTTCGCGGAGGGTTTCTTTTCTTCTTCGTCTTTGCAACGATTGTTTGTTAGGGTTGTGAAGGATTTTCCCTTTTCCCTTTTTATTTTTGTGTGTGTAATATATTAATATTAATATTAATAATATTACTATTATTAGAATTATTTTTAAAATCTTTTTAATTTGGATATTGTTATTCGCTGCGTAATGCACGAAGATGCTGTCTGTGTTGTGGCATTGCGTGGGGGGGGGTGGGTGAGTTTAGCGTAGCTCATGAACGTGGACAGCAGGAGATTTCATAGGGTGTGTTTTAGGGAGACCGAGACATTGTGTTTAGTCAAATAAATGGGTAGTTCGGTAATTTTCTATAGACTTTTTTTTTTCTTGCTCTCTTATATTTTCTGTTTATTTAAATGGAGTTTGGGTTGCTTTTTTTGGGCTTGTGGTAATAGATGACGTGGCAAGTTATGTTTTTTCCCATATATGAATATTAATAAAAGAATGGGCCTACAATTACCTTGTTGGGTCCACATCAACAGCAAATTCCACCTTGATGATATATATATATACGTATTGAAGTCAATCCTAGAGATCTAGGATTTCATTTCATTAATATTTACTATTTAGGTTAGATTACAATTTTCCTATCTAAACTTTTTTATTTTCTTGTCTAATAAGTTCTTAATTTGAGTAAGTACTTAATAGGCTTCTAAAATTTCAATTCGTGTCTAAATATTGTATTCGACTTTAGAGGTCTCGTATAATCTCTTAATTTTTGTTTAGTTATTTTTTAGTTCAATAATACGTGAGACTGGAAATTTGAATTTTTGACCTTCTAATGAAAGATTGTACTGTTATCTGTTAAACTATTACGCTTGGGTTGGTTTAAATCTCTTAATTTAAATTTTTTGTCCAATAAATTTGTGATTAATGAGACATTTTTAAGAGTCAGTTACCAATAATATAAAAAATTAATATTTAATGAGTTATTAGATTATCTTAAAAGTTTAAAGAACTATAGACAATTTTGTGAACTTTACGAACCTCATAGGCATAATTTAAAAGAATTCAAATAGGTAATTATCTTAGTAATATTTTAAAATTGGGAAAAAATATATATATTTTGTATCTTCAGATTTTGGGTCTAGTTTTTTATTTGGTCCCTAGACTTTAAAATGTTACACATTTAGTATTCAAATTTTGAGTATGGTTTCGGTTTAGTTTGTAATTTTCAAAATGTTACAATTTTACAATTAAAGTTTGAGCTTTGTTTCAATTTGCTCTTAGATTTCAAGTTTACACTTTTAACCTAAATTTTTTACTAAATATTCATTTTTCATTTTCAGTGTTAATATCTATGAATTAATTTAAAAGAATTAAAATTAGAATTAATTAAGTTTTATTATTTTTCATCACTATATAAATTAAAATTAAATTTAAAATATTAGTTCATAGTTATTTTAAATTAATTAATAGACAGTCATGTCAATAATTAAAAGTGATTATTTAATGAAAATTAAAGCTAAAAGTATAAATTTTGAAATCTTAGAGCGGAATTGAAATGAAACTCGATTTCAAAGATAAAATTGTAATATTTTGAAATTTAAGGACTAAATTGAAACCAAATGTAAAATTACTATGGAAACTTGACGCAAATCTGACCACCTAAAAATTTTTTTTCTTTTAAAAAGTAAGGTAGTTTTGAAGTAATTTGAAGAAATGCTGTAGTAGTAATTTGGGATAATATTATTATTAAAATTATTATTATTATTTTTGCCGATCTCTGAGCTCAAGACATGGTTTCAGAAGATATAACTCGTGATTTTAAAATCATTGGAAGGAAATTATAATTTTCTTTTGAAGATATGGTTTTCCTACGAAATTATCAATTTAATTAGATGATTTATAAAGTTACCATAGGCCTTGTAATATTTTCAATACTATATTTTCAGTTCTTTGTGATAACTATTATACATACACAATATCCTATATATTATAAGATCTATAATGTAAATAAATATTTTAATTTTAGGGTAATTGCAATGGGTAGTTGTTGAATGAAAGATTTTGGACCGATCACAAATTTTCATGTCATTTACTAAATTAATGATGAAATTCCAAATAATTGAATTTGAGACTAATTAGAAGTTGACATTTGTCCCAAATTGAAGTTGAAGACATAAATTGGCGAAATCCGATGATGCTACATGTTTCCTTCGTAACCATTGGATTGAATAAAATTACTTCGGTCTAATTTGATATTATTTTTTGGACTAAAAGTCTAATTTAGCCCATAAATAGGCTTAATTTGACCAAAATGTCAAATAAGGCCCAAATCCAATTAGTCGGGCCCATGGATTGACCAAGCCGAAGCCCATGAAGTCCAACAGAGAACTCTATAAATAGAGGAGATCTCCTCATTTGTGAGGGTCAATAATTCTATACTCCAGAGAGCTTATAGAGAATTCTTTACAATCAGAAGATTCATTGACTCCTGAAGCTGACCATACCTGAAGACTGAACTTCTTGGAAGATGCAAGCATCAGTCCTTTGAAGACTGAAGTCTTTTGAAGATACAAGCAATTCTACATTTAGAGAGTCTAAAGAGAATTCATCAACAAGCAGAAGACTCCCAAGACTCTTAAAGCTGCACTCTTAGAAGATAGAAGACCCTTAAAGACTGAAGTCCTTTGGAGATACAAGTATTCTTCCAAGAGTTCAACTCCACGATCATCATGCGCTTCACTTCCTCAAATCAAGCGTACGCATTCAACTAAGAGAGAATCGGAGGATCAAGTACTAGAGATCAAACCACATCGCATCAAATCAACTTCAACATCAACACCAACTTAAGTTCAACTCCACAAAACAAATTTCTCCGGAAGCCTCGTGCGAGCACTAATCCTCCAAGAAGATCAATAAGCCCAAAGGTCGATCTTCCAAGAAAATCAACAAGTTTAAAGACCGATCATCCAAGAAGATCAACAAGCCCAAAGGCCGATCATCCAAGAAAATCAACAAGTCTAAAGACCGATCCTCCAAGATCAACAAGCCTAAAGGTTGATCATCCAAGAAGATCACCAAGCCCAAAGGCCGATTATCCAAGAAGATCAACAAGCCTAAAAGCCGATCACCCAAGAAGATTAACAAGCCCAAAGGCCGATCACCCAAGAAGATCAACGAGCCCAAAGGCTGATCACCTAAGAAGATCAACAAGCCCAAAGGCCGATCGTTCAAGAAAATCAATTAGCTTAAAGTTTATAGTTTATTTTGAAAGCATCAAAATACTGTGTATTAGAGATTGTACTCACTTTCCACAAAATTAATACAAATACAAAGTTCAAGTTCCACGAAATAAATTTCTCTTGAAATCTCGTGTGAACAAATTGGCATGGCCAGTGGGACATCTCTACTTCTTATCTCTCTCTCGTCATCCAAGTCTAACAAATCTACAAATGGCACCAAAGAAACTTGTTTCGTGGAGTTGAACTTGAGTTGGTGTTGATGTTGAGGTTGATTTGATGCGATGTGGTTCGATCTCTAGTACTTGATCCTCTTATTCTCTCTCGGTTGGATGGATGCGCTTGACTTAAAGAAGGAAAGCAACGAACGTTCTTGTAGAAGTCTTAGAAGAGTGTTTGTGTCTTCAAGAGTCTTCTGTCTTCTAGGAGTGCAGCTTTAGGAGTTTTGAGAGTCTTCTGCTTGTTGTTGAATTCTCTCTGTGCTCTCTGAATGTAGAATTATTTGTATCTTTAAAAGGACTTCAGTCTTCAAGCATGGTCAGAATGCTTCAAAGAACTTCAGTCTTCAGGATGCTTGCATCTTCAAAGGACTTCAGTCTTCATAATGCTTGTATCTTTGAAGGACTTCAATCTTCAGACGTGGTCAGCTTCAGGAGTGAAGGAGTCTTCTGACTGTAGAGAATTCCCTATAAGCTCTCTGGAGTATAGAATTGCTGACCACGTCTGAAGACTGAAGTCTTTCGAAGATACAAACATTCTGAAGACTAAAGTCCTTTGAAGATGCAAGCATTCTGAAGACTGAAGTTCTTTGAAGATACAAGCATTCTGACCATGCTTGAAGACTGAAGTCCTTTTAAAGATACAAGTAATTCTACATTCAGAGAGCCTAGAAAGAATTCATCAACAAGCAGAAGACTCTCAAAACTCCTGAAGCTACACTCTTAGAAGACAGAAGACCCTTGAAGACACAAACACTCTTCCAAGACTTCTACAAGAACGTTCGGTGCTTTCCTTCTTCAAGTCAAGTGCATCCACCCAACCGAGAGAGAATCAGGGATTCAAAGTACTAGAGATCGAACCCACATCGCATCAAATCAACACCAAACTCAAGTTCAACTCCACGAAACAAGTTCTCCGGAAACCTCATGCGAACACTAATCCTCCAAGAAGATCAACAAGGCCGAAGGCTAATCATCCAAGAAGATCAACAAGGCCGAAGGCTAATATCCAAGAAGATCAACAGTCCAAAGACCGATCCTTCAAGAAGATCAATAAGCCTAAAGGTCGATCATCCAAGAAGATAATCAAGCCCAAAGGCCGATCATCCAAGAAGATCAACAAGCCCAAAGCGATCACCCAAGAGATCAACAAGCCAAAGGTCGATCACCCAAGAAGATCAACAAGTCCAAAGGTCGATCACCCAAGAAGATCAACGAGCTCAAAAAGCCGATCACCCAAGAAGATTAACAAGCCCAAAGGCCAATCGTTCAAGAAGATCAACTAGCTTAAAGTTTATAGTTTATTTTGAAAGCATCAAAATACTGTGTATTAGAGATTGTACTCACTTTCCACAAAATTAATACAAATAACAAAGTTTAAGTTCCCGAAATAAATTTCTCTTGAAATTTCGTGTGAACAAATTGGCACATCAAGTGGGACATCTCTACCTCTCATCTCTCTTCTCGCATCCAAGTCTAACAAATCTACAAATGGCACCAAAGAAAGTTGCATCCAAAGCTACCATCGCAAGCAACACTTTACATAAGCTTTGTCATCATGGAGGAAATCTGGACCAGCTTATGGAATCTTCTAAAGGCGGGATCGTCATCAGAAAAAAATTCCTTGTTCGACAACTATGCTTCTGCTACAGATCTATCAGAGAAAGAATCACATCTTGATGTAGTGTCTATCATGATGACTGACATAACGATTGAGTCGACCATGGCAAGAGATGGAGCTAAAGATAAACCTCTAATGAAGGTTGTAGAGGAGCGGGATCATGAAATTGCTGCTTTAGGGATCAGATACAGGCTCGAAATACTGCTGGATCAAGTCAATCCCCAGCTACAAAAGCCAATGACAAAGGAAAGACTATCTTGCAAGAAAGTCAGCCACCACAATCCACCTCTGTTGCCTCCCTGTCAGTTCAACAGCTCTAGGATATGTTCACAAACTCCATAAGAGCTCAGTACGAAGGACCATTGCAAACCTCTTTTATGTACTCCAAGCCATACACCAAGAGAATCGACAACCTGAGAATGTCAGCTGGGTATCAACATCCAAAGTTTCAGTAGTTTGATGGAAAAGGCAATCCAAAACAATATGTTGCACGTTTCATTGAAACCAGTGAAAATGCAGGAACCAAAGGAGACCAGCTAGTGAACCAGTTCGTCCGTACCTTGAAAGGAAATGCTTTCGATTGGTATACTGATTTGGAGCCAGAAGTGATTGACAGTTGGGAATAACTAGAAAGGGAGTTCTTGAACCGCTTCTACAGTACAAGGCGTATTTTAGCATGATGGAGTTGACGAACACCAAACAGTGGAAGGGAGAGACAGTCATCGATTACATCAACCGATGGAGAGCTTTAAGTCTGAATTGCAAAGATAGACTTACTAAATTATCTGCAGTGGAGTTGTGCACTCAAGGCATACACTGGGAGCTTCTCTACATCCTACAAGGGATAAAACCTCGTACGTTTGAGGAGCTGGCAACACGCGCTCATGATATGGAGCTGAGCATTGCCAACAGGGGAACTAAAGATTTCCTAGCCTCTGAAGGGAGAAAATACAAAAATGATGCCAAGGGCACTGAAAAGATCGTGGGTAGTGCCACAAAAGAATCTATGGTCGTTCATGTGACCCCACTGAAATTTTCCTCCAAAGGAAAACAAACAAAATTTGAAAGAATGCACAATGAGGGTGAGAAGCGTCGTCCAACTCTTAAAGAACGACAAGAGAAGGTTTATCCATTCCCTAACTCTGATGTGGCAGATATGTTGGAGCAACTACTAGAGAAGCAACTTATTTAGCTACCGGAATGCAAGCGGCTGGAACAAGAAGGAAGAATAAATGATCCTAACTACTGCAAGTATCATCGAGTCATTAGTCACCCAGTTGAAAGGTGTTTCGTGCTGAAGGAATGAATTATGAAGTTACCTCGTGAAAAGAAGATTGAGCTAGATTTGGATGAAGTAGCTCAGACAAATCACGCTACAGTAACGGCAACTTCAAATGTTCCGATACTGTCTGTGTCTCATGCTCAAAGAGAAAGTCCGATCCAGTTTGGAGAATTCGAGCCTATAGTTGTTCGGTTCCAATAAGAGATTTAAACAGAAAATTTCGAAAAGAAAGATGAGCTTGTTGAAGATGCCAAGAATGGTGGATAGTAGTGATTCATCGAAAGAGAAGACAACCAAACTCCACCCAAAACGAGTCGCGTTCCTATCGAAGCTATAGAAGAAGAAACAAGACTCATAAAAAGAAAGGCAAAAAGATGACACAAAAGCCTAAGCCTGCTAAGAAAGAAGATAAGGACTTCCCTCAATTCCGACGGCTGGCAACTTCGGCAGAATTTCTCCCAATAAGCTTTCTCAATAATCATCCAGAGAAAGTATCAGAAGTTATTGCATGTCACACTGTTGGCATAGTGGAAGTCAACAACAATCATGTGACTGTTGAAGAAGTCAACAACTCAGAAGAAATGAAGCAAAAAACTTCTGTCTTCGATCCTATTAAGCCTTCAAGTGCTCGATCTTTAGTCTTTCAAAGATTGAGTATGGCCACGGTGGGAGAAGAAGACCAATGTCCAATGACTACTTCTGCTCGAACTTCAGCCTTCAAAAGGCTAAGTATATCCACATCAAAGAAAGATCAACCTTCAGCATCTGCTTTTGATCATCTCAAGACAACAAGCGATCAACATAAAGGAAGGATGAAAATCTTGAAGCCAACGTCATTCCATGAAGAAAACAATGATGAAAAGATTCACAGTCGTATCCCTTCACGCATGAAGAGGAAATTTTCTGTTGACATAAGTACAGAAGGTTCCTTGATAGTGAAGCCAAAACTCATCATATTGACGAATCCTACAAATGAAGAGGATAATCAAAACCATGATGAAATAAGAGCTTCTGAAGTTTAAATGAAGAAGCTCCTCATAGCAAGAGCCTAAACTGCATGATGTTCCTGGGCCGCATGAACTTAAAATGTGAACGGCCAAAAAAAAAACAAACTTTGTACGAACTACGTTACGACTTGATTCCTTTCATTATAAAGGGTATGTAGGCAACTTAAAAAAATTTAAGTTCAGTCGCGCATAAAAAAAATTCTTTTCGAGCTACATTATGACTTGATCCCTATCATTAAGAAGGGTATGTAGACAGAAACTTCAAGTTTAGTCCAGTTTAAAAAATTAAATTAAATTAATTTTTTTTTAAAAAAAAACTTGAACTACGTCATGATTTGATCCATTTCTTTAAATAAGAAAACTTAAAGAAATTTAAGTTCAGTCTATCAGAAAAGGTACCACAACCACCTAAGTATAACTTCATTTAAGAAAATGCAAATACAGACAAGTTTATTCGCGATAGACTTCTATCAGTCTATCAGCGATAAATTTCTTTCGTCTCTTACTAGTGACATGATCTATCACTGATAGACTCCTACCAATAATATGATCTATCACTGATAGACTATTTAAATTTGGCCATATTTGCAATTTTTTTTTATATTATGTTATATTTGCTAATAATTTGAGTGTAATGTTTATATTTACAACTGTCACTTAATTTTAATATAGCTTTTTCTTGGGGAAAATTTAATGGTCTTTGCACAATAATAATAATAATAAATAAATAAGGGTACATGTACTAAAGGACATATTTTCATGAACCTGTATGCGTCAAGTGAAAAAGATTGGTGAACTCAAATAATAATAATAATAATTAATAATAAGTGGAAGAGATAGGTGGTTTGAGTAGTAATATCGTTGGCAACTCAAACCCTTGATTGAAAAATGATACACTATTTTTGTTTTGTTATTAATAACTACTTTTGTAAATGAAACTGGTTTTTCACATATTTTCTTTGTCTAAGAAGAAATGACCATTTCTATTCTTATGCTTTTCAAAATAAATAGTTGTAATAGATAATTCCTTTTCACTTCTTGTCTCTATAAATGGATTGAAAATGTTTCGTAAATCAAATCAAATAATATAGAAATAAAGATATTAGTTAAAGTATAAATTTGGTCAGTGTAGTTTAAACAAAAAGTATTATTAAAAATGCAATTTCAATTTTCAAACTCATAATTTCGGGATAGTTTCCATTGATCTTTATGATTTCATTAAATTAATTTCACAAGTCGCGCCTAAATTATGTTCAACACACTAGAAATACTCACCTTATATATTATGAATCCATGAAAAATATCATAGAAAAAAGGTGAGCATTTTAATTTAGTAGAATATAATTTATAATTTAACTCATATTTTAAAGGAAACTATTTGATAACCTTGAATGTGGGCGACAAGAAACCTTCTAAAATATATAAATGGAATAGGAGCATTGGAATAGTTGTGGAAATTGTTCCTCCCCCCTCACTTTATACTTTTATTTTAATACATTTACAATTTTTCCAAAAAAAAAAAATCAATCTTAATTAATGAAATAATGTTTTTTTTTTCATTGTTTTGTTAATTATTTGAAGAGAAAACAAAATAGGTATTTATGAATTTTTATAGGACAAATGAAGTGATTGTTCGTTCAAACATATCACTATTGTTAAATCATGATCTTTTGTATCTATAGCCTATCACACTCATACACGAAGAAATGCATTACTTCATCAAGTAACCACTTCGAGCCAAATAGTTACAATAGAGTGAATGATGTGACCATTCATTTAAACATGTATCCATCATTAAATTGTAGTGTTTTATATCTATGTTCTAGATTGCATTCATACACAAAAATATTATTAACTCTGGCTTGAATAGTTATAACAAAGAACAGAGTTAGAATTATTATTATTGATTCATAAGTTACAAAAATAACACAAGGTTTCAAATTTTTCTCTTAAATTTTAAATTTCAATAGAGAAATTTATTTGATAAACAAAAACATGTATTTTTCTAGGGAAACAAAAAGGGAAAATATTTTTCTAGGGAAACAAAAAGGGAAAAGGGAGAATGAGAACTCAGAAATGATCCCCATATAGTTATAAAAACAAATCTTTCGAATAAATTATTTTAATTAATAAATAAAAATTTTAGACTTTTAAAGAAGTTAAAAATATTTATTATTGATATTATATTCGTATTAGTGATATATTTTATGGCTTATTTTTTACATTTCATGATTTTTTACGATACAATTGAATGTCAACTTACCCCTTATATCGATGTTAAAATCAATGAAAATATAAAAATATCGATAAAAATATGGACATGTGAATTAAAATTTAACACCATTAGTTTACTCATTTTCACTAATTCCCTACAATTTAAATTCTTAATAGCAGCAAAATAATTTCTTTTAATATTGTATTTTCACAAATGTCTAAATTTTATGAAAATTTTCAGTTTTGGATTTGGTTTTTAATTTAAATTAGAGTTATTATATATTCTTTGTTTTTTTCTTTTTCTTTTTCGCAAACGATCCCTGCAATTTGAAAATTGTCCCGCAATTTATATTTTATATTCCCAAGATTTTAGCACAACTTTTTCTTCATACGATTTTAACATTTTGTTCCATTAATTGAGCTTTGTTTTCTTTTGAATTCTTATACTTCTAAAGTAAAAGCAGAAAAATAGCATTTTAAATATTATTTTTCTCTCTTTTTCTTCTTTCTCTTTCTTTATTTCTTAATTTATTATTAAGATTATTAAGGTAAATATTGAATTCATAAAAAAACAACCGTGTTGTAATAACTTAGTCTAATAAGATTTGTTGCCTTACATCCTTATAATACTATTGATATGATAGCCTTTGTAACAATTACAAATAATTGGATCCAACGTTCATTTGGAGGCATGTTAACGAAAATATCATATACAATGAATTTGTACACGACTTAAATATTTAATAGAAATTTTTTATGCTACTTCTAATCTTTCGATAAAACATTTTTCAAATTTCCTTTTGGATGATTTATGATGAATTAAATTAGGATGGACAGTTTAATGAGCATGTTTGAGTTATTGATATAAAGATACAAGTGTAAAACTATTTTTTGTTTTTCATTTCATTCCTTCTATTTAAAAAGAGAGAGAAAAAATTATAAATTCGATGAATACACAACAAATGATCTAATTCTTTCCCACTTAGGCTTTCTGATTTTGGGCCTATTCTGACAATTTATTTGTTTGGCTTTGCATTTGTGTGCTTCTAAAAGAATGATTAAAAATTAAAATAATGTTTATATGGAATATGAACATAATTTAGTTCTAATTTTTTTTAATCTTTTAAAAAGAAAAAAATGAAAATATTTAGATTATTTCTTAAATCAACCTGGGACAAAATATTTATAATTGGCACTTTTAATTGTATACTGTACTTTAAAATCAAATTTCTCACACAGTATTGTATAACTCCAAATATTTTATCTTTACCAACTTCTAAAACTTGATAGTCATACAAATAAAGTTCAGATAATATTTATTTATAACATAAAAGAAAAAAACTACAAATAGTAACAATAGTATTTGTTGTGGGTAATTTCAGACGAAAGAGCAAAATTGTCTCGAGAGACTATGTGAGCACAAAATAAATCCGAAAAGGATAGCTAAGGCAAAAACATGATAGATAGGGTACAAGGAGTGGTCCAAGAAAAGAGGGAGAAATGGGTTGAAGCCCATTCCAAACTTGGCAAAACCTCCGAGAATTATCCCATACAAGTCGTCCGGTCCGGTGAAGCCTATAGGAATGGGCCAAAGCCCATTTCGTGCTCCTTGGGCCGAGCCTGGCAAAACCTCCAAGAATTATCCCAATTTAGTTGTTCGGGGTCGAGAGAAGCACGAAAAATATCCTATCCTAACTAGAGGGATTAGGGTAATAAACCTTATAAATACACCATTCAACACTCTTTGAGAGCTAAGTGAATTCTGAATGGAAGTTTATATTCTTTTCTTTAATTCATGGACTAATTTATAAATTGGAGTGGACGTGACACCCGCCAATTGGTGTGCAAACTTTTTTTTTTTTTTTAATCTTTTAATTTCACCAAATTATAATCCAAATCTAGATAAATATATTACGATATAATATTAACTTAGATAATGCCTAATAAGTTCTCATTTGAATTTTTTTATTTTTTATTTTTTAAAAAAAGTATTCTTCAATAATCTACAAACACACGCATTTTACAAAGTTGTTGAATTTTAGAGAAAATCAATATTATAATTAAAATCTGTGAGTTTTGGTATTATTCAATAAAATTTGATATGTTTGAAATCAATGAGTTTATTAATTTTTTATGTTTTGTTTAAATTAAATTAGTTGGTAAGTTATCGGAAACCACGAATATGGTTAGCGAACATTTAACCAAGATTTAAAATGTCTACAAAATAATCAAAGTCTTAGTTTCATGAATCAATAAAATATCGATAAAATGTTGATGTTGATAAATATTTTTTTTTTAAAAAAAATCAAATATAATAATCTAAAAATAAATTTAAATTAGTAAATAAATATTTTATGACTTAAAAAGAAATCAGCATATCTAATTATCTATTATTTATATTATATTTATGTTATTAATATTTTGTTGTTTATTCTTTACTTTTCATGTATTTTTCTACAATATAATAAAATATCAATATCGAACTGGTACAAATATGGAATATCGATTTGATACAATGTAGTTAACTAACCTAAGTTAAATTTGATAAAATTAAAAGGGGTGAAATTCAGAGAAAAATTAAACTAACATGGTTGTTTTCAAAAGTATTTATAAAAATATTATTGTTTGAAAACTATTTATAAAAAAAAATATTGTAGTTTTTTTTAAAATTGTGGAGTCTTCGAAATTCGACCGACCGAAGTTGAATTCCATTCTTTCTATTTTTTTAATTTTTCATTAATTCGACCTCCATTTTTTTTTTTAATTTTCCATTATGTTATTATTTAGTATATTCCACTTTACATTTTTTTTTATTATTTTTTAAACCATCTTAACTTAACTCTAAAAAGAACAAATTAAAAAAATAATATCTCATAAAAATAATAAAGTGTAAATTAAAATATCTCATTTATATAAAAATAATTACAAAAAACAATGTGTCCCACAAAGCGAACGTCGTCAATTTCGAGCTGGTTGTCATTACCGACTTCGAACTCAAGGTTGCTCTGGTTCTTCTTGATGTTGCTCTGATAACTCTACAAGCGTTTCATAATATAAATATTCATTATGCTCTCCACGACTCCGACCATGTTCAAGCACGTATGAAGACGATGGACCAACCTCTAAGTCATAATATCTTGAACCAAATGTTGGCATCATCATCATCGGACTAACATAATTAGTTTGGCTCTGTGTCTACATCATAGGGGTAACTCTTCCACATTGTGGGCAACCTCATCGAACTCATCCTCTTCTCGAACAGATCTTCTACGTCTAGGAGCTAGTGGAGGAAAATTAGGTATATCATACATATAATGTATCTCTTCCATATGGCTTTAGTTGTCACTGCATATAGGTTCGAATCATTCGCAATATCATGGAGTCTATTGTTGTTCGGTTTATGTGAATTATAAAAAAATTAGATAATATTTAAAATAAATTTAATTTCAAAATAATTAGATAATATTCATTCATTTACCAGATGACCCACAACTACTCCCACGAGTGACGTAGCACCCTGTGATATTATTATACCAATGAATGTAGTATTGGTGACATTCCTGTTAAACTGTTCAATAGAAACCCTCACCGCAATAAACCTTGCACGATAGTGCCATTCACTACCAAATGTGCAACTTTTTCGGACCAATCTCCAGTTCTAAGTCAATATCACGTTGAAAACCAAATTGTCTTATCACCTGTCAAGAAGATGTCATTCACCAATGTGAAAACATATGAGAGGACTTATCGTTCGCCGTATGTTTTGACCATTCATACAGAAATTGGGCAAAGTGTTGTCTAATAAGTTTGTAAGGCTCCCAAATAACTTGAAACACAAAATATTATATTGGAAAACATTAAAGACAAATACAATAAAAATTTGTACAAAATAATCAATTTGGTTTAGTGTTAATATACCCGATCGGGTTGAAGTAGATCAAAAATGCATATGTACTGGCTGACTACATATGTGGCTGTCCTAGTCACACAAGATTTGTCACTTCACCTAAATTTTTAAATTGATAATTTAGATTCTTAATTAATTAGATCAGTCATATAAAAATTAAATTGAATTAAAATAACATACCGAGATGCCATTTATGAATTAACTAGATCAGTCATATAAAAATTAAATTAATAATTTAGATTCTGAATTTTTACTCCACTTAGTATTATAAAATATGTTTGAAACAAATTGTTAATAACATATATATATTACCGAGTGTATTTATCTTGACGCTCCAAAGCAACCCTTATTTCTTCTATCTTTTCTCGAAATAATTTACGCAATTAAAAGAATGTTATTTGAGCAAGAGCATTTATCAGCAACATTTGAGCTCCTTTGAGGACGCCATTTATGTACTTATAGATTTTTCGTCATCCATTCATATCTGAACCCTCTATCATGTGCTTGAGTCTATTGCTCTATACTAATGTTGTAAAAAAAAAAAAAAACACTCAAACAACTCCGATTTATTCTTTTGATGTCTTCAATTGCTTTATTAAACTTCCAAATTCGAAACTGATACTCGACACGTAAACATAATTTTTCGATGTATTAAATTTGTATTTTTTTTTTTTTTATTAAAGTTGCTGACAATATGTCATAAGCAGATAGTGACATTTTGGTCCCGTCCAATCATTTGCTGGATTGTTCACTGCTGTGACTATGCCAGCATGTCGATCTGAAATTAAACACACCCCTTCATTGCTGAAATTAAACACACCTCTTCGTATGTTACAATTTTTCTCTAGTGTTTTAGGAACCATCCCCATGAATCTGCAGACTCTTCATCTGCAACGGCAAATGCAAGTGGAAGAAGATGCCCATTCGAATCAACTGCTATAGCAATCGACAATTTTCCTCGATATTTGTCATACAAGTGGGTACCCATCTATCTGAATTATCGGTCGAAATTTATTAAAAGCTTTTATACAAGGACCAAATGCCCAAAATACAGAAGTTAGGATAACATGGCCTTCAATAAGCATTTCTTTCACTCTGCACTCTACACGTGTTCCGGGATTGATTTGCCACCTGGATAACAATTTGTAAAACTCATCCCAATCATCGAACATTTTAGCCAACGCTTTTCTTTTGCCCTCTCACATCCTATGGTAAGGAACATAATATCCAAACTTTGATTTGATGTCGGACTACAATTGTGTCACGCTGATAGATGTTTTTCTCTTACGGCATCACAGAACTCTAGTGCAATAATTGATGAATCCAATTGCACATGACTTTGACTCAATTTTGAATAAAAATATGTATGTTGCTCATCATACTTGGTGATCTTGAACAAGCCATGCGATTTTTTCTTTATTGCACGAAGTCTCCATTTGTACCTTCTTCCCACTTCTTACATTGTATTGCCAGCAAAACATTTGACTGCGTATTGTAGCATTTCTTTGTCTTGACAAATCATTCTTTTATGCAACTAAGCATTGTTAACGTCCACAGGGGCTACAATTGGGTCATGTTCTTGAATGCTATCTTGTACATTCATATCCAAATTGTTGAATGTATTTGAAGGCAACTCATGTTAACGATCATCGAAATCCAACTCTTCAAATTCATCGTCCGTTTTTATTTTGAAATCTCTATATGATTGTTAGCTGCCATATCTTTATTATCACATAGCGATGCAACTGAGCCCATATCAGGATCACTACATTGAGTTGGATCTTCAAACTGACTAAATGGTGCATTCAAATTTATATCCAACCCTGTCATATTTACATTTACATATAAATGCACTAAATTCGGGAGTGACATTACGATTGAGAACATCAAGTTCATAACTTGTGCATTCGGAATAGGGAATGACATAAACCTTACTGATATTGATGGTTCTAGATTAGGATGTCTATATATTATTTTAAACTAATTTGTTCCCATTGACATCAAAACCATTTCAATGAATTGTTCAAATACAATTCCACTGTTCACATTTATGCTAAAACTCTCATTTGGTGGTTGGTCATAATAAGTCCATCAATAGCATCAATCATATTACCATTTGTAAACAACAAAAATCCCAAATATTTGTCCGCCATTTCTTAAAAAAAGACAAAAACAAAAAGTACATTACTAATTGTTCTACTAATTATCAAATTTAAACAAAAACAAATCACAATAAGAAATATAAGAAATATATTTAAAAAAACACAATAAAAATCATAATAAGGTAAACTTTTTAAAACTATTTTTAAACATAGCAATAAATTAAACTTTTTTAACTATTTTTAAACATAACAATAAATTAAACCTTTTAAAAATATAGTCAAAATATTTTTTCAAGGTTAATACTAAAAAAATCAAATATCATAAGAAATATATACAAAAAAATCACAATAATTTTATATTAAACTAAAAATATTAAAATTTTAAAACTATAGACATCAACTTTTTAATCATAACAATAAGGCAAACTTTTTAAAACTATTTTTTCAAATTAAAAAAAATAAAATATTATAAGAAATATATTTAAAAAATCACAATAATTTTATATTAAACTAAAAGTATTAAAGTTTTTAAATTATAAACATCAACTTTTTAAACATAACAATAAGGTAAACTTTTTAAAACTCTTTTTTCAAATTTAATGCTAAAAAAATAAAATATCATGAGAAATATATTTTAAAAAATCACAATGATTTTGTATTAAACTAAAAATATTAAGGTTTATGAACATCAACTTTTTAAACATAACAATAAATTAAACATTTTAAAACTATTTTAAACTATATTTTTAAAGTTACTAAAAAAATTCAAATATCATAAGAAATATATTTTTTAAAAAATCACAATAATTTTGTATTAAACTAAAAATATTAAAGCATAAACATCAACTTTTTAACATAACAATAAACTATACTTAAATACAAACAAAATATAAATAAGATTAATATGTTAGTATAACATAATATAAATAAGATTAACACTAATAACAACTACTAAGATTGATAATAATAGAGAAAGAAC
The DNA here is from genome assembly GCF_009727055.1 of Benincasa hispida. Classification (NCBI taxonomy): domain Eukaryota; kingdom Viridiplantae; phylum Streptophyta; class Magnoliopsida; order Cucurbitales; family Cucurbitaceae; genus Benincasa; species Benincasa hispida. The sequence goes on along the minus strand of NC_052360.1, from coordinate 59,998,590 downwards.
TACTAACATTAATATGTAAATATTATTGAATTCAACAACTACTAAAAAATTAACATGATAGATCTATTAAATATAAAAAAACTAGTAATAAATAAACAGTAAACTCACAAATTTAATAATGATTTTACTTTTTCCCTAAAGTGACAATAGTCTCTCTTTTCTTTGCTATTTGTTATCCGACAACAAAAACTATGAAAAAAAACAAAATATTATGAGAATATAAGAATTTTGTTAACGTTTCCTCTTTTTTGTTCTTTGTTTTCTAAACAACAACAAAAACTATAAAAAAAAATATATAATAGTACGAGAATGGAACAAAATTTACAATTATATTTAAAAAAATGAAATTTTGTATAGTAAACGTACAAACTTCACAATTTAGTGAACGAACATGAGAGAAGAAGAAGATTTAGAACAAAAAATGGAGTGATGAAGAAGACAGAGAACGATGAAGAAATGAAGAAGGTAGAAGCAAACTTGTTGGAGCTTTAATTAGGTTCGAAGAAGAAGGCAGAAATGAAGAAAATGCAGAAGGCGGAAGCAAACTTCGAAGAAGAAAGAAGGCAGAGAGTTTCTGCAATGTGAGAAATGAGAAATGAGAACGAGGGAGGGGATTAAAAACTTGTAGGTCAGAGTTTTCAAAACTCGACCCACGGGAATTAAATTGACTGACAGATAGCATTGGAAATTAAAGACAGATGGGACGAATCGCTGCCATGTGCAGCAGCTTTAATTATGTCAAGGGTTGAACCCTCGACATGCGTAGGTTGAGTGTTAAAATCTCGACATATCTGAAAGTAGATCTGAACTTCTTCTTTCGTTTTTAGGTTCAAAACAACTATATCATCCAATGAACCTAGAAGCAAATCACAGAACATAATACTTGAATCAGGCAGCAGCTTCATAACAAGTTCATTGACGCATGGCAAAATTGAGCTCCATAATCTAAAGAACACTTTTTTTTTTGTGAGAAAACAAATTTTAATTTAAATTACAACCTAAAAAGTTTAGTTGGGTAAATTTTTGCAATCAAGCCCGGTAAACAAAATCAGTAGGGCCCACCGCCAGATCTTAAACCTAGTCAATGAAGTGAGCATTAGAAGGATTTGGATACTGATTATGTGCATAAATAATAATAATAATAATAAATATTAGAGAAAAATATTTTTTAGTCACTAGATTTTAAATCTAATTTCTACTTTTACTCTTTTAAATTTTAAAATATTATACATATAATCTTTAAATTTTAATTTAGTTTCTAGATTTCAAAATTGTACTATTTTACATTTGATATAAAAGTTTTACTTTTGACCTCGATTTTTCATTAAATATTCATTTTTCGTCTTTAAAAACTATAGTTAATTTATGTTAAAAAATTAAAAATCGTTAAATGAATTATAATCAATCAAGTTTCATTAATTTTAAAATTTCACTTCATAACTATTTTTAATTAATAATAGAAATTGACATAAATGATTGAAAGTTAATGGAAATTTGAGGTTAAAAATATAAAATCTTAAAATTCAGATACCAAATTTAAATAAAACTCATATTTCAAAGGTGAAATTGTAATATTTTGAAACTTATGTACTAAATTAAAATAAAACTCAAAACTTAAGGATTAAAATGTGTAATATTTTAAAATCTAGGGACAAAAAAATATTATTCATAACTATTATATATAAGCAATACGTCTACCTTATAAAAAGATGACGTAAAATAGTGGTAAATTTCAATTTTAAATTAGAAAAGGTTAGTCGTGATGTTCGATAAACCAACGTTAAATTATTATAATTGAGTTATAATTACTAAAATATCATTTATATATTTAATTTTCAATTTATTATAAAAATTGTGGATACAAGATAGAGTAGATATGAAAAGAAATGTTTGTATATACGAATGGATAAAATTTAGATTCACAAACCGTTAGAAAAGATAATAACGTGTGAATTAAAAAAATTGGTATTTAACAAACTTGCAACTTGAAAGTGTTTTAATAAATTAATAGGGCACTTTCCGAATAATCATTTCATTTTTTGTTTTTCGTTTTTAAAAATCAAATCTATAAATATATCTTTCATCTCCAAATTTTCTTATTTGTTATCTACTTTTTATCAATGATTTAAAAAATCAAGTCAAAATTTAAAAACTACAAAAGTAGTTTTAAAAAATTGTTTTATTTTGAAATTTGACTAAGAATTCAACCATTATACTTAAAAGAAATATGCATAAGAAATAGGCTTGAGATTCTTCCATAGCTTAGTATATTATTATTACAATAGCAATTTCAAACGAAGCATAGATTAATTTGAAATTGTTGTAGTTTTTAAAATAATTGATAATTATGTTTTTTTTAAATTAACTATAATACAAGCTGATTATAGTGTTTGATAAATATTAATTTATTTTGTTTTAAATATAGTAACTAAAATAAATAGATATAAAGAAGTTCGTATTTTTTTTTATAATTTATAATTTATAATTTTTTAAATAATTGGTTAAAAAGTTTATATTTTGTTACTTTATATTAATGATTAAGGATTAAGAAAAATAGATTTAATTCATATGATATCATTTTAAAAAAAGATAATTGCATTCAAATTATGAAAAAACAGAAGATAGTTTTTAGTTATTTGAGAAATATGCTAGATATATAAAACAAATCTTTATATTACGTGATAAAATTAAAAAAAAATAAATTTAATTAAAAAGTTTATGATTTTACAATAATCTAAATAAATGTTTTTTTTTTAAATTTTAATATATTTAATTGTTTTACAAATGCAACTATTAAAATTAGGTCAAAAGGAATAAAAAATGATTAGGTGCTGTCTAGACTATAACAATTCCTCATGTTTTCCTTTTTTTTATAAGAAAAAATATGTTTGAAACAGGACTATTTTTAATAAATAGTCGTCACAGCGGCACGAAAATAGGGGCAGTCCAAACAACGTCTAAGTTATTGTTAATGAATTCACTTTTAACCCACTCAAAATTATTCGGAGATCCATACGGTCTAACTCCACCTCAATGGTCAAAATGTGTGGGATAAAGTTTTAAAAAGAAAAAACAGTCTAAATATTCAACTCTAGAAATTGTTCAATTAATATTAACAGCGACTTAAAATTAAAATAGACTCTTCGATGTGAAAGACTAGTTAATTAATTTATTTTTCTTTATCAAATCATTCCTTTTCAAAATGACTTTATTTTCTCTTAATAGCTTTCTCAAAAACTATTTTGATTATTTTTATTTTCTACTAAAATATCTTTGACCTTTTCATTTATTTTTCTTTTTATCACCATATGTCCTTTGATTTCTGGTTGTGAGTAAAAATATTATAAATTATATTCGTATTTATTTATGAAATTAATTAGGGTAACCTCATATAATTTTTAATGGATTAATTAATTAATAATGAAAGATTCATTTTAATTAGATAAGTAAAATAATATTTTCTGTTTGAAACTAATAATAAAATTAATTAATACGTGTTTTAAATAAATATCCTTAATTATATTAAATTGATAAATTTTTATCAATAGAAATTTTAGTTTAGTGGAATCTATTTATTATAAATTTTATTTGCATCAATTAATTTTAATTGAATAACATAAATAAATATATTTTTATAACAAGAATAAGAGAACAACATATGATATGTCAATAATGAAAGTTAATAAAAAAAATATTAGAAAAATGTTTTAAAGTAATGAATTTTTGTACTAACTAGATTAATTAATCATAATTTAATAATTAAATCTATTTAAGATATTGTTAACTAATTAATTAATAATTTATGTAAATAAGTAGTTATATTCATTAATAAATTTTTATTGTAAAAATAAATTATGTAAATATTTTATTATATTATTATTGATTTTTTAAAACAAATAATTGTATTAATCTTGTTAAATTAATATTAATTAATTAATTAACTATATTGAAAATGAAACTCTAAGAAGTATAGACATAGATATGAATGGGATACGGATACGATACGATATGGTGATACGTAAATTTCTAAAAAACTAAGATACGGATACGTTGAAGATATGTTATTTTCCAATTAATTGTTATAATACATATTTTAAGTTAGATTAAAATGAACTCAAGAAGAGTGTGAAACTTGAAAAAAACATCCAATGACGTTGAGGAGTGGTTGAGTGACTGGAGCAAACGGTAGGAAAGAAGTAGATGATGAAGATTAAAAAATGAAACTAATGATGAATGGGTGTGAATCATGATTTAGATAGTGAGAGAGAATAGAAGAATGGAGATTTAATTATGTTTCGGGTTTTTTCTTTTAACATTTTATATTTTTATCATTTTAAATTTATTTTGTTTTGGATTGCTCGATTTAAGTGGACTTTTATATTTGGGAGTGATTTTAAAATGGTAAATCACTTTTGTAATTTTTAAAATTACTCTAAAACTAATTTTGATGGTATGAAAATTACATTTAAAAGTGTAAACTCAAAAACTAAATTTACTTTTAGTAATTAAAACTTAAAAGTGTGTTTTTTAGTGATTTTGAAAATGAAAAAAAAAAATGATTTTGATGATTTAAAATCATTTCGAGACACACACTTAAATAAAATGGGCGTGGGTTGACTTTTTAAGTGGTTGGGCTTAAATTTAAAAAAAATGACAAAGCGTATCCCTTCACGTATCTAGAAGTAGATAAGCGTATTTGAAAAAAAGAAAAAATCAAATACTTCCCATCACGTATTTGACATGTATTTAAACATATTCGTACCTGATACTGATTCTCTGCACAATTAGAAGTATATGTGCTTCCTAAATGAAACTACATATAAAATGAACAAGATAAGAGGGGGAAAGAGAACCCACCGTTTTGAAAGATAAAAGAAAAATCATTGTTTGTGGTAAAAGAGGATGCTTAAGAATAATTTCCAAGTGTTGAAAACTATGTAACAAACATAGGTTTTGCATATTTGTGTCAATTTCCATCCAAAAAAATCTTCCAACTAAACGATTCTTTAAGAGTGTGTGACCCATCAACTTTATTGTGTTGAGTAAGTTAAAATGATCAATTGGCCTACTTATTCTATAACCCGTTAAATGACTCCACCCCATGATCTCGATCTTCAGGAGTGTTCACTATTAAAACAATAAAGTTTGACTCGGCATACAATCTACAAATGGATCAAATTTAGATTAAAAATAAGTTTGATAAATTTTGAATTTGATTTAATATGAATCAATTTGGACACAGTTAAATGTTTATCTCAAATCAAAACTAAATTTGGATATAACCTATAATTTATCTTGAGTTAAACTTGAACATATTCTAAATGTTTTTCCAAATATTAAAAAAAATGTAAATTCAAAATTTAAGAACAAAGCCATATTCTTTTTCACCAAGTAGAAATATTAGTTGGCTATGAATTGATTTATATAATAATTTATTATTATTATTTTCACATTTTTTTTACTACTTTGTATTAACCATGGTTAGGATCCCATGGTTGGGATTTTATTTTCCTTAAAAAAAAAAACAATGAATTATTTATTTTGTTAAACTCTTGCGAACGCAGATTGAAATTAATGTATCATTGTTTGAAATAACTATATATTTAAATGCATTATTTGATATTAATTAAATCTAATAGATTTATATAAGCATTTAATTCGTCAAACTCTTGCGAACGCACCCGGTGAAGTGAAACCAATATTTATTTAAAAATATTATTAAAAAGTATTTGTTTCTTTTTAAAAAACAATTAATCTAGTCTACAAATAATATAATATTTCGAATAATATTTTGACCATCATATACGTAAGATCAAATCATTCTAGAATATGTTAAAAAAAATAAAATTAATTTAGTCTATTTTTTTTTGTTGACCATGTAGTTTCGTTCAATTAGATGATTAGAATCTTGCATTACAAATGAAATACTCTCATACGTCATACCTTAGGAGTATTATTATAATTTAAATAGAGAATAACAATTCAAATATATAATAAAATAAAATCATGGTCAAAGTAAGCTAAGCTAAATTGGTATAATCTCAATTATTAAAGGCCGGAGGTTGGAATCTCCATCCTTTCAATTGAGTTGTCATAAAAGGAAACTTAGAGTAATTTTATCTTCACAAATAGTTGTGCTATAGAAAAAAGTTATGAACTCGATCGAATGGTATACTTGTCACCTATGGAATCTATTATGAAACTTAAAGAATAATTTAGTACTTTAGAAAAATTAAAAAAACTCGTCAACTAAGTATTTAGTTGAATCTCAATTGTGTTAGTAGTACATTTATACACAATAAAATTTAGTTATGAACAAAATTGTATATAATGTTAGTTTTTTTTTTTTTTTTTCATCCATCACTACCCAAATATAAGTAGATACATAAATCGTAGGGTTTTCTTGTCTCGTGCTAGGATTATTCCATGATTAAACTTGACCAAACTCAACTTTGTGCAAAGTTAGTTTTAGCGAAATTGGTAAGTTTACAAGATTTTTACATTTTTTTTTGTTAAAATTTGTGGATAAATTAATAGAAATACTATTTAGGTAAAGATGGTAACATTTATTTAAGTTTAGAGTTAAATACGATGAATTGAAATTTTATTTTGAGATAGAAAATGTTATTTCATAATTTAACTATTTTATTCATAAAGCAAAATCTAATTATATGAGTTTAGGATTAAATTTTAGTTTAGTCTTATATTGATCTTCAAACTTTTAATTCAACTAAATTAAAATTTAATATTTAAATTTTTTTACTTTAATTACTGAATGTTTATAATGTCTATTTTAATTTATAAACTTTTTAAAAAATATAATTGTTTTGATCCTTCACCTAATTTACTTGCCACAATAGTCTCTAAATTTTATATATACGTATATATGTATGTATAACTTTAAGACTAAAAGAATTTCAAGTTTAGGAGGCTAAATGAAATCAATAAAATCCAAGGACTAAAATAGATATTTTGAAAGTTTATAAACAAAAATTTTATGAAAAGAAAAAGAGATCAAAATAGATTTAAATTTTAGTTTTTTTTTTTTTTAAAAAAATTATTTTCACAAACAAAGCTAGGATACGAAGCATGTAAGCAATCTAAAATTTTAAATTTTAGTCTTATTTTAGTTCACGAAACTTTCAAACGTGGTTTTATTTAAGTCTTTTTTTTTATGAAAATAAGAGGATTCGAAACACAATCTTAATCATTAATAATTTCACCATGCCATTTTATTCGTCTTTTTACATTTATTTTGATTTTAAAATTAACGACACAATTTTGGGTATATGTATCATCGTGTTAATATAAACATGGTTTAAGGCTACATATGTTAGAAACAATCATTTTGGACAAAAAGGATCCATTTTTTTTTTCTTTAAGAAAAATTTAAAGACTAAAATAAACATTTGAAAAATTGAAATACCGAAGAATCAAAATAGAAAAAAATGTTCATCAACTAATATAAGATTTTTCTTTTTTTAAAAAATCAATCTTTTATACCCTTTTGTATTATTTAAAAATTTAAACAATTGTATCAATTAAAATCTCGAATTGGTTTAAGGAATTTAGAACTATTTAATGTTGAAAAAAAAAACAAAATTTGACATTTTTTTTTAATTTTTAACACAAAGCTTTCTAACTTTTAGCTAGTTTCTTCAGATCTTTTTTTAGCTAGTGTGATCAAGTATTTTTTCTGATTATTTATTTTTTTCTTTCTTCGAATTCATTCTAGTTCTAGCTTCTTTTCTTTTGCTCATTTTCTCACTCTTAACTTTGGTTCTTGCTCACATTCTCGTTGTTGCCTTGTGCACTTGTTCAATTGATATCTAGCAAAACTCTATTTGTTGTCAATGTCGTGTGTTGTCAGAGGAAGAAGAAAATAACTTCGTTTATTGTTACCAGACATGAAATGCATCGAAGAAAACTTAACAAAGAAGATAGAAAGAAGACTAAGGGAGAGAAATATTACGAGAGAGTTGAAAAAGAAAGGAAGACAATAAATTATTAGAAAAGAAAAGAAACCTTATTTTAAAAATACATCAAATAATATTCGCTCAATTCTCTAGTATTAATTAATCCTAAAGTTATTCTAAATTATATTTTCATAAAAATATAAATGAAAATTTAAATACACACACAGCGCGTGCGAATCACGCTTCGAGAGCGCGTGGACTTCAACAACTTTGGTCTGTGATCCCAGTCTACTTTAAACTTACAAGTCTAAAACGCCCAAAAAAAAAAAAAAAGAAAAACAAGAAAAAAACCCACCGGAGCTCTCTCGTTCCAAAACAAAGCCCCCATTGAGAAGAAGAATTTGCAAAAAAGCAAATAAAAGGAGAGAAACCCATTTATCTTTCTGTTCTCTACGATGCGAATAACCCAATTTTTTCATTATTATTTCATCTTTTAAGAATCCTGCTTCTCCCCTTTTCCCCTTCAATCGTATGATCCTCCAGGAGCCGAATTATTCAAAGAGAAATTTTAATTTTAATCAAAAGGGTATAGTTCAACTTGATTATGGCTCCGAATTTGATTCTTTCCACTCTTGTCAGTTCGATTCTATGTCTTTTCCTGTTGTTCTCGAGTTTCATTGGCCCCTGTCATTCGTTCGTCGATTTTGCTCCTCACAATACCTTCACAGTTTCTAGCCTTACATACCCTGATACCCATTTGCAGCCATTTCAGCTCCGCTATTTTAGAGGTGCGTGTTTTGATTCTTTTTAAATCCTGTTCTGGGTTCTTTTTTCTTTTTCTTTTTTTTTTTTGTCCCATGTGGATTTTTTATTGAGTGATTGATTGCTTCATTACGTCAACAACTTGAACAATTTGTAGAGTTTCGTAGTGCTTTGTTTACTTGTTCTATGCTAGTGAAGTAGCGCCCCCGATTTTATTTATTTATTTAATTTTTAGTTTTGTGTATTTCAGCTGATCACTTGATAGATGATGATTAGTGGGTCGGCGTTAGAATTTTAAAATTGAGTTATTTTTGGAATTTTGTGGGATTCGTTATCTTGTTTGCTCGTGTTTTCTGGGTCAGTTTCCATTTCAAGATTGCGTGTTGAAGAATTCAGGTGGGGTTTTAGTTTAAGATCAGGTTCTGTTTGATGAATAGATCGCTGTTGGGTTTAATGTAATCCTGAATTTGGAGCTACATGCTTGTGTTGCTTATTTTTGTTTGAACATTATGTGATTTTTAATTATCAATCTTCAACTGTATTTAATGATAGAGTTACAAATTTTGAGTTGATTAAACAATGGAGGTTATGTACTATATACAAAGTCAGCTCTGTTTCTGCGGTTAACAGTGGAGACAATGATGAAATGGTCTCAGGAAAGGATTTTCAAGCTTATTTAACCATGGTCTCCTGACTAGAAATTAGGGTTTTTTTAATGGAAAGGTTTTATTTATTCTTTTACAATTTTTGTTTTAGTGTTTTACTTTTAGATCTTAAATGTTAAGGAGTTTAAGGAATTTAGTTTGTTGTTTGAGATGAGTATGCAAAGATTTCTTCTCTTCAACCTTTTTTAAGTTTGTAATTTTGTTGTTTTGTTTTCCCTGTTCCAGTTGAGTTGCCGCCATGGTTCTCATCATTGTCTATTTCATTGAACTCAGATGTAGATCTCGTAAGTACCGAACCAAGTTTGAAAGTAGAACTACTTAAACTCTGATATCTGATGATTGTCCTGTGACTTCAAGTGGCCTGTGTTGATTTTTATTTTCTCGCTCTGATATATTTCAACTCTGCTGCTGCAGTTGTAGTCCGTAATTGTTTTCTATTATAAAACTTTATGTTAGATTTGCCCTGGAAATGTTATTAGTCACATTACAATTGCAATATCTCTTAGTATCTCATTTTCCTGTTTCTTACTGTGCACATTGTTTTCAGGCCATCACAAAAGCAAGAAAGATACCGAAGCGTGCTTTGCCTATTATTTGTTTCAGAGAAGGCAGCCCCCCACTGCCGGATGCTTCAAACACTTCCATAATAGATTCAGGTTATTTGACTTAGCTACAACTTCTATTTTTTTAATTTTTTTATTATTATTCTTTTTAATATCCGCGAGTGTCCGGGCCAGCTTATGCGTACCTCGTCTAATCTCATGGGACAACCCATCTGGCCTTACAACAGGTCAACATTTGGGTGTCAAGGAAACTCGTAGGAAATTAATTCCTAGGTAGGTGGTCACCATGGATTGAACCCTTGACTTCTTAGCCATTTATTGAGTTGATTTAGCTACAACTTAAAACAAGCTTCTTTTAGTTGTTCTAGTCTGTCTGCATAAATTCTTCTGAGCCTTGTGTTTGACTTTGAACAGTTTATCTCTAGGATGTATTTTTAGTAACATGTTTTAAGATAGTTATTCTTTCCTTGAAATAAAAGAAAGTAATGTAAATAGGCTTTAAACACATTTTCCTGAAAACCATATTTGGGACTAGAAAGAAAGGCGCTAACCACTCTAAATTACGTTAGCCATTTGAGGCTATGGTTTTATTTTAAGTGGTTTTTTGAAGTTCTCTCCTGCAACAGGGTTGGCTCCTTTGACCAACGTTTCAATTGAGGGGATCCAAGGTCATCAAAATCTGGAGCTATGCTATCCAATGCAGCGATATATTGAAGTAAAGTTGACAAATGAGCAGGTATATTGAGAATCACTTTCCTTTTCAAGTAAAAATGTAGAGTACCTCTTTTGGAAATGAAAACCATAGGTCCGTTTGATATCTATTTGGCTTTTGGTTTTTGGTTTTATAAACATTGTGCATATTTTCTTATAACTTCTTTACGATGGTTTTCATCTTTCTTATTTGAATTCTTAGCCAAATTCCAAAATCAGAAACATATTTCTAAAAACTACTGTTTTTTAGTTTTCAAAACTTGATTTGGTTTGGTTTTTTAAAACACTTGGAAAAAGTAGATAACATAACAAAACAAATCAATAGGTGGAAAGTAGCGTTTTTGAGGTTAATTTTTAAAAACCAAAAACCAAAAACCAAATGGTTATTAAATGGGGTCTTAGTGTAATTCAGATATCAAATTATATCTTTATGCTTTTGTTTTGGCTTCTCTTATAAGATGTTTCTTTCTAATGCCTATTCTGTTTTATCATATTTACTGCAACTTCCCTTGGTTTTAAAAATTCCCTGATTTGAACCTTTCCTCGTTTTATTTTTTTGGTTGTTTGGCTGGTGACACTGATTTCGTTTATTTGGTTCAGATACCTCCAGGAGTCTGGTATTTTGGTCTTTTCAATGGCATCGGGTCTTCAAGAACACAATCGAAGATGGTACGTGTATGTGCATGCACACATCATGCACATTGCAAATTTTGGATTATTGACTAATCGAGTGGTTACATTTTTTTATTTTTATGATAAGAAAAATATCATTCATTTATGGCACCAAAGGAAATGAAATGACAGAAACTTATCTCCTTTCGTTGCAGATAGTCCGTGGGTCTTCATATACTTTCACTGCCAATGTTACAGTTGAAGGGTGTTCACCCTCTACAATGTTTGGACAATATTGCAATCAAACAGTTGATCCGCTCTCGTGTTCTTTATCGGATGGTCGTAATGTTGCTGAAAATGTTTTAGAAGCTATGTCATATAACCAAACAGTTGAAAGTTTGGTTGCATGCAGGAGTACATTTAAAACATCTTGTCTTGGAGACGGTGAAACAAAAATGTACTACTTGGATGTCGAAGGTGTGGCAGAGGAGCTGACCATTTCAGCAACAGATGTGAGTCTCAACTTAACACGGTCAGATAACTCTAGTAATGTCAGTGGGATTAGTTTGACGGGCTTTGCTCGTCTTGGTGCAATTCCTTCAGCTGCCCTGCATGATTATTCCAGTAACTTAAACACGGGCCCTTTGGTTATCCGTTCTCCAAAAGTTGGCCGATGGTATATCTCCATAGGTCCTCTTAATCTTTCAAAAGAACTTGGAAGCGTTGCGGCCAACAATGCGAGAGTTTGTTATTCCATAGAATCATATGTGCTTCAATGCCCCTACGGAAAGACTGGACCTAATTGTACATGGAACAGATACATCCTTCAGGTAAGACAATAAATAGGAATATAGCTTCTTCCTTCATTATTGTTGTTCTTCAGCTTTTAATGTTTTGTTTTTCATTTAGATTCGATAAAGCATAAATTAGGAAATAGAAATACAAACTACTGTCTGAATTGTTATGTTATAGATTTGACCAAGTGGCATATGTTTGAGGTTTGATGTTAATTATTAGGTTTGACCGTCAAAGTGATGATTCAGAAATATATTTCAATATTTAGTTATACTAGCATAAATAAATATTTCATTGTCAAGTTTAATAAAAATTGGAACTTTATAATTGGTAAAGAAAAGACCAATGAAGTAAAACGGCAAAAGGCACCATTGTTAATTGGAAAATGAAGGAGAAAAAAATAAGTCCATGCAACTTCTACATCTAATCCAAGTTATGTTATTTCAGTAATAGTTTCTGATGTAAGTTTAATTTTGCATCTGTGCAAGTAACTGACAGAAATATGAATATACAAGCTAGATCCCTGGTTCTTATATGGGTTCTGAATTCATTTGCATTTCTGCAGGCGATCGTTCGAAGAGGTTCATCCCCTTTTGAATCATATTTTATGCCGATCAAAGAACAGTACTTCGAAGTGCCAAACTTTGCTGTTGAACCCCTTCTAAGCAACACGTCAAATCATGGACAACAGAAGTATGCTTGGACTTATTTTGATTTGGATGTTCCTCGTGGTGCAGCTGGAGGAAATATCCACTTTCAATTATCAGCTACTAAGACAATGGATTATGAAGTCTATGCTAGATTTGGTGGATTACCGTCTCTTGATAACTGGGATTATTGTTACAAAAACCAAACCAGCAACAGTGGTGGCTCAACATTCCTTTCCCTCTACAATTCAAGTAACGTAAATATAGATTTCCATATTTTATACGCCAGTGAAGGAACTTGGGCTTTCGGATTAAGGCATCCAGTTAACAGAAGTTTGGCTGAAGATCAGACAATTATGTCAATCGTGCTTGAGCGATGCCCGAACAGATGCTCATCCCATGGAAGATGTGACTATGCTTTTGATGCCAGTGGAGCCACAACATATAGGTGTGCTTTATCAACCCTCAAGCCACCTGCTTTCGTTCTCTGATCTTTTAACTTTGGAATTCGCTAGCTCGGCAAACTGAGTATCGTTATTGTTTTTCTTCCAGCTTTTGTTCCTGTGATCGAAATCATGGAGGCTTTGATTGCAGCATTGAGATTGTAAATCATAGAGGTAAAAATTACTTTAGCTTTATATGAAATCCACAAATTGCCATTGGCGTTGGTCATCAATTCTGAAGCTCCATATTTAAAAACTTTCTTTGTGGAACTAGTATGTTAAAAGTATCAACTAACGTATTACCCTTCAACTCATACATTTGCTCGAAAATGATGTAGGGCATGTGCAACAATCAATTGCTCTCATTGCATCAAATGCTGCTGCCATTTTTCCTGCCTTTTGGGCTCTTCGACAAAAGGTAAATCTAACAACGATTTACTTGTTTTTTCCTCTGAATTCCAGAAAGATTTTCCCTTGCCATTAAACTTGTTCTTGCAGGCTCTAGCAGAGTGGGTACTGTTTACCTCAAGTGGGATTTCAAGTGGTTTATATCATGCTTGTGATGTGGGCACTTGGTGTCCATTGTCATTCAATGTATTACAGGTACAAGTTTTTCCTTATTGCTTATATCAGTCTTTGCCTATTAAGCATATAAGAAACTTTTATACTACAATTTTGGACCAATATATAAAACTAACTTGCAAAAGACATAGAAACCAATCTGATAATGGATTGATGACCTGATAATTTTCAGTTTTTGGACTTCTGGCTCTCTTTCATGGCTGTCGTTAGCACTTTCGTGTACCTAGCTACGATCGAGGAAGTTTATAAAAGGGCGATCCATACTGTTGTTGCAATCCTAACTGCTCTCATGGCTATAACCAAGGCAACACGGTAACTATAATACATATGACCTGGCCTGCCCTTTTAGATGAAAAGAGTAAATCCGTTATGGTGATCAAATATTGAACTTCTGCAGGTCTTCCAATATCGCTATTGTGCTAGCGATTGGTACACTCGGTCTTCTTGTTGGATGGCTTATTGAGTTAACGACCAAGTACCGGTCATTTTCCCTTCCGGTGCGAATTTCTTTGAATGTGCTTCACAGGTGAGAATCTTCTCTACATGACATGAGTTGTTTATTTTGAACTTTCAGTAACCTTTTTGGCATGAGATGTTTCTCCACATGACTTGACAAAAGGTAAATCTAAAGATGATTTGCTTTTCTATTTTATTTTATTTTTAATTTAAACAATTGTTTAAAATGTGTTTGATACTATATATTTATAAGGGCTATTTTCAAATATAGGAAAATGAATCAAAATATTTACAAAATATAGCAAAATTTCATAACGTAGAAATCTATTAGTGTCTATCAATATCTATCATTGATAGATTTTAAAATTTTGCTATATATTATAAATATGTTTTAGCAGTTCTGTCATTTGAAATAATTTTCCTATTTATAAATCATAGAATTAATTATAGTTATCTCCTAAATATTAACTGACAACAAATTATTATTAGTTTATTCATGAACATGTTTTATGTTAAATTTTTTTGTATAATTATTATGTTGTAATATTCTATAATTTATACTACATTACATAATACATATTTTAATTAAAAAAAAAAGAATTGAGTTTATAACATAACATATTATATTTCTAAACGTGTTTATCTTTATTTAATATAAACGTGCATTTTAAAATTTAAAGTTTAAAATCTAGATATAATGAAAAATAAAAACGTTGTTTTCCGAATTTGCATTGTTTGGATCGCAAAGTCCGAAACTAGCTTTCAGAAACAAAATTTAGGTTGTTTGGTAAACATATATTTGTTGAATCAATTAATTTGAAAATATAAAACAAAATTCGAATTGTCAACCAAACAGACCCTAAGTTATTTACGTGCAGATGGGAATCTATCAAAGCATGGGGGCACAACCTTTTGAAAACTCTCTACAGAAGATATCGATGGGGGTTTATGATGGCAGGTTTTACAGCATTGGCTATGGCTGCCATAAGCTGGAATTTGGAAACCACTGAAACCTACTGGATTTGGCATAGGTAAACCACAAAGCCCCCCATCTCTCTTTCCCTATCTGTCTCTCACTAAACTTCGATTCATTGAATTGTTTACAGCATTTGGCACTTGACTATTTACATGTCGTCATTCTTCTTCCTCTGTTCGAAAGCAAGAGTTTCGGACGGTGACAATTCTTTGATTGTTTTGAATGGCGAGAACGAGAGAGGTTCAAGTGAAAATTATGAATTGGCTAGGCAGGATTCGTTGCCTAGACATGTATAGAAAGAAGTGGAAATAGAGGCAATTTTGCGAGTTCCAGCCCATTGGGGACTTACACCAAGTATAGCTTATCAATTATACATGTACTGTAAATTATTGTCCACAGGTTCGATTTTTCTTTCGTGATTCTTTCTTCTTTTGGTAGGAAAAATAAGGCATGAATTGTGAATATGCATAACTTAGATTAGATAGAATCATCCCTTGGTTTGGGATCATTGAGAAGTACATTGGCACCAAAAATAACTGGCTTAAAAGCTTATGCCTAGTAACTATTTCGATTCTTATTTAATAAATCTTATAGTTGAGCTTTATTCACCAAATTTGGATAACTGATGTCCATCCAGTTCTCTGTTTGAGGTAGGTCCTGTTGGGAAAGAAAGGAGAAAAAAATGAAATTATTAGTTGGTCTGTTTGGATACATTTTGTTGGTTTCAATCAAATGGTTTGGGATCAGCTTCGAAATTTTGGTTTGCATTGGATTTTTAACTGAAATATTGCTTTTGGGAACTATCTTGAACACACAAGCTTACATCCTAATTCCCTTTGTAGGTCATAGAAAACTAAGAAGCATGATACAAATATGAGACAAATACAACATGGTAATAAGTCATTACATGACAAGAACACATTAATTGAAATATGTACTATTTTTATACAAAAAATTCAAAATCGACAAGTTTATACATTTATATACTAGAAAAAACGAGTTTGATACATTGTGGTCTGAAAACGTGTTTTTTTTGTTCCATTTACCAATTTAGTGGACTTAACAAATGTTCAATATATGTCTAACAAATGTTGATCCTATATTGGTTGTACTAACAAGTGTCCAATAAATATTGGAGTGTCAACTAAAATATACGTGCTTCTTATATTGGCAAGTATTTTTGTATGCTTCTCATTCCAGGCTCTGTTTGAAGTCGAGATCAACAAATTAAGTTCAACATGAATGGATATTCGAACTATAGCCTACGACCATATACGTCTGGTCTAACAAAATGAACTCCTGCTTCCTTTGCTCTCTCAAGCGTGAACTACGACCATTTTGGAAGGCTTCATTCCTTCACAATAATGGGAAAGCAGTTTGGACGACTTTGCTGCTTTTCGACAGTAGGGTGACCTACAATGCTATAAACAGAGAAATATCAAGTTTCAACTTATTTTATTTTGATTCCTACTGTCATATTTTGTTTCAGTGTCGGAAATTTGTATGCGTATGGCTGATTAGATGCAGGTATTGAAGTCACATGTGATGGGTCAAGTCCTGGACCTCAAAATGGATTTTGATTTACGTCCAGCAGAAACGACCTGAGATCAACCAAGATTTGGCATTCATTCGGGCACAATATCTACCTCAGAGGGCTGTGGACTTGTTATCCATTTTCATCGTGTTGAGTAATAATCCTAACATTGCATAGAGATCTAAAGACTCTGGATGAGATCTATCACCAGATACAAACAAATGGTTATAACCAGCAATTTCTACCCAACTAAAGCCTGGGGCTTTCCGATCACAACTATCCTTCATCAGTTTGCGCATTCTTGCCACATCCGACCATCTTCCTTCGGAAGCATACATATTCGACACTAGAGAATAATTCACTTGTTCGTTTGGCTCTGATGCAAATTCCATTGCCCATTTTGCTAATCTCAAGTTTCCATGAGTTCTACATGCTCGAATGAAAGCCCTGAAAGCATCTGGTCCAGCTGGCATTGATTTTAGAAGATCAAAAGCCTCGTCTAGACTACCTGCTCTCCCAAGAAGGTCGATCAAGCATGTTAAATGCTCTGAATCAGGAACAATTTGGTACTGGTTCGTCATTAAGTTGAAGTAGTGAAGCCCCATGCTTACAAATCCCCCATGACTACAGGCAGAGAGAACTCCAAGAAATGCAATTTTATCTGGTCTAATGGCATAAGATAACATCTTATCAAACAACTCAATAGCATTTTTCTCAAGGCCACAAAGTGCAAGTCCACATATAGTTGATGTCCACGTTACCAAATCTGGTTCTGCAATTAATCTAAAGCATTGTAACGCTGCTGAAATGATACCACACTTCGAATATGCATTTATCAAACCATTATTTATAGACGAAAATGCTTCAAAACCAAGTTTTATCAAGCAGGAATGAACCTGCTTCAGTTCACAAGCCCCAGACGTAAGGCCACACGAACTCAGCACACTAGCAAAAGTTAACTCATCCGGGTAATAATCTTCTCCAAACATTCTCCTGAACAGTTTCACTGCCTCTTTTCCATCTTCTTGCTGCCCATGCCCCACAATCATAGTGGTCCAAGACACAGAATTTCTAGATGGCATTTCATCAAAAACCTTGCGAGCATCATATAAATTATCGTTTTTAGCATACACATTGACAAGTGAACTTGCCACAAGAATATCTAAATCAAATGATTGTTTTATAAGAAGACCATGGAGCTGCTTACCCAATTCACCTGATCCTTTATACTTGCACGAACTAAGCAAGCTGCTGAATGTAAAATCATCACCTTTAAAGCCTTCCAACTGCATCAAACAAAATACTTCAATCGCTTCTCGGCCCAAACAATTAAATACATAACAGTACAACATCACATTCCACAAAACCAGATCCCTATAGAGAATGCAGCTAAAAGCTAATCTCGCATCTTCATATAACCCACATTTCGCATAAAAAGCAACCACAGCACTCCCCACAAAACAATCCAAATCAAACCCAATTTTCATCACAAAACCATGCAATTGCCTGCCACTTTCAACATCATTCAACACAACACAAGATCGAAACAACCCATTAAACGTTACACCATCTGGGTCCACCAAACCCATCAACATCTTCTTAAAATATGAAAAAATCGAGTGCTGCCTCACCTTAAACTCACCACCATACCCGCAATTGACAAGCCCACAAATTACCGTATTCCACGACACAACATTTCTCCTAGGCATTTCATCAAACAGGTTCCGTGCACTTTCCAAATTTCTGCACTTAACATAAATCTTCAATAGCTTGTTCTGTACAGACAATTCATTAGCCAATCCCAACTTTATGAAGTGGCTGTGTAATTGGGTACCCCGGGGAATGGAATTCACTGCGGCCGCGGCTTTAAGGACGTTGAAGGAAAAGGAATGGACCAGACGAGAACGACCAAAGTGGGTCGACGGCCAAATCAGCATTGATGGAAAGGATCTGAAAGTCGGGGAGAAGTTCAGGCGGTGTTAACGGTGACGTTGAGACGCCGGCGGGAAGAATAATGGCAGTTTGAAATGGACGGTAATGACTACCGGAGGACATTGCGGAGCGGCGGAGTCTGCAGAATTGATTGGATTTTGTTATCGTTAATGTACTTATGAACGACAAGGACTAATTGCCAAAATTATTTGGTTTTACCGTTTAATTATAACTTTCTTTGAATGTTAGGATTATTCTGAAAACTAGCCTCTAAATATTTATATTTTTGAAAAACTAGCTTCTTTTAAAAGAAATGGTTTTTTTACCCTTCACCATAGAAATTTTAGATACATAATGTAATTATGCCCTCATCTATTAAATACAATAGAATTAAATATTCATGAAAATTTCTTTCCATACTTCTCAATAACAATGAATGAAAAATTGAAAAATTGATTTTTATTCTTTTTGCTTGATGCCATTCCATTTATTCAAATAATTTTTTAGTCTATATTTAAAATTTTTGTAATGAGATCTTCTAAAAGAATTATTTAAAATGATGGTCCTGTTTTTTTGCTTTAATTACAAAAAAATAAAAATATATTAAATAAATAATTGGTTCAATATATATATGTATATATATATATATATAAAGAGGAAAAAAATTGTTATTTGATTTTCGGAATTTAACGGGATTTCCAGAAATCATTGAATTCAGGTTGTTTGATGCAATTTATTTAATCAAATAATTTGGTCAAATTTCATGATTTTTTTGTTTTTGTTTTTCTTATCAGAATCTTGCCAAATTTGATGAATTTCGACCAAAATCTGCTTGAATTCATGAACTTTGATCTGAATTCATCTAATCTCACTAAAAATTAAGTTCCGAATAGGCAAAAATATATGAAATTTCATTCTAATAGAATGAGAGAATGAGGGAGATTTTCTTTTCTAGTGTACATTGTTTTTTAAAATACCGATTTCTTTAACGAGACATTTCATCCGAATTCAAAACATAAAGAAGTCATTTTTCAAAATAATCCAAAATTTTATTGAATCATACAAAATTTAAGCTCTATTTGATAACAATTTGGTTTTTAAGTTTGTGTTTTTGAAAATTAAGCCTATAGTTACTACTTTCATTTCCAATTTTTTTTTGTTGTTATCTACTTTAATTTTAAAAAGTAAAAAAAATAACTTTTAAAAATTTATTTTTGTTTTTGGAATTTGATTAAGAATTCAACCATTGTACATAAAAAAAATGCAAACCATGGTAAAAAATAGGAAAGAAATATACTTTTAACTCTTAAAAAAAACAAAATATTACTGAACGGGCACTAATTTTTAAATTCATAGGAATTATATTTTATAAAATTTTCTATAACAAATCAAGGAATTTTACGTCAAATAAGTTATTACGTGTTAAGCCACGTGTAATCAAGTAAGTTGTATATTTTAGTTTTAAGATAAAAATGAAACGAGATAAAAGTAGGATTCAAACCGCGTGAATTATGTTTTGGTTTTAAGGATAGGATGATACTTTTTTAGATTTGCACCAAACAACCATCTTCCAAACATGTAAAGCAAACTACTACCTCTCCTTTCTCTCTCAATGGCCATCCTAAATCATAGGAAACAAATATAAAACAAACAAACACCAACCCAAAAAAAAAAAAACACAACAAACAACAACGCCTCACATTTCAACAAGAACAGAATACAATAACAAAAAACGAACCCGACAAGTAAACATAGGGACCAAAGAAGAAAATGAGTCTCGAAAAGAGACAACGACGGGCATGGCAGGATTCGATGACATTGGGATCATGGAGACCGCGGTGCTCCACCATGCACCGGCGGGACTGATTGTATCGATCGATGAGGATTATCCGCCGGTGAAGACATATGAGGATGCGAAATATGTTTGTTTGGTCGAGTCTACAAAGCTTTGGGGAATTGCTGGTCCTATTGCCTTCAATATTTTGTGCAATTATGGAATGAATTCATTCACAAGCATCTTTGTTGGTCATATTGGCGATTTGGAGCTCTCAGCCATTGCCATTTCCTTGAACGTTATTGCCAATTTCTCTTTTGGCTTCTTGGTTAGTAACTCTTTTCTTTTCGTTAGTTGCATCTAAATTTTTCTTTTTCACTATCCATTTAGTGAATTCAAAGGAGGTATATTTCTAGTTTTTCTTTTTCTTTGCACGAGGATTATTAAAAAAAAAAAAGGTTCTAAAGTCTTAATTTTATATGTTTTGAGCAAATTTTTATTCTAACTATTTCATAAATTTTACATAAAAATGAGCAAAGTTTTATTCCAACTATTTATATCATCTTATGATTTAAAAATTTTATTAGGGGTAAATTTAGGGTAACAAACTAAAGTTCAGGTTAAATTATGATTTTGGTATTATGATTTAGATTTAATTTCGATTAATTAGTACTTTTTTAAGTTTCAATTTTGTTTTTAGTTTAGTTAAACATTAGAAATCATCTCTACTATTATTCAATTGATAATTTCTTCATAGTATGAGAATGAAAATACATAGGTAGATTGTTTAAGTGTATAAAGTAAAATTTAGAAGCAAATTAATGAGATTTAACCAAACTATAGAGACCCAATTTTAAACTAAGCTCAAATCATAGGGACCAATTTGAAATTCGATCCAAAATACAAGGATTAAATTGAAACTGTAATCTCTGGAATGATAAAGGATGAAACAACATGAACGATTTGAATAAAATAAATATAAAAAAGAATTACTTTGATTAGAAAAGGGACGGTCATACTATGTCAGCATCTTGTAGTTTCTACATTTTCATTGAAGTAAATATTTTGAGTCTTTAAACTTTCAAATCAACAATTTAATCATGAATTAGATGGTTGTGGTGAAATATATTTAGACTAAAGGATAAATAAGAATGAATGTCTTACCCGTGTAAGAATTTTTATGATAGGAATTAAATCGTTATATATTTTAAACCATTATAACCATTGGACGTGACTATAAATTGTTGGCAATTGTTTCTTTCATTTGTACGTAGCTTGGGATGGGAAGTGCCCTCGAGACGCTATGTGGGCAGGCATTTGGCGCGGGCCAAATGAACATGCTAGGAATCTACATGCAACGCTCGTGGATAATCCTTTTCGGTACATGCATCGTTCTACTCCCACTCTACATTTGTGCTTCTCCGATCCTCAAGCTCCTCGGCCAAGAGCCTAAAATCGCGGACATGGCCGGGAAATTCTCCATCCAAATAATTCCCCAAATGTTCTCTTTAGCCATCAATTTTCCAACTCAGAAGTTCTTGCAGGCCCAGAGCCGAGTCGGGGTTCTGGCTTGGATAGGCTTCGGGGGTCTACTTTTCCATGTCGGACTTTTGGTTTTGTTCATCAAAGTGTTCGACTGGGGCACGGCCGGGGCGGCTGCCGCGTACGACGTGTCGGCTTGGGGAATCTCCTTGGCTCAGGTGGCTTATATTGTTGGGTGGTGTAAGGAGTGCTGGAAAGGCCTCTCATCGATGGCTTTTAAGGACTTGTGGGACTTTGTAAAGCTTTCAATTGCTTCTGCAATTATGCTTTGCTTGGAGATTTGGTATTTTATGACCATTATTGTTCTTACTGGCCACCTTGATGATCCCATTATTGCTATTGGTTCACTATCTATATGGTAATTTTCACACCTCCCTTGATATCGAGGAGTTTGGGACGCTGAATTAGTTAGTATAGTTAATGATTATTATAGTTTATAGGTTATAATATTTCGTAGGTTATAACTGTCTGTATTTAGGATACAGACTGTTTTACTAAGAAATAGTAAACACTATAACAAAAAGAGAAATACATGATGAGTAAGAAATAGTAGATATTGTAACGAATAGTAAACACCGTAGTACAAAATAATTTGAAATAATAATACTGTAGTTAATTGTAAGTATGATATTTAGAAACACCAACTATTATAATTGGTGTCCGAATATGAGGTGGGCTATAAGGACCCACTCCACTGACTTTAAGTTGGGGGTCTAAATATCTACAAAATTACTATATTGTCCTTAAATTTTTGAAAAATAATAAATTTGGCCATTGTTATACCGTAATATGCCTATATTAGCACATTAATATACATATTTAAACCAATGTTTATTTGATAAAAGCAAAATAAAAGTGAGTATCAAAATAGTGTTTTCTATTTTTAATTTTGAGGTTTAAATAAACATTTTTTTTTTCTACTTTTTCTTTTCAGCTTATTATTTAGGAGTGAGAATGTATGTATTCAATTAAGAACTAGAAATGTATTTGATAATCAATGATTTTCGAAAACACATTTAGAGTTTGCTCAAATTTTAAATTAATAGATAATATAACATTTTTGTTTCATATTTCATAAAAGAAGAAAACTAGAAATAGAGAATAGATACCAAATGCAAATATTTTTCAAAAATAAAAACATGAAACAAGAAAGAAAAACGTTGCTAACCAAACCTTAACTTTATATTCTTTTCATCTTATTTCAGCATGAATCTAAATGGATGGGAAGGCATGTTGTTTATAGGGATTAATGCAGCCATAAGGTTAGAACTTTAATTAAAATCCCTAGCTACATTCTCTCTTTTCTTTTAACTCTGTTTCTGTTCAGTGTTCGAGTATCGAACGAACTTGGATCGGGGCATCCGAGGGCTGCAAAGTACTCCGTCATTGTGACGATCGTCGAGTCGCTTTGCATTGGGCTTCTTTTTGCAACGCTCGTCTTCGCAACAAAAGACTATTTTGCAATCATATTTACGGACAGTAAAGAGATGCAAGAGGCAGTTTCTCGTTTGGCTTTCCTTTTATGTATAACAATGGTGCTCAACAGTGTTCAACCGGTGATATCAGGTATGTATGTGAAAATTTTGGGAGGAAAATAGAAAGAAATTTGAAAAAAATAAATAAATACTAAGTCTAGTTTTTATTTGAATTCAACTCAAAATGTTTTACACTTTTATTCTAGAGTTTTGAATTTAATTTCCATTTTGTCCTATATTTCAAAATTTTACAGTTTTCATTTAGTGATTTCAAAATCCACACTTTTTTTACCATTGATTTCCATCGAATACTCACTTTCGGTCCTTGGTGTTAATGCCTACTAATCAATTGAAAATAACTAAATTAAATATATTTATATTAGTTTTCACTAATATTTTTTCACTATTATAATTATTTTAAATTAATTAACTAACAGCAATGATCAAAAGTGTGCATCAGTAAAATTTCGAGGATAAAAGTAATATTATAAATTAGGAAATGAAAGTTAAACTCAAAATTTAATGATAAAAATATAATATTTTGAAACCTTAATACTATGTGAAAATTAGATTCAGGGTAACAATGTAACATCCTAAAATTAGGGGCTAAAATGAAAACTATATTAAAACTAAGGTCCAAAAGGAAATTTTTTCCAAAGAAAAAATTGTTCTAATTATATGGTAAAATTTTTCAGGTGTGGCTGTTGGAGGAGGTTGGCAAGCATTGGTGGCTTACATTAACTTGTTTTGTTATTATATTGTTGGCCTTCCTTTTGGGTTCCTCCTTGGCTACAAAACAAGTTTAAGAGTGGAGGTAAACCCACCCATTTTTTTTTTTTTTTTTTAAATATTTCATTGATTAAATTTACTTTTTTTAATGACATTTTAATGTGAAAAATCCTTATAAATAGAAAAAATCTAAAAATATTTATAATTTATAGCAAAAAGTTCCAAAAATGCTTTGTACTTTTGGAACTTTATGGAGAAATTATCAGAAATTGCACATTTAAGTTTTTACCTAATAAAACTAGCATCTTTCTTGAAAACTCGTAAAAATAGTTTTTCTCGATCCATCTCGGACGAGATCGACCATGTGATTTTACAAACTTATCGATTGTTTGAGACTTTTTCGATACATCTAGCTAGATTATACACCGAGATTATATGCATCTCGGTGCTAATCTCGGGCAAAATAACATGAGATTCTATATATTTAAGCTTTTTTGATGAAATCCCGGGCATAATTAACACCAAAATTCATATTTTGAGTTTTTTTGGTGAAATCTCGGATAGGATTAACATCGAGATGCATATAATTTTTCATAAATCGTACCCAATTTTTCAAAAAATTTGATCTTTTCCAAAATTTAAAAATGTTCAATCAATTTGGAAAATCTAATTTGATTTGGAATTTTGGAAATTCATACAATTATGAAAACATAAATTATACTAAAGATTTAAAAAATTACGTAAAAATTTGATATAATATTTAATAAACATAACCGAAATTGGAGAAAATTATAGTATAAGATTTGGGAAGATTAAAAAAAAAAAAGAAAAGTAAATATAGGTGTGTAATCACTAAGAACACCCAAAACAATCTATAATTGAAAAAAATCGATTTTTTAACTAATTCTCGATGGTCGATCTCGTGACTGAGAAAAACTATTTTTACGAGTTTTCAAAAAGTATATTAATTTTGTAAGGTGAAAACCTAAACGTGGTATTTTTTATAAAAGTGTAAATATTTTTAGATATTTTTTTTATATTTAAAAAATCCTTTTAATGTGTTAGGAGCAAGTTTGTTTACGAGTTAGGCCATTTATAACCTAAGATTAATAAGGCGAGTCTGTCCTGTAAATGAGTTTACATAACTAAATCTACGAGTTTGTTAATCCCTGAGCTACATATATGCTTGCGTTATTATTTAAATCTAGGCCGATAAAATTTACATTTGAGTCGAAACGCAGATTATACTAGTTCATTTTTTCTCTTAATTCTCGAATATTTCTAAAATCATGAAATGAAAATTCTTTTGAATCGTGAATTTTTTGTTCAAATATTATTCTCTGGTCTCTTGAGATGGATATTTGAAAATATAAATTATTTTTTTAAAGAAGTTATTTGAATATTTCTCCCACTTTTATGTGATAATATGATAATATTGGAGTTTTTTTTTTCAGGGCATATGGATTGGTATGATATGTGGGACATCCTTGCAAACAATGATTCTTCTGTTTATTGTTTATAAAACCAATTGGAACAAGGAGGTGAGTTTGCCTTTATATTATTTTGGGGTAATTACTAAACTAACATTTTCAAATTATGTTCTTGTAATTGAAGCATTACGAATGAGGATATCTAAATAAAACATTAAAATAACTTATTTAGAAATATTTTTCCAAAATATCTTGTTAAGTAACAACATAATTTTTTTTTGGGTTAAATTACCAATTTAGTTTTTAAAATTTCTGATTTGTATCAAATAGGTTTATTGAACTTTAAAAAGTGTATGATAAGTTCTTGAACTTTCAATTAATTTTATGTCTAATATACCTATACAATTTAAAAACTATATGATAAGTCCTTAAACTTTTGACTTTTTGTCTAATAAGTCTCTAATTTTTCAAATTTTGTGTCTAATAAATTATTGGCCTATTTGATATTATAAAAAAAAACAATATCCTCATTTTATGTCTAATAAGTTTTTAAAATTATAAATGGTTAAATATGTCAGGAATGTATTTGACATAAAGTTAAAAATTTAGGGACTTATTTAATATGTTTAATTTAAAATTTAAGGTCCTATTAAACACGAAATAGAAAGTTGAATGACTCGTTTGAGCAAACAGTTCTATAAAGACTTATTGACACATACATGAAAGTTTAGAAGATAAATCTTGTAATTTCACTTTTTTTTTTTTTTATATACAACAACATGTGAGCAGAGATTAAAATCTATAACCTTTTATAAGTCAATTTATATCAAGTTAATTATAATAACATTTTTAAAAAATGAAAAAAAATTCCAAAATAGTTTTTGGTTTTTTTTTTTTTTTTTTTAAATAAAAACTAACCCATCAAAATTGTTATCAAATAATTGTATTGACAACCAAAAAGAATACCTAAAACATAACAAGATAATTTATAAAATAGAAAAAAACATAACAAGTAATTTGCCAGTTAACCTCCTGTTATAGTTCAATCAACTCAAAGTTAAAATATGAGATTTATTATTGAAAATAAAAGCTCACTACTTTTCCTTTTCTAGAAAAAGAAAAAAAAGATAATTTTAATGATAAAAATATATTTATTTTCAGGTGGAGCAAACATCAGAAAGAATGAAAAGGTGGATGGGGAAGGATAATTCAATGTCCTCGAATCCAACATGAAGATTGGCTAACCCTTTGGAAGAGCCATTCAATTTTTTTTTTTCTTTTTGGTACATTAAAACTGTAAATTTGCATATAGCTCCACAGTTGCATTTTTTTAATAGGGTTAGATTGTTTCATACTTAAACCAAAAAAAAAAAAAAAAAAAAAAAAAAAAAAAAAGAAAAAAAAAAAGAAATCAAGCTTTTGCTCACTGTTACCCATTTCATTATTCAATTTTTAACAATTTGCTATTGGAGATTTAATTTGAATGAAATTTTAGGTAGATGTGGACTCAAAGTTTGGTGGTTCGAATCCGTTCATACTATTTTTTTTTAAACATGGGAAATATGCAACTCGAAATGATGTGTATATAAAATATCAAATGGCATATTTAAATTTCATCATTTTAGTTTTAATGGTAATTAAGAATTACTTTATACTCTTAATTAGAAAGGATTACAAAATAGTCTATTTAAAGACGGTAGACTTTATAGTATACAAGTATCAATGATAATATAAAATCATAACATAATAAAACTTATAATAAAACGAATAACGACCAAGCACGAGGTCTCTATGAAAGTACGAAAACATGTTGCTAGTACATTTTAGGCTTTATTTTAGGTCTATTTGTTTTAAAGTTTAAAATGGGCTGCCATTTATAAAATTTTTTAATCCTTACCTACGCATAAACTTTGCATTTTATACTTTGTTTTCCCTCAAGATAATCAAACAATTTCTCCTCTTTCAATGGAAGTAGATAACACATCGTTAATGAACCATGTAAATTTGTGTGTGTCATTTTATTCTTGTTTGATTTTTTACTTGTCAATTAGTTTTGTTATTACACGTATAGTACTGAGTTTCTTTTCAATGGAACTAAATGTTCCCTTTGCAACCAACCTTGTTAGCACAGTAGACCCAATAGTATCAACATAATTATGGTATGTTTAGGAATGATTATTAAATAGTTAAAATCACTTTTGAGGAATATTCTTTTCGATGGAACTAAAATTTATTCACAGTCTATACCCTATTTTTGATGATATCCTTTTGCAGCCAATCTTGACTGTTATCAACACAATTATGATATGTTTGGGAGTGATTAATAAATGGTTAAATCATTTTGATATTTTCAAAATCACTTTGAAATTGTATGTCAAAATTGATTTTAATGATATGAAAATTACATGTAAAAGTATAAAACAAAATATTAAATACTTTTTGAGTGATTAAAAATGTGTTTTAGAGTGATTTTAATCATAACTAAAGTGATTTTAACAATTTCAAAATCACTTCAAAACATATGCGCTTAGGTACGGATTAAATATTTCGAATATGTTCTGCGATTTTAACAATTTCAAATTCACTTCAAAATATATGCGCTTAGCCTAACCAACAACATCAACGGATTAAATATTTCGAATATGTTTTGCAATATCATTAGCAGTAACGATATTTCCACGATTAACAGTATCAAATGCATTAATCACAACAACAAAATGAGGCATAATGCTTGTTTAGGAGTGATTTTGAAATAGTTAAAATTAGTCTGAAATACCCCCAAATCACTCAAAATCAATTCAATATTTAGTTTCACATTTTTAAATGCATTTTTCATACTATTAAAATTTATTTTACATTATTAAAAGTATTTTTCGAGTGCTTTTGAAAGTGAAAAAAATAATTTTAATAATTTCATAATTACTCCGAACATGTTAATAATAGCATAAGCAATCAAGCAGTAGATGAGTTCAAATGAACATAAGCAAAGGTTGGAACTAGAAGAAAATGATAATAGGTCAATGGTAATGGGTATAAGATGGAGAAGACTTAAAAAAAGAGGAAGATAGAAGAAAAAGGAAAAATAGTTTCATAAAATACGACACATAACGAGATATATGAAATTACCATTGCTCATGTAATGACACGAATAATCTTTGTAATTTAACAAATAACGAAGAAATACACAATGTGAAGTTTTTTGCTTGCAACTTATGAGTATGGTTGGGCTTTAACAAGGGATTGCAGGCGCAACCAAAAAAATTTAAACGAGGGTGAAAGATGGATTATCTGACACACCATATACTAAGCTGTCAAATTCCTAAATTTTGAAGCATATGACATGTAGATGGACTATGTTGAGTGGGTGAGGAGTATCGTGGTCGTACTTCTCCAACCATGCGGCACCATGATTTACCCGTGATCATGATCAGCCTTAAGAGATGCTCAAGTCCCAATTCACTTTTTGCTCGACTCTTTAATATTTCGTCGGACCTTAGGCGAGGTTCTTTCATCCTCGTTGTACCTCTTTTTTTATCATCGCAATCTTGCATTGTTTTATAACTTTGCACTGTAATAACGTGCATTTCTGCCCGTTATCACACCCCCAAATTTAAACAACGTTTGTCCTCAAGCATAAGCTAAAGATTTTCTTTAGAAAGTCGACCGCCTTCTCTTTCCTATTCCTCAAGGATGCCTTATTCAAATCCTATACACCAAAATTTCCTTAATTCTTATCCAGGTCTCTTCATAAATATTTATAAAATTTAGGGACCACAAGTTTAACCTTCAAAAAGACTTTACTAGATTCCAGGGCATCGCATGATTTATTTCATAAAAAAAAACTTTTTCACTGGGGTATTTTCAAATGATTTTTTTTATCCTTGCGTATTTTAGACATTTTTTTTCTATGACCTTGCGTTGATCCAAGTGCCTAGCCTTCATTTTAGCTTGCCCCCATGTGTGTCATGCGGACATCAACTACGAGCAAGGCGCTCTTTCTCAGTCTAAACTCATGCCCATTTGGCAGCGGAGTTGCGATCATTTCTTTATGCGTTGATCACGATTCCTACCTTCGTTTTGGCTTGCCCCACGTGTGTCATACGGACATCCAACTACGAGTAGGATCTGATCGCAACGTTATGAATATTTTTTTAAAGCTAAAAATAGTAAGGTCGAAAATGAATACTGCACCCTCAAATTTAAAATGCAGCAATGTCCTCATTGCTAAAAGGTTGAAAGAAGTCATGCGATGCTCTAAAGAAATTTCGTAAAAAGTCAGTTTGAAAGAAAGCTAGCAGACCACTAACTTCTAGAAATATTCCATGAGGTGACTATCCTAAAATTAAGTTGACTCTAGCATATATGAAAAAAATAGAGGCATGCGTTTCATCATTGAAATCATAATTGGCAAAGAGAAATCATGCAGTGACTTACTAAATTAATCACTGTTAAATGATTGCGCCGACTAAAGACGATGTGGTGATAAAATGATCAAGGTTAAAATGCAATGCAATAGTGAAAAATTTGGAATAAAGTCAAGGAAAGATACAACCCCCAAATTTGCACTGTCGCCCGCATTATTTGTGAACGCAGCCTTCTTTGCGGCGAATTGTTCTCTTTTGATTGTGGTGACGGAATAAAGTAATTGGGTCATTCGTGTAGCGCCTCCGCAATCATTCATCTCGATCATTGCAAAGAAAACATTGAGAGGGTCAATTAATGAAAAAACAAAGTTAACAAAAATTTTCTTTTCTCTATTTTTTTTGTTTTTCGATATAAAAATGCAAAGATAACGATAATCAAAATAACATAAGAGTAGTGAGAGTTCATGAAACATTGATAAGAAAAGAATATTCCAAAAGACTTGTGCCCCAGATGATTTTCTGTCGCATGCCAGCGTAGGGGCCATTCGATCTTCCTTCATTCCAGATTTCTCAGGTCTACAGAGGTATTTTCCCGATGAAAATCACCCCCGCAATATGCCTTGACTCTTTGCCCGTTAACCTTGAATGTACAGGTCCCTTCCTCATTAATCAATTCAACCGCACCATGCGGGAATATTTTTTTTAATTATAAAGGGTCTGGACCAGTATGGCTTTAATTTGCTGGGAAAGAGCCGTAGCCGCGAATTGAAAAGTAAGACCTTTTCTCCGACGTGGAGATTTTTCCCGAATAGCCGGTTGTCATGCCAACGTTTTGCTCGTTCTTTGTAAATTTTGGCATTCTCATAAGCTTGCATTGTCCATTCATCTAGCTCGACCAATTGGAGTTTTCTTGCTTCCCCTACTGCCTTTAAGTCGAAGAAAAGCTTTTTCACCGCCCACAACACTTTGTGCTCCAGCTCAAGTCGTAAGTGACATGTTTTACCAAACACCAACGCATATGGAGACATGCCTATAGGTGTCTTATAGGCGGTTCTGTATGCCCACAGCGCATCATCCAGCTTTGTTGCCCAGTATTTTCGCGAAGGCTTTACCACTTTCTCCAATATCATCTTAATTTCCTGGTTGGACACTTCAGGCTGACCATTCGTCTGTGGAGGGTATGCGGTGGCCACTTTGTGGAGGATATTATATTTGAGCAGCAAGTTGTTGACTATGTAATTGACAAAGTGGGAACCTTCATCACTTATTATGGCACGTGGAATGCCAAAACGAGTGAAAATATTTTTCTTCAGGAATTTGGAGACTACCACCGCATCGCTTGCGGTGCATGCTACCGCTTCTACCCACTTGGAAATGTAGTTGACGACTAACAGAATATACTTGTGACCATTCAATGGTGGGAATGGTCCCATGAAATCAATGCCCCAGATGTCGAACAATTCCAGTTCTAAAATGATGTTCATGGGCATCACATGCTTACATGAAATATTACCCGTGCGTTGGCACCGATCACACTTCATCGTGTAGTCTCTTGCATCCTTGAATAGTGTTGGCCAAGAATATCCACTTTGTAATACTTTTCCTGCTGTGCGCTGGCCTCCAAAGTGCCGACCATATGGTGAATCATGACATTGTGATAATATGCATTGGTGAGCAACATTCGGTACACACAGTCGCAGAATCTGGTCTGACTTCCTCTTATACAGATTTGGCTCATCCTAATAATAAGATCTGCATTTATGTCTAAGCCGCCTCTTTTATTGGTCGGTATAATCTTCAGGAAATTGCTTGCAAACCAAATAATTTACCACGTCTACATACCATGGCAATTCTTCAATCTGAAATAGCTGCTCGTCTGGGAACGTTGCACTCACTTCTGATTGATTGTAGTCAACCTCCAAATTTTGTAATCTGGATAAATGATCAGCAACTTGGTTCTCCATCCTCTTACGATCAATGATTTCCATATCGAATTCTTGGAGGAGGAGAACCCATCTAATCAACCACATCCTTCTTTGTCATCAAATATTTTATTGTCAAGTGGTCAGTGTGGATGAGTACTTTTATTCCCAGCAAATATGCTCTGAATTTCTCCAACGCAAATATCACTGCAAGAAATTCTTTTTCTGTGGTGGTGTAGTTTGTTTGAGCAGGATTCAAGGTTGTACTCGCATATGCGATGGGATGTAGTATTGTTTTTCCCTTCTACGTCAGCACTGCTCCCATCGCATAACCGCTTGCGTCGCACATTAATTCAAAGGGCAGTGTCCAATCTGGTGCGATCAACACAAGCTCGATCATTAATGCGTTCTTCAAAACCATGAATGCGTTGAGGCATTTTTCATCAAAGTCAAACTTTCTATCTGCCTCCAACAATGCACTCAATGGTCGTGTAATCTTTGAGAAGTATTTGACAAAACGTCTATAAAATCTAGCATGTCCCAAGAAGCTCCTCACAGCTTTTACACTCGTTGGAGGTGGGAGCTTTTCAATCGCTTCAAATTTTTCCTTGTCCACCTCCAACCGAGACCTTGTGTCCAAGCACAATGCCCTCCTTCACCATGAAATAACATTTCTCCCAATTAAGCACGAGGTTCGTCTCTTCACACTTTTCAATATCTTCTCCAAGTTGTCAAGATAGACTTCATATGTGTGCCCATACATAGAGAAGTCGTCCATGAATATTTCTACAGATTCTTCGAGATATTCAGAAAAGATGGCCATCATACACCTTTTAAAAATGCTTGACGCATTGCAGAGGCCGAACGGAATGCGTCAAAACGCAAATGTTCCATACGGGCAGGTGAATGTGGTTTTTTCTTGATCTTCAGGAGCGATCATGATCTGGTTATAATTGGCATACCCATTCAAGAAGCAGTAGAAATCATTTCCAGCTAGATGATCTAGCATTTTATCAATAAAAGGTAACGGGAAATGATCCTTCTTTGTTGCCACATTTAGTTTGCGGTAGTCCATGCAAATTCACCATCCGGTAATGGTTCTTTGCGATATTAGCTCGTTATTTGCGTTAGGGACAACCATCATCCCTCCTTTCTTCGGCACGCATTATACAGGACTGACCCACGTGCTGTCTGCTATTGAATAGATGATGCCCGTGTCTAACCACTTGATTATCTCCTTCTTTATGACCTCCTTCATCGCAAGGTTGAGTTTGTGCTGATGTTCGATCGATTCTTTATGATTCTCTTCAAGACAAATCCTATTCATACAGTATCGAGGCTGATTCGTCTAATGTCCGCGAGTGTCCAGCCAATTGCTTTTACATACTTTCTTAGAATGCTCAGCAGTGCATTTTCTTGGTCTTCATTAAGTGCAGAGGAAATGATTACTGGTAGCTTTTCATTCTACCCCAGAAATGCATACTTCAGGTGCTTAGGAAGGGTCTTCAGCTCTATTGTTGATGGTTGTTCTAAGGATGGTTTTGTTGTTTTTCTTTCTTCATTTACTGTCAGATTGTCTTCTTTGGATGCGATCATCTCATCTTCCTTGTTTGTTTTTTCCGTGATCGCATTGCATGCTACAATAGATGCGATCGCATCTTCATCTTCATTTTCATATTTAGGCTTCTCTTCATCATTCAAACTCTGTTCATCATCGGATTCATTAAGGTCTTCTTCATCAAGATATTTCATGACTCGGATAATGTCAAACCTGAGCTTCTGTCCATTCACGTTCAAGGTGATCTCTCCTTTGTGCACATCAATCTGGGCACGACCGGTTGATAAAAATGGTCGCCCCAGGATGATGGGCACATCCTTGTCAGCTTCGTAGTCTAGGATGATGAAGTCTACTGGTAATATAAATTTTTCGATCATAACCAGAACATCTTTCACCTTCGATCATAACCAGAACATCTTTCACCTTCCCCTCTAGGTGCACAAGAGATCTATCCGCTAATTGGAGAGTCACTGTCGTGGGCGCAAGTTGCCCAACATTCAGCTGCTTGAAAATTGACGGGGCATCAAGTTAACGTTGGCCCCAAGATCGCATAGCGCTTGCCCGATGTATAATCCTCCAATGGAGTAAGGTATAGTGAAACTCCAAGGGTCGCACATTTTCGGTGGGATTATAGATTTTGAACTCTGCGTCAAAGCCACCGTGGTGAACTTACTAGTGCCTCTCTTCTTTGTCAACATATCCTTTAGAAACTTCGCATATGCGGGCATCTCCTCAGTTTCTTCAGTGAACGGAATATTAATATACAATTGTTTTAACATAGTCATAAAGTGTTGATACTGTACCTCATCATTTTTCTTCTTTCTGAGTCTCTGTGGGAATGGTGGTAGTTGTATTCTTACGGTCCTTTATTCTTTTGGCTCCAAGGTGGATGCAATCTCTAGGGTCATCGCTTCTTTTTCTTCTGTTTCTTCTCGAGTCACCGCAATCTCTGGTTCTAGCACAATTGGAGCAGTCCGGCTAGGCTCCTTCTTCTCCCCCGCCATTGTCTTTCCACTATGCAATGTCACCATATGACATTGCTCTTTACCTGTTCCCCTTGGATTGCGTAGGAGTTCTGTTGAACTCGGCAGGGCCCCTTGCGGTCTGTTCTTGAGTTCACCCATAATCTGGCCTATTTGTATTTCTAGGTTGCAGATAGACGTCACTTGGTTTTGAAGTACAGTTTCATTCTTTTCAATATATTGCTTAACCAAACTTTCTAAAGAGGAGATTGCGACGCCTACGAATTGCTGGCTTGATTACTCATTTGACTATTGGTTCGCGGGAAAAATCCAGGTGGCCCTTCTTTTTGCGCCACTGATTGAAAATTTTGCTGTTGATTTTTCCATGCAAAGTTGGGGTGGTTTCTCCACCCAGGGTTGTATGTGTTAGAGAACAGATTATTCTTCATAAAATAAATTGACTGTGGGTTTTGCGGGCATTCCTCCATTGTGTGTCCTTCACCGCAAGTAGCACACCTTGCGATCATCTGGTTGATTGCGTTCACTTGCCCACTATATATTGATGGGCTATTGATTGCGATTCCCTGTATCAAGTTCATCATCGTAGTCATTTGACTCTGAAGGGATGCGATGGCACCATTGTTTTCGTCACTGTCCTTGATTCTCAATCTTTGATCGCTTTCTCTCCAGTCTTCATGATTTTTAGAAATGCGATCAAGGATGTTGTTGGCCTCATCATAAGATTTATCTAGTAGACCTCCAACTGTTGCCGTATTGGCAGCAGTCTGCGAAGCAGGGTTTAATCCGTGATAAAAAAATCTCCATCTGTAAGCAGTCTGGTAAGCTGTTATGCGGGCAATCTCTTACCAGCCTCTTAAACCTCGCCCAAGCATCGTTGAGCGATTCATCAATATCCTGTTCGAAACTGGTTATCAACTTCCTTCTTCTGGCATTCTCCATTGGAGGGAAGTATTTCTTCATAAACTTCTCTACTACTTGCTCCCATGAGGTAATCTCCCCCGATTCGAGAGAATACGCCCATTTTCGTGCCTGGTCACACAACGAAAATGGAAACAAAGTTAGTCGAACTTCCTCGGTGGAGATATTAGGGAACACAAAAGTGTTGGAGATCTCTATGAAACTCCAGAGGTGGCGTGCAGATCCTCGCCACGCCTTCCACCAAATTGTCCGACAGTCTGGATCATCTGCAGCATCACCGACTTCATTTCAAATTTCGATCCATCAAGAGCGGGCCTCATGATACCTGGGGAGAAATTTTATAGATTGGGTGATGCATAGTCCCGAATGGGCCTATTACGGTCGTTTGCCAATAGATTCACCATGACATTATTTTCATTTGGTGCTCCATTTCCATGTTGTTCCGCCATGTTATCTTTCTCTTGTTATTGTTATTGGAGGCTATCTCTCAATCTTCGTTGGAACGTTCTTTCAATCTCTATGTAACGACCCAGATTTGTATGCATACAAGAAATTAAATATCAAATAATAAGCAGGACGAAATTTTATTTAAAGAGGTAGAAATTTAGAAGAAAAAAATAATAAAATAAAATAAATAAATTTGAAATTGGAAATTTATTCATTATCCTGGATAATGAATAAGGGAGCGAGCGGGAGCGGAGAAAGTGGAGGAGCGAGAGCCACACCAGCGAGAAAACTGGAGAAAACGAGATTATGAGAAGAGAGCTGCGCGATCGAAAGAAAGAATTGGAGAGCGAGAAACCCAGCGAGCGATGCTAGCGAGATTGAGGCTGCGAGAGTATAGAGAGCGAGATTGAAGGAAAATTGGAGAGAGCGAGAATTGTAGCAGGAAGTTGGAGAGAGCGAGATTGAAGGAAAATTGAGAGAGCAAGAATTGTAGTGAGGAATTGGAGAGAGCGAGAGTAAAGAGAGCTGTTCTTAGCGAGACAGTAGGAAAGAACGGAGCGCGAGCGGGAGCGGGAGCGGAGCGAGAGCGAGAAAGCTGGAGAGAGCGAGACGAAAGAAAAAATTTAAGAGCGAGAGTGGAGAGCAGCGGGATTTCAGCAAGAAAGGCTGGACAGAGTAAATTCCTAGCGAGAAACGGGAGAGAGTGAGATTTTAAAGAGCAGAGTGAGCGAGATTTGGACAGAAGCGCGAATTATGCCGTTGAATTTGGCCACGATCTTATAGATTATACATGGAAAAACCCAAAAATTGAATACAAACAAAGAATGATGACGTAAGGGCAAAACGTTAGCCAGATTAGGTGTCTTATTGAGAGGAATCCATAAACCCATAAGTAATTTTAAAGAAGCCTTGTACGATGATTTGTCACACTGAGAAGAGCTGAAAATTACTATAAATAGGACCCTTTGCCGAAGATTTAACCATTCTCAAACAAATCTCAGTAACAAAGATTGTGGGAATAAGTAAGTGTGAGTGAGGAAGTTCTGTGAGATTAAAAGAGAAAGCTCGGGTTAAGTGCTGCCCAAAATTTCTTTCTTTTGATTTAAAAGGGAAAACTCTGCTGATAAAATCATAAAGAATAATAAGGAATAATTAAGATCAATAGTCAAGGTAAGTAGTTTATCTCACCCTCTCTTAAATGTTCTTATGGTAGTGTACCTTTATTATGTTGAATGGTTATGTTATATTGTTATATTGCCATTACATGTTTTAGAACACGTTTCTCTACAAGGGAACCCCATGCATTATGTTTGTTCACGATTACGTTTAAAATCAAGTTTTAATTAGGTGTAAGTTATGCTTCCAGTCTAATCTTATGTTATGCTAATTGGTTGATGTTGGATGTGACTCTGACCCTACTGATTGCATGACCCACTAATCATCAGATGGTAAGTTTCCGCTTAAGTCCTCATCTTCCTATCAAGGCGGAGAAATTTATGATTCCAGGGCTGGCAGGGCATGTATTGTTGCACCCCTCAGGCCTAATCTTACGTTATGTTTATGCTAGAGACTAGCAGGGTAATGTATGGTTGCACCCCTCTAGTCCAATATTACGCTAATGGTTGATGTTGGATGCACTCTAGCCCTATGACTGCATGATCGCTAATCATTCAGATGGGTTAGTTTTCGCTTAGGGTCCTCCATCTTCCTATCAGGCAGATGAGATTTATGTTGGAAGCATAACGTTTATGCTAATGGTTGATGTTGGATGCGACTCTGGCCCTACTGATTGCATGACCCGCTAATCATCAGATGGGTTAGTTTTCGCTTAGGTCCTCATCTTCTTATCAGGGCGGAGAGATTTATGTTGGAAGCATAACCGACCACCATATGTTATTATACGTTTTCGGTCCCAATCATATGTTTTCATTACATGTTGCTTGTGATTGTGCATTTGGCTCACTACCCTGCGTGAGAACTACTTACTGGGTATATTATATACTCATCCTATATTTTTACAGACTTTGTAGGTAAGGACACAGCGTAAATGGCAGAGTTGGACGTCGCTCAAATGACCAACCATCAAACTCACTATTATAGGCACATGCATTTTGTACCACCACGCTAATGTTTTATGAATCCTGGTGTTTTGATAAATAAATTTTTATATAGTTTTTCTATCTAATTAATAAAATTTAGATATGTTCTTTGAAATTTCAACCAAAACTCATCTCATGATATAAAAGTCTAAGTATGCATGTCGTAGCGGTCGGATCATAATGTGTAAGGATCCGGGCATTACACTCTGGGTCGTAATTCACCAGAGATTGAAAGCTGCAAATTAAATTAGAAAATTACCGTTAGCATAATGTATTGCCGAAGTCCTCGGAAATGGTGCCAAAAACTTGATGCGTTATTTTATGCGATGAAATAGTGGTAAGGATTGCGTTAGTGGAAAATGCGTTAAGCATGCAAGTTTTCTCAGTTAGATCCAAGTATAAATCCTACTGAGTTGCCTGGTAAGCCCAGGGTCAAACTTAGGGACTAAGGAAAACAATATGCAATGGTAATTTTTAGATCACTTTGTGGTAACAATTAAATCAATGGTTTGGTTGGTTTGTTGTTTAAGGTATAAAAAGTATGCGGCGGATTTGAGAAAAGAATGATTTTGCGACAGATGCACTAAGTATGTGGCGGAATGGGTTGAGAAGGTCTTTAGCTAGCGTTTCCCCAGAATGCATTCAAACTATGCGATCATGCTACACTCATGCGACAACAAATCATTTTCCAATGCAAATGCGATGGCTCCTAATTTTAGGACGCATGCGATGAATGCGAAACTGTCTATAGAGCTTATTCTTAAGTCTCTACTTCTTGCCTATGCGATGATGCAAGATGCACACAAGAACAAGGTGACCGCATATAATCACAACCTATCTTTAGGATGCATGCGATACGTTAATAGCAAACAAAGCTTATTCCTAAGCTTCTATCTCTTGATTATGCATTTTTAATCTAACTCTCCCGAGCCTAGATTCTAATCTGACTTTTTCAAGCCTAAATTCTATCCTTAGACTACCCTCCTGAGTATCTCTAATGGACGAACGACGTATACATAATACAAGATAATCGCATAGAATGAAGATCCCAGGTTATGCTAGCTAAGTGCTTCTCAACCCATTCGACAGATTTAGCTACACATGCGTAATGTACAGAGAGTGAACAGATATAAAGATGAAATTTCCATTTCTATAGATAAGTTCAGAGTACAAAATGACAATGGAAGATAAGGATAGAGAGCCTGGTAGCAATTCCTTGCTTCCCAAGGCTTTTACACTATTATCTCTATTCTGCTCAAAAGATGTTCTTGCTTCCGCAAGAATTGGCCCTCTCTCTGATCTCGACGTTTCCGACACTCTTCCAAGTTCACCAGAACGATCTCTCGGTATAATCTCCCTTCATTCGTTTCCGCCTTCTAAGTAAAAGAAAACTATGAACAAGGCTACTTCTATCTATAGGGAAAATTATCTAACTGAATGAACTCCTTCACTGAATGTGGCCTTTGGTATTTATAGAGCTTCAGGGTGAAAGGCTTTTTCTCTCTTATGACTGCACTGATGGGATGGCATTAATTCTCTGTCTGATGCACCGAATATTTGTCACCAAAAAGTTGAGTGTACTTGCTATAGTAAGTCGTTAACGACTTGTCAACTTAATTCGGAATCGACCGTCATAAGCTTTCTGTCCCATCGTGATTTATTACGCTTTTCACCTAGATGCGCCCACCATGATGCGCTGGCTCTATGTGGCACTCTTCTTGAGCAGATATTCGCAAGCGCAAATGATCGCATAGCCTTGCGTTAACGCAATCTCTTAATGCGCTTGGACATTAATTTCTTTGGATCGCATTTCTGCCTTGTGTCAATGCATTTTTTGCACAAAAATACATAAGTTAGCTGTTTTAATGCAATGGACGCATGCGATCGCAATGTTGTGAAATTAATACTTTTGGACGCAATATTGTATATTTTTATCATCGCAATCTTGCATTGTTTTATAACTTTGCACTGTAATAATGTGTATTTCTACCCATTATCACTATTCACGTACTGTTAGAGATTCAAGCTACAGGTCCATAAGGTCCCCTTGGTAGCCCAATGGATTCAAGTTGGGAATCAGTTCTGGTCAGTTTGCAAATTGACAAGAGGGAGTTTGATTATATATGATATGATTGAACTAGTTCAATTATTATGTGATATAGTTGACATGATGTATGAGATACATTAATTGGAGGAATTTGATATAAATATGATTTATATCAAGTAGAGGAGAAATGAACTATGGTTTAAATGTTGCATATGATGTGATATTAAAACTATAGTTTATAAATATAATATGAGAAGTTAGTTATTATATTTATTTATAATTAAACAATTATGAGATAATTGTCGGTTTTCTCCATAACCGTGCGTGAAAGTGAGGTTGCATTCAGTTTTTCATAACTGAAGAATAAAATGAAAATGGTTTTCATTTTGGAATAGAATCAGGTAATCGCATCTTGGTTGTACACTGTCTATCATTTAGCTAAGGAGAGCTTACATGATAGCCTCAGTGTTTCCTAAACGATCGTGTACACGCGCATCGACCTAAACGATTGTGTAGCTTTTATTAAGCGATCGCGTGCGAGAGCGAGATTACCTTAACGATCGTCTAAATGATCATACCCGGTTTACTAAGCTATCGTATACCTTTTACTAAATGATCAACCACCAGTCTATACGATAGACTCTAAACCTCTCCTACTTGCATGGTCGTTGAATACGATCGTGCTTTCCTCATTCCCTCTACCAAATCCAATAGAGCCCACACATCCTAGATTCTCACTCCAAAAATACCAAGGTCACTGAGTGGTGGTATCCAAGTTGCTACCTGTTCATGGAGAAGACTGTTCGTTGGCTGAACCACAACGAGATTTGGTTAACGATTGGCTTGGCGTTGCAGTGATAGCAAGAGGGGATGATCTTGACGAGAGCGAGAGATAAAGAGAAGAAAAGTTCTTCAAAGGTGAGTCTCTTGTTCTTTTGTATTTAATTTTTTGAAAGCATGTTATAATTTATTCTGTGATGCATAACTTGTATGTATGTTTGTGAATGCTTATATTTCTGTCACAATGAATTTGGAACGATCTTACTTCCACTCATAGGTCCTCTTTGATAAGAGTTCCTTCAGTATATTCGATTTCGATATTGATTTACCATTAAAAGTATCGAAAGCGAGTAAATTTGAAGATTTCAATATGCTAAAATTATAAACAAATTCTAATTAGTGAATTGCTTCTAAGCCCAATTAAATTTTAGGAAAGTAATATTGTACCCAAATTTCATTATTTTATTTGCAACGATACTATAGTGAGTCCAAATAACTGCTACCGAGGGGCACTCAAATATTCCTTCACTAAAGCAAGACATTCTTGACTAAATACTATCTCCAGAATAACTCATATTCCGATAGTCATTTAGCTACCATTTTCGGTTCGGAACTTACTAACACTTAGTAATTCTGTAAGTGTAACCTTCCGAATTTAGATCTCAGAGATTAATGGTGCCAACGATGCTACCAAATTGGAGAGTCAAAGTTGAGAAACAACCTAAGAAATCTTATCCATTTCGGGAGTTTGAGTTGTTCTGAATCCTATGTTACAACCCTCTGAAGGGATAACCATCGTTAAACGATTAGCAAGGGCCGCTTAAAGCTAAGCAGCAGGCACAACAGAGGAATCTCACAGTCCAAACCAACGGAAGAGACCATAGGACACGTTGACACATATCCTTCACCAACTTACTATGAACTACTTCTCCCATTCACCTTGATCTTGATCCATACGAACACTTTTTGAATGGAGGTCACTTCTAGGGTGACACGAAGTGTCATATGAATCTCACGGTGTGAAATTTCTAGGGTCATGAGAGTTAAAATCAATATATCACATATTTGATTTTCTGATGAACAACTTCCCCTTATTCACCTTGATCTTGATTCATACAATCACTTTCGAAATGGAGATCACTTCCAGGGTGACACAAAGTGTCACATGAATCTTGATGTGAACTCTTAGAGACGCGAGAGCTAAAAACAAGATATCGTATATGTTATTAATCTCCCACTGAATTGTTCTAATAACATATCATATACGTTATTAAATTCCCACCGAAGTGTTCTACTTGTTTTTGGGTAAATCTTTACTTAGGAACATTCCGGCTAATTAAACAACCTAGGTCTAGGTGTTTACCCAAGTATAACGTTTATAATTGGATTTAACCTATGATGTCTAGGTGAAAAACCAATTTTAACACCTCACGCCGCTCATGTGTGCTCTTAAAACTGGTTAACAATGCTCAATTATTCGGCCATAATCCCCAAGTAGGAGGTATTCTGTAGACCGTCAACTTAAATACCCCCCAGTCTTAGACAGGATTATATACCGGTTGAGTTTGTAACCAAAGTTTTATAATATTTTGACCTATTTTAATTATTAAAACAAGTAGTTAGCCTACATGAGCATGCAACTTCTCTTTGTTATGGATTTTAATGTCTAATCCAATTTTATAACAACTTATGAAACTTTAAACATGGTGTACATTCATAACATACATCAAATATCTCATGATTTAATATAACACTTATATTAAAACATCTGAAACCCTAAACATGCATACTATATATTATAACACCTTATAACATATTTTCAGTGCATGTAACATGTTTCCGATGGTGGGATTTTAAATCTGATATTTTCAGTGCATACAAGATTTATTTAATTATAACATACATCACATGCATAAATAATTAATCACAAACCGATATAGTTTAGTTTTGGCATTCTCAAGCAAACAAAGGTCTAATTATTACAATAATAACCAAAACTAGCTCCAAAACACTTCTAGACTGCTCGAACCGCCCTAAACAAGACCTCCAATGCTCAAAATTGGGTTGAACCAGGCAAAAAAACCATTGAGTACCATCAGGCATCGAGTAATCGAGTAATCAAGTACCATCGAGTAAATGCCATCGAGTACCATAAAGCAAGCCATCGAGCATTGAGTAATCGAGTAATCAAGTACCATTGAGTAATTACCAAAAATACCATCGAGTATTGAGTATGCCATTGAGCATCGAGTATGAAGAACAGGGCAGTGGCCTAAAATCCAGTTTTTGTTGCTCGACCTTCTTCACTTCTTTCTTCAATTATAACTTAATTTCAACTCTAATGACTCTAATCGAATTACAAACAATTAAGCACACATTAAGGCCCATCAATCAAGAGCCAATTACAAGAAATATAACATAATTGAAGAGATTCAATGCTAAAACTCAGAAAAACCATATCAGTTCACCATTTTCATACAACTTATGAAAAACACACACCAAGCCAAAATTAACTCGAATTGAATACTTAAATGACGCTCTGATACCAATTGTTGGTTTACGAAAACATGTAGTGGAAGAAAACAGGGTCATTAAGCATTCTAATTCCTCAATTTTGACATCAAAGTAAGCATGTTCATAGGGTATTAAGAGGGTTTCAACATATACCTTTGAAGATCCTATTCAAACACAAATTTGAGCTGCAATATTCTCCAATTGAAATCATGGACCACCACTAGAGTTTTCCTACAATTCTCTAGGAGCCTTAGATTGAGTTCTGGGACTCAAAATAAGCTTGGACTTAGGGAAATTGGAGGAGAGGTTTTCTGGTTTTTCAACTTGTTGAAGAACAACTTCTTCAACTTTAAAAAACTTAGCAATTCAGGAAATTGCATGTTCTTTTCAGCTCAATCCCTTTTTATATTTAAACCATCAACCCATGCTTTGAAGTCTTCATCCCATGAAGACACCACTTACTTGGTGGAATTGGTGGATTATAGTGATTAAGGTACTTTAAAGTTGAGCGGAAAAATCCCACATTGTGGGTTTTTTCAAATTTCCAATTTTCCATTTTTAACTTTAATTCTTTAATTAAAATTAAAATTTTGTTAGTTTTAAAAAAAAATTCAATAATTAATTTTTCTAATAAAATTAATAATTGATAATTAATTAAATAATTTAATTAATTCTATTAATTTAATATCAAATATTAAATTACTTTGTCACCAAATCCATCACCATGAATTCCTATTCATGAAATTAATATTTAAATCATATTTATATATTGATCGATTCTCCAATACATTTAATTCCAAAATTAAACGTGTAATTATATCACATATAATTACTAATTCCCTTAATTCGAATTTGAAAATTTCAAATTAACTTCTCATGCTATTCTAAGGCTAATCTTTTTGTAGCTAGTAGAGGGACCTAATGGACCTACAGATCATGGGCTCCAACGATCCGAGATTAATTGGCTAAACTCTTTACATTGAAGTAACCCTCATTCGTTAAGTATTGGGTCACTCCACTAAAGCCCAGTAGTTGCACTCCCCTCACCATCGATATACACTCGATATAACTATAATTAGTAAGTTAACCCTTCACAGGTTGTTCGTAATAACAATTGGGTCAAAAGGCTGTTTTACCTCCGAGATTACCCAAGATCCTCTAATGAACAATTGGTTTGTGATCTGATCATCAAACCGAGTCCTTCTCGAGCCAATGAGATGGTGGGGCCCCTTGTTCAAGACCCGAAATCAGTACTTAAGGGAAAAACCTCTCTACTATCCCTAAAAGTGAGTAGGAGTGAATTCTATCTTGCACTTTATGCCCCCAACTATCTACCCGATCTTACCCCTGAAATGGGAGGCCTATTGAGCCAGTGTTGTTGGGCCAACCCTCACCCATGCAAATCTAAGAATAATCTCAATAAATAGAAGTTTATAGTTAGCTCAGGATTAAGGTCAAGTTACCTAGGTCATCATTTTAAAATAGTCAGTCTTAAATAATAAACAACATTATAAAGTAAGAGTAACTTATTTCTTGG
The DNA here is from genome assembly GCF_009727055.1 of Benincasa hispida. Classification (NCBI taxonomy): domain Eukaryota; kingdom Viridiplantae; phylum Streptophyta; class Magnoliopsida; order Cucurbitales; family Cucurbitaceae; genus Benincasa; species Benincasa hispida. The sequence goes on along the minus strand of NC_052360.1, from coordinate 59,953,877 downwards.
TCCGATCTTATGAAAACTCATTACACAGGACGCCTCTACTCCTCATGTCACTACATGAAGGAATCAGGATCACTTCGTTTGTAGCACTTTACAACTCCTTGTAAAAACTATAGAGTGGGTCGCATCCAATAGTATTACCAGAATAAGGCACCCAACCTTATCCATATACTATAGATCATTTTAACTATTTACTCGAACCTGATCTACTCTTATGTCTCCACATAAAGTTCAATTACTCATGTAATAGTCATGGATCTTTTAGTTTATTGGTTTATTTCTAAAACGAAATAAGCAATTCATATATTCAATAACAAATTTATCGATTTACAAAATAGGTTTATTGTTTACAAACCACGAGTTTTAGGACATAAAACCCAACAATGACGATGTAGGTTGGAACTGGACACGTCGTCTCGGCTGTGGGAGTGGGAGGTCTCCAATTAACTTTACAAAATAGATATGTTTTGTTAGAAAATGTATATGTAATTCCTGGTTTGAAGAGGAATTTAATTTTTGTAAAGTGTTTACTTGAACAATCATATTGATTAAATTTCTCTATAAATAAAATGTTTATGTCAAAGAATAGTGTCAATATTTGTTCTGTTGAACTGGAAAACAATATTTATGTGCTAAGACTGTTAGAAACTAAAACCCTCCTTAACACTGAAATGTTTAAAACCGCGGTAACTCAATATAAAAGACTTAAAATTTTTCCTAAAGAAAATGCCCAACTTTTGCAATTGAGTTCAGAACACATTAATCTCAATAGGATCGAGAGAATGGTGAAGAATGGACTTCTAAGTGAGTTGGATGAAAATTCTTTACCTGTGTGTGAGCCATGCCTTGAAGGCAAAATGACTAAAAGATCTTTTACTGGAAAAGGTCATAGGGCCAAAGAACCCTTAGAGCTAGTACATTCAGACCTCTGTGGTCCAATGAATGTCAAAGCAAGGAGAGGTTTTGAATATTTCATCACCTTTACTAATGATTATTCAAGATATAGGTATGTTTATTTAATGCAACATAAGTCTGAATCTTTTGAAAAGTTCAAAGAATTCAAGGTTGAAGTTGAAAATGCATTAGAACAATTAAGACATTTTGATATGATCGAGGTGGGGAGTTTTTGGATCTAATATTCTAGAACTATTTTATAGAGCATGAAATTGTATCCCAACTCCTAAAACCTAGTACACCTCAACAGAATGGTGTATCAAAAAGGAGAAATCGAACCCTATTGGACATGGTTTAGTCTATGATGAGTTATGCTTCCTTACCTGATTCATTTGGAGGTTTTGCAGTACAGACTGCAACGTATATTTTGAATCGTGTTCCATCCAAAAGTGTTATGTGAACAAATTTGAAGTTATGGAATGGTCGTAAAGCTAGTTTACGTCATTTCATAATCTGGGGTTGCCCAGTACATGTGCTTGAGGAAAATCCTAAGAAATTGGAATCTCGTTCAAAACTATGCCTATTTGTAGGCCACCCCAAAAGAACGAGAGGTGGTTACTTCTTCGACTCTAAGATAAAGAAAGTGTCTGTATCGACAAACACTACTTTTTTTTTTTTTGAAGAAGACCACATAAGGAAGCATAAGCCCCGCAGTAAGGTTGTGTTGAATGAACTTTCCAAGGAATCTACTGAACCTTCAACAAAATTTGTTGAAGAACCCAACACCTTAACAACTGTTGTTGAAGTTGGATCATCTAGTATGTTAAATCCACCTTAAATGTTGAGGGATCCTCGACGCAGTGAGAGGTTGCAAATCCACCTATCCATTACATGGGTTTGAACAAAAATCCTAGCTATGGTAGTTGATGGAGATGTTGAGGGTCCATTGTCTTACAAGAAGGCAATGAAAGATGTTGACAAAGATGAATGGATCAAAGTTATGAATCTTGAAATGGAGTCAATGTACTTCAATTCAGTTTGGGATCTTGTAGATTTACTTGATGGGGTTGAACCTATAGGTTGCAAATGGATCTACAAGAGAAAACGGGGTGCTAACGAGAAGGTGCAAACCTTCAAAGCTAGACTTATGGCAAAAAGTTATACCCAAGTTGAGGAAGTCGACTATGAGGAGACTTTCTCACCTATTGTCATGCTTAAGTCTATCATAATCCTCCTATCTATTGCCTCATATTATGACTATGAGATTTGGAAAATGGATGTCAAGACTGCCTTTCTGAATGAAAATTTTGAGGAGATCATTTATATGGAGCAGCTCGAAGGATTCATAACCCAAGGTCAAGAGCAAAAGGTTTGCAGGTGGACTAAAGCAAGCTTCTCAATCTTGGAACATAAGGTTTAATATTGCGATAAAATATTATGGCTTTGATCAAAATGTTGATAAGCCTTGTGTATATAAGAGGATCAATAACAGTTCAGTAGCTTTCCTAGTGTTATATGTAAACGATATCCTACTCATTGGGAATGATGTAGGTCTACTGACTGAAGTTAAGAACTGGCTAGCGACCTAATTCTAAATGAAAGATTTGGGAGAGATTCAGTTTGTTCTAGGAATTCAGATCTTTAGAGATCAAAAGAACAAAATGCTAGCTCTGTCTCAAGCATCATATATAGACAAAATGCTTGTCAAGTCTAATCCAGGATATGATCACTGGACTGCCATTAAGAATATTCTCAAGTATCTACGGAAAATGAGGGACTGCATGCTTGTGCATGGTTCTAAGGATCTGATCCTTACAGGATTCACGGACTTTGGTTTTCAGACATAGGATTCTAGGAAATCCACATCAGGATCAGCGTTCACTCTTAATGAAGGGGCAGTAGTTTCAAGGAGAACCAAGTAAGGGTGCATTGCTGACTCTACCATGGAGGTTGAGTATGTAGCGACTTGTGAAATTGCTAAGGAAGCTATTTGGCTCAGGAAATTCTTGACTGATCTGGAAGTCATTCCAAACATGTCAAAGCCCATCACATTTTATTATGACAATAGTGGTGTTGTGACTAATTTCAGAGAGCTTAGGAGTCGCAAGCGTGGGAAATACATAGAGCAGAAGTATCATCTGATCCGAGAGATTGTGCATCGAGGGGACGTGATTGTCACGCAGATAGCTTCTGAGCACAACGTTGTTGATCCATTTACAAAGGCCCTCACGACTAAGGTGTTTGAGGGTCACTTGCAGAATATGGGTCTATGGGACAAGCCATGTTTAGACTACGGCAAGTGGGAGATTTGTATTAGGTGTGTTGTGCCCTAGTTTATATTTTTGTGTACTTTGTATTTTAGTTTGATTTTTACATTGTACACCCCACTAGCTTTAGGTCAAGTGGGAGATTGTTGGGGTTGATATTCTAAATCTCGTAGGGTTCTATAGTTTGTAAATGTATTGTACAAATATTTTATTTATGTAATAAAATATGTAATGTTTTATTTCAAAATTAGTTGCATTAACCATAAACCAATAAACTAACATCCAAGGTTATCTTGTAGCTTAAACATGTATGTAGAGACATACGGGTGAATCATTTTAAGTGATAATCTAAATGGTCTATAGTAGATGGATAAGGTTGGATACCTTATCCTGGTGACACTACGAATATGGCTCATTTCATAGATGTTACAATTGTTGTAAAATGCTACAAATAATCCGATCTTGATCATTCATGTGGAGACATGTGAGTGGGTATATTCTATACAAAGGAGTTTATATAAGACCGGACCACGAAATGTTTAGTCTCATTATTTAAAGTTGTTCATAATAGAGACTTACATTTCACTAGGATGACCATAGGTAACATATCTGAGTCCTGAGTGAGTTGTGAACTCCTGCCCATGAGAGTGGTCCTTTGATTTGTATGAGTGAGAGTTATCAGATCGCCGATTCAACAAACCTTCCATTTTTGGGATTTGTCTGATTGGGGAGTAATAACGGGCAGAAATGCACGTTATCATAGTACTAAGTTCTTAAACAATGTTGGATTGCGTCGATGAAATATGTTAAATTGCGTCCATTAAGCATAAATTCTATAATATTGCAGTCGCATACGTCCAACGCATTAGAGCAGTTGATCTTTATATTTTTGTGCAGAATATGCGTTAACGCAGTGCAGAGATTGTGAGCATAGGAATACATTGGTCGAGTGCAACTTCACTGCAATACCTTGCGTTGATCGTGCTCGCAAACATCCGCCCAAGAAGAATCACCGCAACATGGTGGGAGAAGCCGACTTTCACCTTTGATGCCCTATAAATACCAAGTGCATTCTTTAGAGAAGGGGTTAAGCAGTTGATTACTTCATCACTATTACAAGTTCACGCCTCGGTCCATAGTTTTCTTTCATTTTAAGGCGGACGCGAGGAAGAAGGTGTGTCGGTAGATCGTTCCGACAAGCTTGGGAAAGCACCGGAAGCTCCAAGACAGAGAGAGGGCTGACGCCTGTGGAAGCGGGAACATTTGTAGATCAGAATAGAGATTCAGTGTAAAAAGCCTCGGTCAGCAAGGAATTGCTACCATACTCTCTACCTTTACTTTCCATTGTCCTTTTGTACTCAACTCAGTTATAAGAATGGAATATCTTCCTCTATATCTGTTCACTCTCTGTTATTCATGCATGAGTAGCTAAATTAGTTGAATGGGTTGAGAAATAGTTAGCTAGCATAACGAGGGAATCTTCATTTTTATGATTGTCTTGTTTATGTATGCTTCATTCGTCTGTTAGAGATACTTGGGAGGGTAGTCTAAAAACAGGATCTAGACTTGGGAAGGTCAGGTCAGAATCTAGGTTTGGAAGAACCAGATTAGAACGCATAAACGGGAGATAGGTGCTTAGGAATGAGTACTATTTGTTATTAACGCATCGCATGCATCTTTGCAATAAGATATGATTGTATGCGGTCACCTTGCTTTCATGCATTTGCATTAACGCATAGGACAAGAGTAGAGACTCAGGGATAAGCTCTATGGACATTTTGCATTCAACACATGCGTCCTAGACTTAGAAGCATCACCATTACATTGGGAAATGACTTGCTGTGCATGGTTGTAACATGATCGCAAGGTTTGACGCATTCCCGAGTAACGCTAGCTAAAAGACCTTCTCAACTCGTTCATTGCATAATCATTGCATCTATCAATGCAACTATCTTTCTCAAATCCACCGCCTTTACTTCTTTTTCATCAACGCAACAACGCAACAACACAACCAAAACTTATTATTTACTTGGCTACCACAAAGTTTTCATAAATATTACCAACGTAACTATTTTCACAAGTCCCTGTGCTCGACCCTGGACTTACCAAGAAACTCAGGGGAATTTACATTTAAATTCTGCTAGGGAAACTTGAGTGCACAACACAATCCATCAACGCATATCATCCATATTTCCATTCAATAAAATAACGCATCAGGGAGTTGGGAACACAACTACACAAGAAGGAATTCACTCCTTCCCCAATGTCAGGACAAGTAGATAAATTGCTCTCTTAAGGGTTGATTCTGAGGCTTGAACAATGTGGCGCCACCACACCCTCTTCTGACTCGAGAGGGGTTTAGTCATAGTTGAACTATGATTTATTATTCATTACAGGAATCAGTGGTACTTAAGGAGTTAGACGTAACTACAAGGGCAAAACGGTAATTTTGGCCCAACTATACTTATGAGTAATTTGTGAAGCGTCGTCGTACTATTTATTGGTTATATCCATTGGACATATAAATATATCTGAAGTGTGAAGAGTGCAACTGTCGGTCTTTAGTAGAATGCACGTCAGTTAACAGATGATGAATAATTTAATTAAAGAGTTTAATTAATTATTCATCGTACGGTTGGTGCTTCAAGCTATAGGTCCATAAGGTCCCCTTGGTAGCTCAACGAAAATTGATGAGAATCAGTTTTTGGATTAATTTGAATTGTTCAAATTAATTGAGGGAATTAGTTAATTATATATGATATAATTAATTCTAGTTACCTATTATACAATTACTATATTGTAGTTGATACATTATAATATTAATGAGAGGAAATAAATATTTGAATATGATTCAAATATTAATTATATGAATTGGGATTCATCTAATTAAATTTAATATAAATGTGATTTAGATTAAAAGGTATTGGTGAGAGAAAGGAAACTATAGGTACATTGTATTTGATACAATATAGAAACTATAGGTTATATATGTTATATTTGATATAACATATAGTTTAATATATATTATATATGATTAAAGTATTATCATATAAATATATATTAAATATTTAAAATATATTAATTTATTTTAATTATTTTAATTTATTTTTCTGAAAAATTCTTTTGGGAGGGAGTTACACATCTTTTCTCTCTAATACATGTTAGTGGAGGATTGCTTTCCATCATCTACTTCCTCTGGTTTTCACAGTGAATGAATCACAGAATATCACGGAAGAGTTCTATGTGTTTTTTCATGATCCATCTTCTCCTCTCATCTTTTAAAAATTCCCCCTTAACCAAAATATCCAAAGCCCACTCCTCCTAGGTTCTCATCCCTGAGAATACCGTGGTAACCATTGTGGTGGTGCCCTTTTGAAGAGGATTTAACGTGAAGATTGGATTCTTCAAAGGTAAGGGTTCTGAACCCAAATCTATTCTTTTCTGTTTGTTTTTTCAGCATACTGCAGTTATTTAATTAAATGCATAATATTTATTGCTTCTCTGTAAAATTCTGTTATGTGAAATTTTAGGAATTGGGACGATCTGCTTCCACTCAAGGACTCCTTATTGGATCCTTCACATGGACCAACCAAGCACAGACCTACAAAGCTCACATTAGAACTCTATAAATAAAGAAGCTCTCCTTGTTTGCTAGGGTTAGAAATTCTACATTCCAAAGAGCCTAGAGGAAATTATTTACAATCATAAGACTTCTTGTGTAACAATTTGACTCTTTAGGACTTATACTAGGCCGCTACTACATGCATGCATACATTTCAAATCGAGCTTTTCCATGATTTGGTAGAAACCAACTAAATACTATGAAATAAATAACTTTAATAAAAGTAATAACCAAAATTCTTTTAATAAGGTACCCTTAATACCATAAAACTAAACTAAAAAGTTCTCATGAAAGGTTTAAAAGCACAAATACCAAAACTTCAAGTTCAAATATCAAGAATAGAAATTTTAAAACATAAAATCCTGAAAACATGAGCGAAAGCATATGACTGGTCATAGTGGCTCGATCATGGATTTCGCTTGTCATTCATCGGTGTACTCTTACCTTTTCCTAAAAAAGAATCATGTGTAAGAATGAGTATAAAATACTTAGTAAGTAACCCCACTGCTGGGGTCAAGCTATATATTTATGTTCAATAAATACAACATGAACTAAACATCTTGAGCTGGTGGGACCTAATTTTAAGTACTAAACCTATACATGAACTTTCATCTGAGTGAACAATTTAACCCGCCCTACTGTAGGTGAGATATACTCATGTTAACTAGTTAACCCGAAGCAACACATAATTGATGGACCCGGAGGCGCACATCACATAATCTGGTGGACTCGAAGGCGCACATGATTTGGTGGACCCGAAGGTGCACATGAACTGGTGGACCCAAAGGAGCACATAAACTGGTGGACTCGAAGGCGCACATAAACTAAATTTGCGGTGTACATAGCTACGGTAGGAGGGCATTTGTCACTAAATTTGTCTATCATGAAACATGCAATAAAAGGTCTCATAATATGAAATCGTAGCATAACATCTTGTGCATTCATGAATTCATAGCATAACATCTTATAAACTCATATCATGAATAACTAAAATCTCTTCAACAATGGAAACACATATTTTTTGAAAACTATTTGGCAAAAACCAAAAATAATATTTTAAAACAATTTTGCCTGACACAAAGGCAGTTCTAGTAGTAAAGTTACTTACCTTGAACTTGAGTCCAGATAAAACTCTATAAGCAATTAACCTCCCCTATCAACTTCTAGGAATGCTTGTTGGAAAAAGAAAATAAAAGTTGTCTTTCTCAAACCACTAAATTCCTTTAGAAGTTTCAAAGATGAACTTCTTTATTGCATAAAGGAGAGCGAGATGACTGAAAAATGTGGAAGAAATAAAGGACTTTTCTCTCTAATTAACCTCCCTTTGGAATGAAGTGGTAGGTTTGGAATGAGGTGGATGATTGTATTTATAGAGGAGAAGTAATCCTAATCCTATATTTGGGAGTCCATAACGAAAGTAGTAGATAGATTAAATTTCTTTTTGAGTATGACACTTTATCTAATTAGGAAATTTATTTTTTTAATTAAATTAGAAAATAATTAATTAAAGTAGTAGATAGGTTAGATTTTCTTTTTTAATAAGAAATTTTCTCTAATTAGGAAATCCGATTTTAATTATTTAGAAAATTCTTAATTAAAGTAGTAGATAGATTAGATTTACTTTCTGAATAAGATATTTTTTCTAATTAGGAAATCTACATTTTGATTAATAAGAAAATTCATAATTAAAGTAGTAAATAGATTAGATTTACTTTTTAAATATGACATAATCTAATTAATTCAAGAATCATATTCTAATTGAAATTAGAAATTCCATAATCCAATTAATTTAGAAATTCATATTCTAATTAAATTAGAAATTCCAAAATAAATCCCAATTTCTCTTAACAACTCAATTTAAATTAATTGTCTTCTTTAATTTGGTTCTTAAAACCAAAATTAAAGCACCTTAAATCCAATCGATTTACGATAATCAAATTTAAAATTACTAAAAACTCAGGATGTTACACCTCGATTCCTGAAGCTGACCATACTTGAAGGCTGAAGTCCTTTGGAAATACAAGAATTTTCAAGACTTCAACTTGAAGAACATCCATACGTTATGCTTACATACATCAAGTGCGTGCACTCAATCGAGAGAGAATCAAAGGATTAAGTACTAGAGATCGAATCACATATGGATCAACTCTACATCAACACAAATTCAACTCCACAAAATACATTTCTCCAAAAGCCACGTGTGAACACTGATCCTCCAAGAAGATCATCAAGCCCAAAGGTTGATTATTCAAGAAGATCAACAAGCCCAAGACTGATCATCCAAAAAGATCAACAAGCCCAAAAACTGATCATTCTAGAAGATCAATAAGCCCAAAGGTCAATCATCCAAGAACATCAACAAGCCCAAAGGTCGATCATCCAAGAAGATCAGCTAGCTTAAAAATTAAAGTTTATTTTGAAAACATCAAAGGATTATGTATTGAAGGAACTAGTGAAGGTTCTTGAGCGGAAGCATAGGATCGGACCAAATATCCAAAATTTATAGATCATAAATTTTTTAGTAAGAACATACAGATTATGCATTTAAAAAATATTTATAACATGCATTAAAACAGAGATTATAGAAAAGTAAAAGAGGTTTAAGAAACCTTACCCTTGAAGAACACTTCTTCACAAAATTCCTTCTCTGAATCTTGTCACGAACAGTCTTGAACCCTCTAATAGTCTACGAGGACACCACCACGAAAGATTCCCCTATATTCTTTAGATGTGAATCCAAGAGTTTTGTGGGCTCTGACTATTTTGGAAGAGAGGGTTTTGAAAGTATTGAGAGGAAGAGACGATATTCTAATTTTTCACATAATTTTTCTGTGTTTCTCTCTCTTGTGAAAAACACACACACAGGAAGAAGAAGAACTGCATTCCTTTGACCTTCCCCACTACCACGTTTTTTTGGAGAAAAGAGAGGAAGGGAGTTCCTCCCAAAATGATTTTTAAAATAAATCAAATCAAATTTGTTTATTTTCATAAATCAATATTAATATATATTTTTATGATAACTACCTTTTCATATAATCTAAATATTAAACTATATGTTATATCAAATATAACACACAACTTATAGATTTTATATTGTATCAAATACAATATAACTTATAGTTTCTATTCTCTTAACAATGGCATTTAATATGAATTTCATTTATATTAAATATAATTATATGAATCATATAATTAATATTTGAATCAAATTCATATAATTATATTTGAATCAAATTCAAATATTTATTTCCTCTCAAATAAATTTTATAATGTATCAAATACATTATAGAAATTATATCATATATATAATTAGATTAAAATAAATTAATTATATCATATATAATTAATTTTCTCAATTAATTTGAACAATTCAAATTAATCCAAAAATTGATTCTCATTAATTCTCGTTAAGCTATAGAGGGGACCTCATGGACCTGTAGCTTGAAGCTCAAATGGTACGTGAATAATTAATTAAACTCCTTTAATTAAATTATTCGTCATTCGTTAGCTGTTGGGCACTCCATTAAAGACCGATAGTTACATTCTTCGCACTACAGATATATTTCTATGTTCATTGGATATAACCAGTCAGCAGTACGATGACCCTCTACAAATTGCTCGTAAGTATAATTGGGCCAAAATTACCGTTATGCCCATGTAGTTACATCTAACTTCTTAAGTACCATTGATCCCTCTAATGAACAATAAATCATAGTCCAAATATGATCAAACCCCTCTTGGGCCAGGAGAAGGTGTGGTGCCACATTATTCAAGCCCCATAATCAGACCTTAAAGGAGTAAGTTATCTACTTAACCCGACATTGAGAAAGGAGGGAATTCCTTCTTGTGTAGCTGTGTTCCCAGCTCCCCAATCAGACGAATTCCTAAAATGGTAGGCTTATCGAGTCGGCGATCTGGCCACTCTCACCCATACAAATCAAAGGATCGCCTTCATAGGCAGAAGTTCAAAACTCACTCAGGATTTAGGTCATGTTACCTATGGTCAGCCTGGTGAAATGTAAGTCTTTATTATGAATGACGTTATATAATGAGACTAAACATTTTGTGGTCTGGTCTTATACAAATTCCTTTGTATAGAATATCTCCGCTCACATGTTTTCACATGAATGATTAGAATTAGATCATTTGTAGCACTTTACAACAATTGTAACATCTACAAAGCGGGTCATACTCGTAGTGTCACCAGAATAAGGTATCTAGCCTTATCCATCTACTACAGACCATTTAGGTTATCACTTAAACATGATCCACCTGTATGTCTCTACATACATGTTTAAGCTACACAGATAATCTTGGGTGTTAGTTTATTAATTTGTAGTAATGCAACCAATTTTGAAATAAAACGTCACATATTTTATTACATAAATAAAATTTTTTTACATTATATTACAATTACAAACTATGGGTCCTACGAGATTTAGGGCATCAATCCCGACAAGATTGTACTTGCTATACTAAAGTTAATACAAATACAAAAGTTCAAATTTCACGAAACAAGTTTCTCTCGAAACCTCGTGCGAACAAACTCATGAGGCTTTTTTTTCTTTCAAAATCGCTAATTTTATTTAGTCATCTATGTAATTAACCAAATAAAAATTAGAGAGAATACTATTTTTAATATTTGAGGTTAAGGTAATGCCTAGGCTCACTCGCAAGCCCAAGCTTAAGGACACCTTGGGAGTTTGCACATCCCAAAGGAGGAAGTCGAGACCTAAGTTTCAGGTTGGCCTAGTTGAGCACACTTCGTTTCAACAAAAGGGTAAGATCCGAGCTAGGCTTACTGGCTAGAACTTTACAACCTTGAGGATGTTGGGTTTTATGTCCTAAAATTCATGGTTTGTAAACATTAGAACTTATTCTGAGAATTCGATAAAGTTGTTATAGAATATATATATATATTTAGAAATCCAATAAACCTAAGTCCCTTGACTATTATATGAGTACTTGAACTTTATGTGGAGACATACAAGTGGATCAGGTTCGAGTAAATAGTCAAAATGATCTATAGTATATGAATAAGGTTGGGTACCTTATTCTGGTAACACTATTGGATACGGCCTACTATGTAGTTGTTCCAAAGAGTTGTAAAGTGCTACATACGAAGTGATCCTAATTCGTGCATGTTGAGACATGAGGAGTGGGGGTGTCCTATGCAAATGAGTTTTGTGCAAGATTGGACCACGAAACCAGTCATCTTACTTTATAACGCTGTTTACTATTTAAGACTGACTATTTCAAAGCGATGACTTAGGTAACTTAACCTTAATCCTGAGCTAACTATGAACTCCTGTTTGTTTGGGATTATCCTTTGATCTGCAAACGGTGAGAGTAGACCAATTGCCTCCGCTCAATAAGCTTATCATTTTGGGGATAAGACTGAATGAATAGCTGGGAACATATGGTGCAAGAGGGAATTCACTCCTACCTGATTAGGGTTAGTAGAGAGATTGCTCCCTTTAAGTGCCGATTCTGGGTCTTAAACAAGAGGCCTCACCCTCTCATTGGCCTGAGAGGGATTCGATTTGTTGATTGGATCACAAATCAATTGTTCATTAGGGGATCAGTGAACCTTAAGGAACAAGAGGTAATTTCGGGGGTAAAGCATAGATTTGACCCAACCGTTATTACGAGCAACCTATGATGGGTTAACTTACTAATCATGGTTATATCGAGTGGACATAATATATCTACAGTGAGGGGAGTTCAACTATGGGCTTTAGTGGAATCACCCATGAGTTAACGAATGGGGGTTAGATCGGTCTAATGAGTTTAGTCGATTAATCTCGGATTGTTGGAGCCCATGATTTGTAGGTTCGTGAGGTCCCTCTACTAGTTCATAAATGGATAAGCTCTAGAATAGCGTGATAAGTTAATTTGAAGTATTCAAATTAGAATTAAATGAATTTGGAGAAATAATATTTAAATATTTGAAGATGGAATTGTGTTAAAAATTAATTTAATATTTGATATTAAATTAATTAGAATTATTTAAATTATTATTTATTAATTTCATTAAAGAAAATTAATTTATGAACTAATTTTGTAAAATTAATAATATTTTCAGTTTTATTAAATAAAATAGATTTTTTAAATCAATTTTGATAAAATTGAAAAAGAAAAGAAAAACACAAAGTTGGAAAATTTGATTTTGCATTTACTTCATGAACTAGCTTACCAACAATTCACTTTAACTCTTCATTAAATCCAAACATGAGCTGCATCTCATGCAACAAAGTTCTTTGCATGAATGTCTGTAATATACTGAAGAATTTTGAATGTTCTGAAGGGATTGCAACCGAACAAAATTTTGAAAAAAATTTGAGAGAAGAAGGGTGTTCTTCTACATGGTTGCTGCTGTGAACTTTTCCGAATTCCCTTAATTCCGGCTTATTTTGAGTCCTACTACTCAATCTTGAGCTCCAAAAGGATAGTAAGGAAGATCTTGGAGTGGTCTACAACAAAATCCTGTGGAGATTTGCAACTGAATCGAAGCTTAGAGGAAGTTCTTCAAAGGTATGTCATGAAACCCATTTTTTTTTCTGTTGAAGCATGTTTTCTTTTCTACCAAAATTAATGAATTAGAGTGCTTATGGATCCTGGTTTCTTCCACTGCACATTGGTACCTTCCAACAGAGGACAACTGCTCATACGAGATTTCAAAAAAGAAATTTAGGTTGTGGAAATGAAATTGATTTTATTGATTTGTATTGGGGTTACAATCTCTAATGTGTAATTCTTTTATACTTTCTCTCGAATGTATATATTGATTTGAGAGCTTGCAAACTTGTTTTCAAATTAGGGGGTAAACTTTAACTTATAGATAGTCAAGAGACGATCAATTTGTTCAAGTCTTTTAGTCTTTGAATCTTTTGTGTCTTGAATATTTTGAATTTTGAATGTTGGAATTCTCTAGATTCTCTAGCTTCTGCCTCCTAAAGTTTTTGACTTATGATTGCCTTGAGTGAATAATAATGACTCAATGGAATGTTGAATCTAAAAAATGAAGGTGACCTCCTCTATTTATATTGTTTTGGAAAATCCTTTATGAACTTGAGTGATAATTTGTGATTGGCCAAAATTTCTTAGTCAGCAACTGCACCTATAGTAACACTATCTATATTGCACATGCCCCAAGTAGATGTCACATGACAAACTCTATAAATACCTCATTCCACCACCTCAAGGGGTAAGTAATATTCTATGTGCTTGGCCGAAGTAATCATTTCATGTGCTAATTTAGGCATCGGAGTATACCTGACTTGGTACATAGAGGTGCGAGTCTGTTGTAGGTCAACTCAAACAAACTCTTCAAACCATAAAAGCTCTACTTGAAGATAGGCAACATAGACGAAATCTACGCGTCAACTAGATGCATTTGAGTTCGTTAGTTTTATAATTAGACATTTTAGCCTCTAATGTTTGAGTTTAGTATCATTTTGATCACCCCATCTATATTTTTGTTAATTATGTAATGGAAGCTGACATGACAATATCTTTTATATATACTTTTTAAAATATATTTTATCATTTTTAAAAAAAATAGAGAATATTTTTACTTTTTCTTTTATTTCTTAATTTCTCTTTCCCTCTCTTCTTTCTTCCTCTCTCCGTTATTCATCTACCTTCTCCTTCCTCTTCAATAATTGTTGCTTGGTCAAGACCGCTGGTGGTTAGAGGTGTACATGAGTTGGGATGAACTAGGTTAGAAACTTTTTTTGGACCAACCTGAAAATTTAGATTGGCCTTATACTCAATCCTATTGGTTCATTTTGAAGAATCAACCCAACCCTGGGTCAGGTTGGGTCATCAAGTTTTTTTTCCATCTCTCTCTTTTATTCCCTTCTTTGATTCCTTCCTTCTCAATTGAAATAAAACCATCAAAGTCCCTCGCAAATTTGTTGCATTTGAGGCATAATCATACTTCAATACCAATCATCTTATAATCACAATCACTATCACTCGTTTTCTCCATTTTCTTCTTCAACCTATTTTATTTTTATGTACATTTAATTCTTTTATTCATTTTTACTTCTATGTAATTTTACATAATTAGGGCAAAACACCATCAACATTACGATAGTGTTTCACGTTCAATCAAAATTTTAATATTTTGTAAATTAGCATGAAGTGAAATCAAATGAGTGAGATCTCCAATATGGAGTTTATGCTCACTAATTGGAATTCTTCAAGTTCCAAACTGATCGACTTGGTTGAGATGATCGCATACATTGATTCCGATTCAAACTCGCTTATAAGATCTGACCATCAGATGAACCTTTTTGAATCCAATCAAATGTCTTTCTGGCGACTAAATCTGGTTCAGAGTAGTCGTGAAAATGAGAATGGTGTGAGATCCATCAACGGTTTTAGTGTTCTCGATGTCAATTTGAAGGGAGATTGAAGATAGAGGTGCAATCGATGTGAAAGATTTTGATGGCGGTGAAAGTGGTAGAGGAATTGGAGGAGATATTTGATAAAGAAGCACCTGGACTGAGGAAGGAAATGGAGAGCTGAGATGGAAACCGTGAGGTGAGGCATGAGTTGGGGAGCTAAATGAGATACGAAGCGGACTGGGGAAGGAGGTGGAGAACTGAAAGGACTGAGGAGAATGAGACTAAGGAAGGAAGTGTCGTAAAGATTGAGGCACAAATCGAACTAGTAAATTGAACTAATGGAGGCGAAAAAGAGGGAAGTAAAGAGGCGTTAACGAGCTGAGAAGGGAGAAATTGATGAAATTCGAGGCAACATAACAAAATTAGGTTAATAGGATAAAAGTGTATTAATTTCAGGTTGGGTTGAGTTGACCTTGCAAAGAATTCTAAGAATCTGACACCCTACCCAAAAATAATATTCTAAAACATTTTCAACTCAACCAAACCCTCATGGTTTGGGTTTGGGTAGTCTAGGTTGGGTGGGTTCTGGGTTTTTTGAACACCCCTATCGATGACTGTCGGTACTTTCTTTGTTTTTTCTTTTTTCTTTTTCATTTTCCTCTTACTTCTCTCTCCTTCCTTTCTTCTCTTTGTTGGGAGAAAATGATACATAAGAACTAAATACATTAGCAAACTGATTCCTCAACTAGAAATAGTATACTCAATGTATAAACATAAGCCAAATGGTGTAACAAGAATTAGATATGGAAATAACCAAAGACTTAAAGAAACCTTAAAACCATGAGATTTAAAATGTAGTCGAGACATGCTTTTGATAAGTGTTGTCCTGAAGATAATTATTTGCTCTACACAGGCTACAAGCAAACTACAATGATCGTCTCAATAGGATTCAACGACTAGCTCCAGTAGAACTGCAACCTCGAAGTACTCAGATTTGATACCACTCTTGGATACTTGCTCTCAGCTTAAGAAAAGATAAAAGAAAGAGGAGAGAACTCTTTAGTTTGGAATGGGATGCTACAAATAAAGACTAAGTTGCTATTTATAGCCTAGTAACTTAGTAACTCTCCAAAATATAAAATCGAATAAAATAAATACAAAAATTTGAACATGTGTCTGATGCGTTATTTTATGAGGTGAAAATGTGGAATGAAATGCGGTGATGAAATGCGTTGAACAATTAAGCTTTCTTAGTGGAATCCAAGTATAAACTCCACTGAGTTTCCTAGTAAGTCCAGAGTCGAACTCAGGGACTTGGGAAAACAATAAGCAGTCGTAATTTTCAGGATAACTTTGCGATAACCGATAGCTCAAATAGTTGTTTGGTGTTGTTGGTTGCAGTAATGAAATAAATAAATATGGCGGATTTGAGAAGAGTTTGATTATGCGATAGATGCACTGAGTATGCGGATGAACGGGTTGAGAAGGTCTTTAACTAGCGTTACCTAGGAATGCGTCAGATTATGCGATCATGCTACACCCATGCACAACAAGTCATTTTCCAATGCAAATGCGGTGCTCCTAAGTCTAGGACGCATGTGTTGAATGCAAAAGTGTCCATAGAGCTTATTCCTAAGTCTCTACTTTTTTCCTATGTGATGATGCAATATGCAAATGAAGACAAGATGACCGCACACAATCATATCCTATCTCTATGATGCATGTGATGTGTTAATAGCAAATAATGCTTATTCCTAAGCTCCTATCTCTTGATTATGCATTATAATCTGACTCACCCGAGCCTAGATTCTAACTTGACTTTTCCAAGCCTAGATCCTGTCCTTAGACTACCCTCTTGAGTATCTCTAATAGACGAATGAAGCATACATAATACAAAATAATCGCATAGAATGAAGATCCCCAGTTATGCTAGCTAAGTGCATCTCAACCCATTCAACAGATTTAGCTACTCATGCGTGATAAACAGAGAGTGAACAGATATAGAGAAGTAAATTCCATTTCTATAAATGAGTTTGAATACAAAATAACAATGGAAGATAAAGGTAGAGAGCCTGGTTGCAATCCCTTGCTGCCCAAGGCTTTTACACTGGCAACTCTATTCGATTCAAAAGATATTCCTACTTCCGTAGGTGTTGGCCCTCTTTCCGATCTATCGGCACAACCTCCTTCTCTCGCTTCCGCTTTAAAATAAAAGAAAATCGAAGAACAAGGCTAAACTATCTAGGAAAAATTCTCTAACTCTCCGAACTCCTCTTCTGAAGGTTTCCTTCGAGGTGAAAGGCGACTTCTCTCTTATGATTGTACAGATGGGATGGCTTTAATTCTCTGACTGATGTGCTGAATATTTGTCACCGAAAAGCTAAGTGTACTTGTTATCGTTAGCGGGTCAACTTAATTCGGATTCGACCGTCATCAGCTTTCTGTCCCATCGTAGTTAATTATGTCTTTCACCCAGATGTGCCCAGCAAGTTGCGTTGGCTCTATGCGGAAATCCTTATTGAGCAGATATTTGTGAGCACAAATCACCGCAAAGCCTTGCAGTAATGCTGCGCTCGACCATTGATTTCTTGTGATCGCGCTTTCTACCTTGTGTTAACGCATATTTTGCATAAAAATACCAAAGTTAACAGTTGTTATGCGATGAACGCATGCGACTGCAATGTTATGAACTTAACATTTTTGGACGCAATCTAACATATTTTATCAACACAAACCTTCATTGTTTAATAACTTAGCACTGTAATAACGTGCATTTTTGCCTGTTATCACACCCCCAAATTTAAACAATGCTTGTCCTCAAGCATAAGCTAAAGATTTCCTTTAGAAAGTCGACCACAAATCTCTTTTCCTAGATTCTCAAGGATACTTCATTCAAATCCTATACTCAAAATTTTCCTCAATTCTTATTCAAGTCTCCTCTTAAAATATTTCTAAGAGCTAGGGACCGTAAGTTTAACCTTCAAAAGAACTTTACTACATTCCAGGACATCACATGATTTATTTCAAAAAACCTTTTTCACTAGGGTGTTAAATGATTTTTATCCTTGCATATTTTTGTCATTGTTATTTTTTTTCTGACCTTGCGCTGATCCAAGTACCTTGCCTTTGTTTTGGCTTGCCCCCACATGTGTCATGCGGACATCCAACTACGAGCAAGACGCTCTTCCTCAGACTAAACTCATAACTACTTGGCAGCGTAGTTGCGGTCATTTATTTATGCGTCGATCTTGGCGATTTACTTTCGTTTTGTCTTACCCCCACGTGTGTCATGCGGACATCCAACTACGGGTAAGTGCCTTTCAAAACTCAACTCTTATCAGCATGGATTTCCCCATTGCGTTGATAGTGGAGTTGTTATTCTCAAAATTTTCCTCTTTTTCTTCTCTCTCTCTGTTTTTTTTTGTAGAGTTAAAAATAGCAAGATAAAAAAATAAATACCTCACCCCCAAATTTAAAATGCGGCAATGTCCTCATTGTCAAAAGATTGAAAGAAGTCATGCGATGTTCTTAGGAAACTTCGTAAAGAGAGTTTGAAAGAAAGCTAGCAAACCACTAACTTCTAGAAAAATTTCATGAGGTGACTTTTCTAAGATTAAGTTGACTCTAGTAATGAAAAAAATAGAAGCATGTGTGTCATCATTGAAATCATAATTGGCAAAGAGATAGCATGCTGTGACTTACTAAATTCATCAATGATTGCGGTAATCAAAGAGGATGCGGTGATAAAAATTTCAAAATTAAAATGCGATGTGATAGTGCAAAATTTGGAATAAAGTGAAGGAGAAATACAACCCCCAAATTTGCATTATCGCCCGCGTTATTTGTTGGCGCATCTTGATTTGCAGCGATCTATCTTCTTTGGATTGTGGTGACGAAGTGAAGTTGCATCTTCGTGTAGTGCCTCCGCAGTCGTGTACCTTGATCATTTACAAAGAAACATCGAGAGGGTCAAATGATAAAAAAAAAGTTAACAAAAATTTTTCTTGGCCATTTTTTTTTAGAGAAGTAACGAAGTAGATATGCGATAATAGATAATAACAAAATTTGATGTAGAATGATAATTGAAGTGTCGTAGAAATGAGAAGTCATGAACTAAACAAAGGATACTCTAGAAGACTTGCGCCCCAGATGATGTTGCATGCCAGTGTAGGGGCCATTCCATTTTCCTCTATTCTAGGTTTCCCAGGTCTACAGAGGTCTTTTCTTGCTGAAAATCACCCCTGCAATCTGCCTTAACTTGCTGCCCATTAACCTTAAATGTATGGCTCCCATCCTCAGTAATCAGCTCCACCGCATCATGTTGGAATATTTCTTTAATGATGAATGGTCTGGACCAACGTGATTTTAACTTGCCAGGAAAGAGTCGTAGTCGTGAATTGAAGTGCAAGAACTTTTGTCCCACATGGAGATTTTTACCCCATATGTGTTTGCCGTGCCAACGTTTTGTGCACTCTTTATAGATCTTTGTGTTCTCATATGCGTTAATCCTCCATTCCTCCAGCTCGACCAGTTGAAGTTTTCTCGCTTCTTCTACTTTCTTCAGATCAAGTTTAGCTTCTTCATCACCCACAGTGCTTTGTATTCCAGCTCAAGAGGCAAATGACACGCCTTACCAAATACCAACACATATGGGGACATACCTAAGGTTCTTTTAAATGCAGTTCGGTATGCCCACAACGCATCGTCGAGCTTTGTTGCCCAATCCTTTCGTGAAGGCCTTACCACCTTCTTAAGTATCAGCTTGATCTCCCGATTGGACACCTCGGCCTGACCATTCGTCTGCGGATGGTATGCGGTGGCCACTTTGTAGAGAATGTTATATTTGTGCAGTAGTTCCTTGACAGTATGATTGACAAAGTGGGATCCTTCATCACTTATTATGGCACGTGGGGTGCCAAAACGAGTGAAAATGTTTTTCTTCAGGAATTGAGAGACTACTGCCGCATTGCTTGCGGCGCATGCCACTGCTTCAACCCACTTGGATACGTAGTCGACGGCCAACAAAATATAATTTTTACCATTCGAGGGAGGGAATGGTCCCATGAAGTTGATACCCCATACATCGAACAACTCGAGTTCCAAGATGATGTTCATAGGCATTGCATGTTTCCATGAAATGTTACATGTACGTTGGCACCGATCACACTTCATCACATAGTCAACTGCATCCATATGGTGAGTCGTGACATTGTGATAATATGCGTTGTTGAGCAGCATTTGGTATGCATAGTCGCAGAATCTGGTCTGCCCCTTTTTATACAGATTCGGCTCATCCCAATAATAATATCTGCATTCATGTTTGAGCTTCTTCTGTTGGTGGTAGGTATAATCTTCAG
Source organism: Benincasa hispida (assembly GCF_009727055.1). Classification (NCBI taxonomy): domain Eukaryota; kingdom Viridiplantae; phylum Streptophyta; class Magnoliopsida; order Cucurbitales; family Cucurbitaceae; genus Benincasa; species Benincasa hispida. The sequence continues at coordinate 59,933,386 of NC_052360.1, read as the reverse complement.
AAATTTGCTCGCAAACTAGATAGTTTACTGAGCATACCATGGCAATTCTTCAATCTGCAACAACTACTCATCTGGAAACACTACGCTCACCTTTGACTCCTTGCGGTCAACCTCAGGATTCTCCAATCTGGATAAATGATCCACAACTTGGTTTTTCGTTCCGTGTGGTCAACTATTTCCATATCGAATTCTTGAAGGAGGAGAACCCATCTAATCAGCCTCGACTTTGCGTCTTTCTTTGTCATCAGACATTTTATCGCCGAGTGGTCAGTATTTGTTCCCAGCAGATATGCTCTGAATTTTTTTAATGCAAATATTACCGCAAGCAGCTCTTTTTCTGTGGTGGTGTAGTTAGTCTGAGCAGGGTTTAACATCTTACTTGCATATGCGATGGGATGGAAGATTGTTTTTCTCTTTTGAGCTAGTATGGTTCCCATCGCATACCCACTTGCATCACACATTATTTCAAAAGGAAGTGTCCAATCTGGTGCGATCAAAACGGTTGCAATCGTCAATGCATTCTTTAAAATCATGAATGTGTTGCGAAAATTATCATCAAAGTCAAATTTTCTATCAGCTTCCAACAACGCACTCAGTGGTCGTGCTATTTTTTGAGAAATCCTTGACAAAACGTCTGTAGAATCCGGCATGCCCCAAGAAACTCCGTACAACCTTTATATTTGTTGGAGGTGGGAGTTTTTCAATTGCTTCTATTTTTGCTTTATCCACCTCTAACCCATCCCGAGAAACCTTGTGCCCTAGCACAATGCCCTCTTTCACCATAAAATGACATTTTTCCCAGTGAAGAACGAGATTCGTCTCCTTGCATCTTTTCAGTATTTTTTCTAGGTTGGCAAGACAAACTTCGTATGTGTGTCCATGAAAGAGAAGTCGTCCATGAAGATTTCAACAGAGTCCTTAAGATATTCTGAAAAGATGGCCTCATGCACCTTTAGAACGTGCTTGGCACATTGCAAAGGCCGAACGGCATGCGGCGAAAAGCAAAAGTCCCATATGGGCAGGTGAATGTGGTCTTGTCCTGATCTTCTGGAGCAATCATAATCTGATTATACCCGGTATACCCATCCAAAAAGCAGTAGAAGTCATTTCAGCTAGACGATCTAGCATTTGGTCAATAAATGGTAGAGAGAAATGATCTTTCTTCGTGGCCGCATTCAGCTTGTGGTAGTCCATGAAAATACACCCCCGGTGATGGTTCTTTGCGGTATCAGCTCATTATTTTCGTTCAGGACCACCGTCATGCCACCCTTTTTGGCACACACTACACAGGGCTGACCCACGTGCTGTCTGCTATCGGATAAATAATGCCCGCATCTAACCACTTAATGATCTCCTTTTTAATGACCTCTTTCATCGCAGGGTTGGGTCTGCGCTGATGTTCAATCGTTGCCTTGTGGTTTTCTTCAAGACGAATTTGGTGCATACAGTACACTGGGCTAATTCCTCAAATGTTCGCGAGCGTCCATCCAATTGCTCGCACATGTTTCCTCAGAATGCTCATCAACGCATTCTTCTGGTCTTCATTTAGCTCCGAGGAAATAATTACTGGCAACTTCTCATTTTGCCCCAAAAACACATATTTTAGGTGATTTGGCAGGGTCTTTAATTCCATTATTTGTGGTTCTACTAGGGACGGTTGCATTATTTTTCTTTCTTCTTTTACTATTGGCTCTTCTTCTTGGGTTGCAATCATCTCAACTTCCTTGCTTGTTTTTTCTATGATCGCATTACATGTCGCAATGGATGTGCTTGCATCCTCATCTTCATTTTCATTGTTAGGTTTCTCTTCTTTATTCAAACTCTGGTCGTCATCAGATTCATTCAGGTCTTCATCGTCAGGAAACTTCATGGCACGGATGATATTAAACTTGAGCTTCTGTCAATTTTAGTTTAAAGTGATCTCTCTTTTGTGCACATCAATCTAAGCACGACCTGTTGATCAAAATGGTCACCTCAGGATGATGGGCACATCTTTATCGGCTTCATAATCTAAGATGATGAAGTCGGCTGGTAATATAAATTTGTTAATGGTAATCAGCACTACCTTTACCTTCCCTTCTGGATGCACCAGAGATCTATCTGCAAGTTGGAGAATCACGGTCATGGGCACAAGTTGCCCCACATTCAGCTGCTTAAAGATCAACAGAGGCATCAAGTTAATGCTGGCTCCAAGGTCACACAATGTTTTCCCGATGTACAGTCCTCCAATGGAACAAGGTATAGTAAAGCTCCCAGGATCACTCATCTTCGGTGGAATTATTGATTTCGAACTCTGTGTTAAAGCCACCATGGCAAACTTACCAGTGCCCCTCTTCTTGGTTACCATATCCTTCAGAAACTTTGTGTATGCAGGTATCTCCTCAATCACTTCATTGAATGAAATATTAATATGTAATTGTTTTAACATAGACAGTAAGCGTTGGTACTGTACCTCGTCATTCTTTTTCTTTCTGAGTCTCTGTGGGAAAGGTGGCAACTGCACTCTCACGGTCCTCTTTTCTATTGGCTTTGAGGTGGACGCAGCTTCTGGCTCTATTGCTTCTTTTTCTCCTTCTTTTTGAGTCATCGCAATCTCAGGTTCCAATGCAATAGAAGCAGTCCGGCTAGGCTCTTTTCTTTCTCCCTCCATAGTTTTTCCACTCCGCAATGTCACAACTTGACATTGCTCTTTACCTGATCCCCCCGAATTGCATGGGAGTTCTGTTGAGCTTGGAAGGACCCCTTGCGGTCTGTTCCTTAGCTCGCTCGCAATCTGGCCCATCTGTAATTCTAGATTGCGGATGGACGTCGCTTGGCTTTGAAGCACAGTTTCGTTTTTCTCTTATACTTCTTTAACAGGCTTTCTAAGGAGGAGGATTGTGGCGGTTGCGAGCTACTGGCTTGACTGTTTGTCTGACCGTTATTTCGCAGGAAGAATCCAGGTGGCCCTTCTTTCTGTGCCACAGATTGAAAATTTTGCTGCTGATTCTTCCATGCAAAATTGGAGTGGTTTCTTCACTCGGGGTTGTAGGTGTTAGAAAATGGATTATTTTTCACAAAGTAAATAGACTGTGGATTCTGTGGGCATTCTTCCATTGCGTGCCCATCACCACATGTCGCACACCTTGCGGTGTTTTGATTAATTGCGTTTACTTGCCCATTTTGCGGTGTTGGGCTATTGATCGCAATTCCCTGAATTAAGTTCATCATTGCGGTCATCTGATTTTGTAGTGAAGCAATAGCACCATTACTTACGTCGTTGTCCTTGATTCTTAGTCTCTGATCACTCTCTCGCTAATCCTCGTGGTTTTTAGAGATGCGATCCAAGATGTTCTTAGCCTCCTCATACATTTTGTCTAGCAGACCACCAGTGGTTGTCGCATTGGCAGCGGTCTGCGAAGCGGGATTTAGACCGTGATAAAAGATTTTCATCTGAAGGCAGTCTGGTAATCCATTGTGTGGACAGTCCCTGACCAACCTCTTAAACCTCGCCCAGGCATCACTGAGCGATTCGTTAATGTCTTGTTCAAAATTGGTTATTAGTTTCCTTCGTCTAATATTCTCAGTAGGTGGAAAATACTTCTTCATGAACTTCTCTACGACCTGCTCCTATGAAGTGATCTCTCCCGGCTTGAGAGAATACGCCCATTTTCTTGCCTGATCACATAGAGAAAATGGAAATAAAGTTAGTCGAACTTCTTCGGTAGAGATGTTTGGGAACACAAAATATTGCAGATTTTTATAAAGCTACGGAGGTGGGCGTGCGGGTCCTCGCCACGTCGTCCTCCGAATTGTCCTATAGTCTGGATCATCTGCACATCACCGGTTTCATTTCGAATCTTCTTCCGTCAAAGGCAGGCCTCATGATTCCTGGAGAGAAATCATAAAGGTTTGGCGATGCATATCCCGAATGGGCCTATTACGATCGTTTGCCAGCAGGATTGGATTCGCCATGACATTGTTTTCGTTTGGTGCTCCGTTTCCAGGTTGCTCCGCCATATCTTCTTTATCTGACTGTTGTGGTTGGCGGCTATTTCTTAGTCTCCATCTGAACGTCTTCTCAATCTCCCAGTCGTAATTCGCCAGAGATTGAGAATCTGCAAAGAAATAAAAAAAATTACCGTTAGCACACTGCTTTGCCGAAGTCCCCGACAACGGCACCAAAAACTTGATGCGTTATTTTATGAAATAAAAATGTGGAGTGAAATGCAGTGATGAAATGCATTGAGCAATCAAGCTTTCTCAGTGGAATCTAAGTATAAACCCCACTGAGTTTCCTGGTAAGTCCAGAGTCGAACTCAGGGACTTGGGAAAACAATATGCGGTGGTAATTTTCAGGATAACTTTGCGGTAACCGATAACTCAAATAGTTGTTTGGTGTTGTTGGTTGCGGTAATGAAATAAATAAATGCGGCGGATTTGAGAAGAGTTTGATTATGCGATAGATGCACTGAGTATGCAGATGAACGGGTTGAGAAGGTCTTTAACTAGCGTTACCTAGGAATGCGTCAGACTATGCGATCATGCTACACCCATGCACAACAAGTCATTTTCTAATTCAAATGCGATGCTCCTAAGTCTAGGATGCATGTGTTGAATGCAAAAGTGTCCATAGAGCTTATTCCTAAGTCTCTACTCTTTTCCTATGCGATGCTGCAAGATGCACACAAAGACAAGATGACCGCACACAATCATATCCTATCTCTAGGATGCATGTGATGCGTTAATAGCAAACAGTGCTTATTCCTAAGCTCTTATCTCTTGATTATGCGTTATAATTTGACTCACCCGAGCCTAGATTCTAACTTGGCTTTTCCAAGCCTAGATCCTGTCCTTAGACTACCCTCCTGAGTATCTCTAATAGACGAATGAAACATACATAATACAAAATAATCGCATAGAATGAAGATCCCCAGTTATGCTAGCTAAGTGCTTCTCAACCCATTAAACAGATTTAGCTACTCATGCGTGATAAACAGAGAGTGAACAGATTTAGAGAAGTAAATTCCATTTCTATAAATGAGTTTGAATACAAAATAACAATGGAAGATAAAGGTAGAGAGCCTGGTTGCAATCCTTTGCTACCCAAGACTTTTACACTGACAACTCTATTTGGTTCAAAAGATATTCCTGCTTCTGCAGAAGCTGACCCTCTCTCTGATCTTGAAGCTTCTGACACTCTCCCGAGCTCACCAGAACGATCTATCGGCACAACCTCCTTCTTTCGCTTCCGCCTTAAAATAAATGAAAATCTTAGAACAAGGCTAAACTATCTAGGAAAAATTCTCTAACTCTCTGAACTCATCTTCTGAAGGTTGCCTTTAGTAATTATAGAGCCTTCAAGGAGAAAGGCGGCTTCTCTCTCATGATTGCACATATTGGATGGCTTTAATTCTCTGACTGTTGCACCGAATATTTGTCATCGAAAAGCTGAGTGTACTTGTTATTGTTAGCGGCTTGTCAACTTAATTCGGATTCGATCGTTATCAGCTTTCTGTCCCATCGTGATTAATTATGCCTTTCACCCAGATGCGCCCACCAAGTTGCACCGACTCTATGCAGCAATCCTTCTTGAGCAGATATTTGTGAGCACAAATCACTGCAAAGCCTTGCGGTAATACTGCGCTCGACAACTGATAGGAATTAGAAGATGAAGGAGAACCATTGGAAAGGGGAAGAGATGAGGGTGATGGACAGAATGGAAAGAGAAGGAAGGAAAGGAAAAAGTATTTCTATTTATTTAAAAAATTTTAAGAACATCTTTTGTCACACTCCCTCCCAGTTTACCCTGTAGAAATACAAGTTATTTATACTGTTTTATTTAGATATTGCGGCCAAAAGAAAGAAAAGTTGTGTCGATAGTAGGGAAATTGGCGAAGAAATGCGAGAATTATAAATTTTCGTCAATACACCCACTGATACCATTGCGATGTTAGAAAAGAATATTTTAGTTCTGTTTTACAGGAAATCAAGTCACTGCATGCGTTCATGGCTCAAAGATAAACAGAACAACACATCTACGTTGCCTTGTGCCCGCTAATCAATAATGAAGAGACGATTAGCACAATGACGGCACATGCGACAATTGATCAAGAGCTTTGCGATCAACGCAACTTCAACCGCATGCGATAATAAAAAACAACACCGTATGCAGGCAAACGATTGAAGATGTAAAGAGCAACAGAATTGCGGAGGATTCAGACGTATGTACAGCTGACTGTTGTGCATTACTGACAAAATTGATTGCGTAATAGAAGGAATATTCACTCCACCATTTTAAAAACTGTCTTGACAATAAAGTGGGGACCACAATGCAAAGAGTCAAAACTTTGCCTATAAATAGCTTCTGCAATTTCATTGAAAAATGGATGCTTGAATACAGAGAAAAGTGCATATACTGATCTGAGAGAGAGATTGGATGAGCGACTAATCAGAGTAGATCCGGGAAGAATTAAGAGACAAGGCCGAGAGGTGAGTCTCCGAACAAAGAATCCTTTCGATCCCCGCCGTTGAAGCTCTGTACGAAGGTCACCTCTATCAGACGAGCAAGCCTGAGAGGGAAGCTCTTCTATTCATCCATTCCACGCGTCGGAAAGCAAAACCACCATCTAGATCTGTGTCAAGACGTTAACACTCTTCTGTATTTGTTTCTATCTCTTTATCATCAGTTGTATTCATCTCCTTAGTCTATCATTCACACCATGTATCAGACGCTTAATCTTTGTATTGAATGTTATGATCATTTCCATTATCATTTCTCTGTCTATTTTCGTTTACCCATAATTCATTTTCTCCATGACGTTTTCTTAATCCCATGGGTAATTAGCAAGAAATAAGCAATTAAATTAATTGGGTTAAGAAAATAATTAAGTTTAGTCAAGACATGCTAGACGACATCTTCACCTATGAGAGCAAAAGTGAGGATGTTATTCAGCCTATCAAGAAAGGGTTGGAAGAATGCGTTAACTAAAGCGAGAAGTACTTCCAGAGATGGAAGCAACCTTTTGTTCACCACGTTCATCCCTGTTTCACCATAGAGATATGGGAACGCGGTCGATCACCGAGAGGTGTACGCCAAGGGAAAGCGGAACCTTAGTTACATCTTTAACGCAATTAACAAACTTGCGACGTTTGTACAAATTATTCTTTCCCCTTCTGATTCATCCATAAAGACTTGCCATCGCATACCACGATCCTTTGTATCAACTTCACAGTCAGTCTCGAACTCAGTATCATGTATATCATGTATCTTATATCTTGTATCACATTAGCTTAGGTTTATTTTCATCGTAATTTAATTTATTAACACAACTTTATTTTACCGCAAATTTAAATTCATGTACAAACCCAATTCTTATTAATTGTAAAAACTGGTCGCATATATCATGAAAGTAACGCATTAACGAAAACATTCCCTGTGTTTGACCTCGGATTACTCTGAGAAACTTGCGTTGGAATTATACTTGGTTTCATCGCAAGGAAACTTGTGACAACGCATTACTTCATAGCATACTACAAGCATATAATTAACAACGCGTATATCTAGAAGTAGTATCGAATAAAATGTGCATGAGCATTAACATAGCATAAGATTACATTTAACGTTACAAGTTTATGGCAACATGAGCTTGTAGCACATCATCATGCATGCACACCATACGACCAATTTCAAGTCATCACTCGGCGCTGGGAGCTCGCTCGACACACACTCCTCACTCGATGCTCGAACTCGACACACGAGCCTTCTTCGCTTACCCTTGACACTCGCCTTCTTCCTCGCTCACTTATACTCGACACTCAGCAGCCTTTACTCGCTGCTCGACCCTTCTCGATTACTTATACTCGCCGCTCGACAGCCTTTACGCGATGCTCGCCTGACGCTTACTCGATGCTCAAACATCCTTCAGCACGATTAATACTTAGCCAAAATTTCTCTTGTAAAGCCAAATTAATATGTACTAAGAGCTAGGTTTCCTTAATCATTTTTCCTTCTTCAAACTCATCCTTTACCTCGAGATGCACAAATCCAATCTAACTTAGATATTTAACCCAACATTCTGCTTAACTTAAACAATAAACATAATTAAAAGGGGAAAAGTAAGGTGCAGGTCTTACATCTTTTAATTTCTAAAGGATTAAGAAACATCTTTTTTTTTAAAAAAAAAAAATAAAAACAATTTTGTATAACTAAAATTTAGTGGGCCTTTAGTGCGGCAAGTGGAGGGATTTGAAAGAGTAATACTGTAATTAATTGTGGATTATAATAAAGGGAATTGAAGCGTATGACAAAATTTAAGATTTCATTCTTAAAAATGGAAAAACTGCCCAAGAATAAGATTTATGGTAACTCACGTGACATGTACATGACCACAAATTCCTAAATCCCGATTTATACTAGGTAATTGTAGAATAAAAAATAAGGTTGAGTTATATATACAGTGTAATTGCTGATATTTTTCAAGAACAACTGCTCTCCTAATTTTGCTTAACATAATCTCCATATTTTATTATTATTTTAGATTTTGTTTAACCACTTTTCGAATTAATCTCACCTTAATTAAATATCTAAAATTTTCTAACAAATTATATTTTAAATATCCATATATTATTAACTTTTATTTTATCCATATATTTTATTCAAATCTTTGAATCGTTTTTCATTACTTTATATGTATTCAATTATATTCGAATCTTTGAATTTTTTTTCATAATTTTTTATATACATTATTAATAATTTAGCTGTATATTTCTTATATTCTTAATAAATTAGTTTTATATACTATTTTTGTTATTATTTTAACGATTTGGAAAAAAAGAAATGTCACTTCGTAAAAAAATGGTCATAGCTCTTGTTACTCACACAAAATGTTCATCACTCCGGTCGATGGGTTAAGAATTCTCACTACCATGATTTTCGAAAATTTGAGGTGCGTATTCATCAAATTCATCATTCCAATAATTTGTGAAATATATCCAAGAATTTTTTTTTTTCATTCGCTGAGTTAACTACATTTCGTTTGACAATGTATCGGATTGGTTCTGCCACTTCGAATATTGTTGAAGATAAATATATTTTGTGGTTGATGTCTGTTTTACCAGAGTCCCCCAAATTGATGAAACCAGGTAACCGTAGAATAAAAAATAGGATCAAGTTATCTATAGAGGGTAATTACTTATTTTCCTTAACAACAATTGCCCTTCTAATTTTGGTCATTATTATTTTAAATTCTGTTTAACCACTTTTCAAATTAATCTCACCTTAATTAAATATCCAGATTTTTTTTACCAAATTTATATTTTAAATATCCATATATTATTAAATTTTATTTTATCCATATATTTTATTCAAAATGTTGAATGGCTTTTTCATTACTTTATAAGTATTCAATTTTATTCAAATTTTTGAATTGTTTTTCATAATTTTATACATACATTCTTAATAAATTAGCTGTACATTCTCATATTCTTAATAAATTAGTTATATATTTTTTTTTGCTATTATTTTAATGATTTGAAAAAAAGAAATATCACTTCGTAAAAAATGTCATAACTTTTGTTACTCACACAAAGTGTTCATGGATTTAAATTTTGTTGTGGTTTCTTTAATAAGCTACTATTTTTGCTATGATTTTACAATGGATTAAACCCCTCTTTGATGATCGACGGGATGAGAATTCTCATTACCATAATTTTTTGAAATTTTGAGGCGCATATTCCATCAAATTCATGGTTCCAATAATTTGTGAGTTAACTATATCTCGTTTGACAATCTACAGATAGGTTCTGCCAATTCGAATTTTATTATGATTGTTGAAAATAAAGATATTTTGTGGTTATGTCAAATTTATCAGAGTCCCCCAAATTGATTTATGTGTAATGGTTGACCATGTCTCATCTCTTGCCCTGACACTGGAAATACACCGTATTTGAATAATGAATTAACAAACATTAATCATTCTTCCCAACCTCCTAAGGGCAACACTAAAATCGTTGATTTCTAAGATTTCGATTCCTTTCAATCTTGTATTCCCAGTGGAGTAGGTTTACTTTTTAGGCGCAAGCCTATATTGAAGAAAACAATTTATTTATTGTACACGTGGATTAGACACTTTGTCAAAATACATTGTTTAGTGTGTGATAGTTGTTTAGGTAGAGTGTATTTGTTGTTTTCAAACGGTTTTGAAACTCTCACATCTCTAGAATTCCATGTGAGGGTAGTTTTGACAATTACTAATCATTATTTTCTTTTATAACCCGTTTTGCTATTTTTACAATTTAAAAAAGTTTTTACTATTTATCCAAATAAAAACTTAAAATTTTCTATTTATCTAGTTAACCCTTATAATAATGGCAAACACCAACTATTATAATTAGAAGTTAAGTGGACTATAATAGATCACTCTACCCAATTAAAGTTGGAGGCCGAAAAGGACCCTAAAGATTTATTAAAAGCTAAAAAATTTTGAAACTAAAATGGAATGAAGCCAAAAGTAAAATTTTGACTTGAAAAAATTCCCATAAAGTACTCATATATTTTAAAAAATCATCCCTCCCCTCCAAAAAAAAAAAAAAAGCCCTCATTATTTACCTTAACTCAACCACAAGGTTAATTTCCAACCATGGTTGGTTCATCAATTTGATTATAAATAAGGGGGATCATTTTAGTCTCCATCCCTTCCTCAAAACCCTAAAAACCAAACCACAATTTCTTTTTGGGTTTAAAAACTAAAATCATCCTCCCAAACCCAATCTCTCTTATCTTTTTTTTTTTCCCCAAAGATCCCCATAAAATAGCCTTAAAAAAGAGAGGAACCCAAAAAAAGGGCCAAATTAGAGAGAGAAGCAACAAGGAAGAGAGGGACCAACCAAAGCCAAAACTAGTCAAGCTTTAAAGGATGTGGTGGGCAGTAGATTAGCAGTAGTAGTAGACACAGTTGCGTAGAAAACGCTTCCTTCCAAAACAAAAACAAAAATTATTAACAGGTACGTTTTTCTCTCTTCCAATCACCATTAAAAATGGCGGTATATTCTTTCTTTTTGGTGTATTGGGTCTCTGTATTTCTTCATATACTTTGAAATTCTAGCCTCTCATGGTCAAAGGGGCACTTCATCTTCACTTTTTGTCTCTGTCTTTCTTTTGTATAATGACATTTCTATATATCTGCAAATATGACGCCAATGGCGGGATTGGATGGATATTTAACTTTTTCATTTCAAAATCAAACCCTAGATCAATCTTGTTTTCCCGCCAAAACATTGATCGTCGAACCCAATTGATGATAGTCAACATGTGGTAACCAAATCGTTGCTCTTTTCATCCACCTGATTTGTGTTATGTCTTTTCGTGTTCTCGAAATTAGATGACCTGGGGTTTCTGTTTTCTGTTTTTTTTTGTTTTGGAAATTATATGACCAGGGTGATTGCATTTGATTTTTAGGGTTTGAATTCCAATTTAAGGCAGGATGGTGGGTGATAGCGGATGGGTCTGAGTTAGATTACGAAGGTGCTGCGAAGTAGATTGAACGAAATGGGTATCTCTTAGATTTTGGATTCATTTTAGTACAGTGTAGTGTTTAAGGTCTGTTTGATATCCTTTTCAAAAGGTTGCTTGGGTTTTTTTTCTTCTGTACCGCATCCACGCTGCTTGTTCTTTATTTCTTCGTCGATTTGGCTAAGAACATTGTGAATCTGACAGATAAAGGGTGAGGTTGCTTTGAATTTAATTTGTAAGATCGGAAATGAATGCTCTTCTATTTTGAAGTTACGTTAATCAAGTATTTGGATTCAGAGAGTTGGAGGAAGTTGTGTGAAAAAGAGACTCTCCAGTTTGAACTTTGGATGTTACAAGAATTGAAAGAAGTCTGCTGAGTTCAGAGATTCTCGATTAGAAAACGGAATCTGAGTTGTCTTAACATCTAGGTTTGGTTTGCATGTTGTAGTGCTTGGATGGTGGGGGCAGGAATGGAGCTAGCAACTGGTAATTGCTGTATGAAAATTCAGCAAAACGAGTGGTAGTGTCCCGTAATGGTTGAGAGTTGGGTTGAAACCCAAAGAAAACGGCAGTCATGTTGTCGGATGAGTTCATGAACTGTGTTTCGTTTGACGAGAATTCAATTTCAGATTTTTCCAAGAGAATACTCAATATGAAGAGTGATAGGATGAAGAGCGGGGATGTATTTCCTCGCAGAAGCAAGAAACTCAAGGATATTGATCATTGCAACACTGAAAATGAGGATATAAAAATTATTGATCCACCTTTCATCAAGGAAACGAATGTTGCCCAGGAGAGTAAGCAGGAACCGATGTTGGGATTGCTTGATTGGCTTAAAGGTATTGCGAGAAACCCATGCGATCCTTCTATATGTTCATTACCAGAAAAGTCAAAATGGAAATCATATGGGAAAGAAGAGATTTGGAAACAAGTTTTGCTGGTTCGAGAGGAAATGTTTGTGAAAAGACAAGTTGATTCAAGTAGCGAACAATCTTTTGTGCAGGTACATTACATAAATGCTCAAGCTGTTTGCAATTATATCTTTACTCATTTAAAATTGTCGATTCGCATGACAGGGTAATAAAAAACTGTCTATATCTGTGCATGTATGAAGTTTGTCCCATGAAAAAGCTGATTGTGGTAGTCTTTAGGCTGCTTTAGTGTTTTATTGTTTTTCATATCGTTGATCCATCTTGAAATGATTTTCATACTATGCATTTTGATTAGTATATATTTACATCTTAAATAATGATCTGGTCATTGTAAACTGAAGATCCTCATTGTGAAAGCCAATGTAGCTAAGACTTAATCTTAAAAATATATCATTGAATTACCTCTGTAATTTTTTTTATCTGATCTATAGTATGTATTGTTTTAGTTGTTAATGTTATGAGCCTTTTTAGTTTTTAGGAATTTCTGCAGTGTCCTTTCTAGTTTTAATGATTCCATGACGTTGTATGTATATAATACTAAAGAATCATTCTTTTCAATTCTGAATATTATGTCTTCTTAAGAAGATCCTTGGAGTATTAGTTGTTTAAAATTGTGGTTCTTTATTAAGAAGAAAATTAAACTATTTAAGACGTCGATTTCATTTTGCCTGGTTCTGTTGTGGCCAATAGCTTGAAGCTTCAGCTGCTATTTTTAATTTTTGATCTGCTTGTAGTCAGAGTATGTTTGAGAATGTTCTTAAAAGTATCAAACGTGCCTTGAGAATATTTTTTAGGTTGGATGATTATTGGTTCATGAATGGTTTTGGACCTTGATTGGAAGTACTTTACTAGATGTCACTATCTATCCGTGATAAATCGCAATAGACCGTCTGTCTATTGCGGTCTATCACTAATAGAATTTTGCTATACTTGAAAATATTTTGAGTAGTTTTACAATTTAAAACAATTACCCTTTTGTTTATTTTATTTTTTATTTCATCTTAAACTTGATTACATGTTGAAATTAGTACCTCAAAATTTAATTAGAAAATTTTTTCATGAACCAACTAATGAATTATAGGTTAAATTGTGGTCCCTATGGTTTGGAGAAAGTTAAAATTTAGTTTTGTGTGGTTTTAAAACTCAACCATCTTTATGGTTTGCTCACAAATAGTCCTTATGTTTTGATAAAATGTCATAAGTAGTCATTGTTTGATAAACGAGGGTTTTATAAATCATACGAACTTTATAATTTGACCTATACTATGTAAAATTCAACCAGTAAACAACCATAGGGATATTCTTACCTTTAAACCATAGAGACTAAAATTTAACCTTCTCCAAATTATAGGGACCAAATTTGTAATTTGACCTACATAATATAAGTTTAACCTGTAAATAAACCATAGGGACCAAATTCTTTTTTTTCTTTTTCTTTTTTGTGCCTAAAGCACCGGAAATTATTTTGTAATTCTAGCCTAGGTCAAATTCTCCAAAATTGGGAGGCGGTGCTTGATTAGTTTCTGTTGGGAGAGGGGTTGCTCTCCCCTCCCCTAGCTGTCTCTTTTTGTTTGGTTAATATATTTTCAATTTATTAAAATGAAAGACAACTGCAATGTAGACTAAGAAATATTTCTATCCAACCATTAAAATATCTAATTCTAGCTTCAAAATTGAGCGGATTCAAAAGCACCCAAAACTTAGTTAAATAGCAACCTAACGTAATCACGAAAACTAATACCAACTAAAAATAGTCTCTCTCAATCATAGGAGCTGCAAAAATCATTAAAGAAAAATTGATCATTTTATCTTTTAAAATTTTATCCTTTCTCCAACCTGTGAGATTAAAAATTCGGAGAATGTCCTTCATGAATCTTGCAATTGAAAACGTGTACTATTTTACCATAAATCATAAATTGATAATCAAATCATTATATTTTACTCTGCTCTTTTTTTGGTTTTTGAGCTAAGGAAATTTTATTTGTTTCCTTGTTAATTTTGGCAATGAATTTAACTTAAATCTTAGGCTATATTTCTAGTCCTAATACTAAATTTGATTGATCCCTGTACTATAAAATACAAATACATGTAGTGTTATGTGAGTGCAAAGTCTAGGGACCAAAACAAAATATTTTGACAAGACAATCAAAGCAAATTATTGTGGAAGTTCAGAGATCAAAATTGGATCAAAATCTTGTTTTCTCTTTCTAAAATTTAGGACTTATATTAGTTCCTTTATTGATGTCGAGTTTAAATGATTTCTTATTGCATTAGTATGTTTGAGCATTTATTATACTTTGTATAGAAACGAATTAAATTCAAAGGAAAGGAAGAATAAATGAAACAAAAAGATGATATTTCGATATAGGAAAAATTGATTAATGGTAAATATATAATTTTAAAAAAAAGGATTTTACAGATCTAAAGATCAGATTATTATTTTACTTTAGCTTGGAAGTCTTAATTAATTATCTGGTTCACTTCATCTTCTCTATTTGCAGAGAAATCAGAGGATGCATCCATGTATGTACGATGACGATACAGTTCCGATTTACAATCTTAGGAAGAGATTAAGCTTTGACAAAAAGGATCTTTCTCAAGAACCCGTTTCTAAAATAAGTGATTCCTCACCTACAGATTCATCAGATGATTACAAGCCTGTGCCTCTGGGGTCAGACTATCAAGCTCAAGTACCGGAATGGAATGGTGTGATATCTGAGAGTGATTTAAAGTGGTTGGGAACACAAGAATGGCCCTTGAAAAGAGGAAGGCACAGATATCTAGTTGAAAGGGATCCCATTGGAAAAGGAAGGCGAGATTCTTGTGGGTGCTTGGATGCCAATTCGGTTGGCTGTGTCAAATTTCATGTTGCTGAGAAAAGGCACAGATTGAAGCTTGAGTTGGGCAACACGTTCCTCCAATGGAGATTTGATAAGATGGGGGAAGATGTTACATTTGCATGGACAGTGGAGGATGAGAAAAAGTTCGAGGATATAGTATCATCGAATCCTCCGTCCCTTGGGATATCTTATTGGGAAGATATCATTGAGTCATTTCCTTCTAGGAGCAAGGCAGATCTTGTTAGCTACTACTATAATGTCTTTCTTTTGCGTCGCAGAGGACACCAAAATCGGGTTACGCCAGATGAAATCGATAGTGACGAGGAATCAGATTCCGGAATTGCAACCAATGGATTTGGAAACGAAGTACATAATTCACCTGGCTCCATTTTCTACTCTCCTAAGAAGCCACGATAAGCTTGAGGGGTATAGCTCAAAAACAGATTCTGACAGAGTACCAATGTTGATAATGTTGATTCTGATTTGGAAATCTGCATTTTTGATTAATGATTTTTGTCAAGTGGGATATGGAAAATTCTTTTTGATGTTACATGGAAAGCTGCTGTTGTAGCCTATGGCAAAACGGAAGCTAAAGGGATGAAGGCGTCATGATTTACTGAGTTAAGAAATCGGGCTGAATTTGGAGGCTCGAGCAATTTTGGTTTTGGGTTATGTTGTTCAGTTTGGATCAAATTGAAGGGTTGATGAATTGTTTTGCTAGATTTTGTCTCCTGAAGGATCTTGGTCGCAAGGCCCTCTTAAACAGGCAAATAGATTTAGTTGTGAAGGGGATTCTATTTTGTTCATTCCAAAAGTTTCATCTTTGTATATTTGCCCTCTGAAGTCAGACATGTGAAAAGACGTATAAGCATGACCCTTTAAAAAGATTAAAATCACAGTTTATATTCTATGGTGGTTTTGGATGATTTTTAGATGTGTGCTGTTTTGGTTTTTACAGGTGCTTGGTTAGGGAGCGGGTTGAGTTGGGTTGGATCAGAAATTTTGTATGAGGTCTTGAGTTGAATTAGATTGAATTTGTAATAACCAACTCGACAAACAAATGGATGGACCAAACATTTAATTGCTACTTTTAAATCA
Organism: Benincasa hispida; assembly: GCF_009727055.1. Lineage (NCBI taxonomy): Eukaryota > Viridiplantae > Streptophyta > Magnoliopsida > Cucurbitales > Cucurbitaceae > Benincasa > Benincasa hispida. Next base: position 59,917,025 of record NC_052360.1, on the reverse strand, counting down.
ATCTAATTTAACCTCGTAAACCAAATACTCCCTTAGGGGGGCGTTTGGGGTGTTGAGTTGTTTATTATAGTTTGCGAGTTATGAAACACAGATATTTAATGTGAGACAAAGAATCAGTATCAGCCACATATCAGATATCGATAATTTCAGATATTTTCTAAATACGTATTTGATACGCGATTTGACGTATCTATTTCTACGCGTACTTTTTCTTAAAGAAAAAAAGGCAAACAACTCATCATCTTTTCCAATTTAAAACTAGATAATTTATTTAAAAAACTCACTATTCGAGTCCAAAACTAAAAAGAAAAAAAAAAATAAATAAAAGGTCAAATCCTAGAATCATCTAATATTGATCTTCACATTTGAATCCTTACAAAGTCCAAAATATAAACCATTTGGATATCTTCAAAAATTCAATAAAGAAATTCTTCGTTTATCTTCATATTTTTCCCTTTAATCTTCTTCTTCGCAATATGAATCATTCTTCTATTAAATTCTATTGTACTTCAACATCTTAGATATTACTTTTTTGTATTGAAATTTCAATGTGTGTATTTTATTTTGTGCTATTATTATTAACTTGTATGCTAAATTTATCTATATCCTAGATTTTTTTCTAAGAAAAAGAAAATATATCTTCAATGTATTAGTATCCTCGTTTTTAGAAATATATATTAAAAATTAATCAAAAGATGACGTATCTATCCGTATCTTAATTTTTTAGAAATTGACGAATCGCCATATCTGATTGTATTTATATTATGTAGCTGTATCTGTATCTGTGCTTCATAGTTTGTGCATTATAATAGTTTATAGGTTATAACAGTATGTATTTGGTATGATGTATTTGGTATGCACTGTAACAAAGAGGAAGAGTAAATACTGTAGCAAAAAGAGATTTTGTAATTAATTATACGTTATAATAATTGGAACATTAATTATTATAATTGGTGTTTCAAATGTGAAGTGTTCAATAATACTCCAATCCAACTTTAATTTGGTTTGAAAATAGAAATTTGAATTTTTTTCATCCCTAGGTATTAGAAAAATTGGAATACAATTACATTGTAATGAATTGCTAAGAGGCGTTTGGCATAAAATTAAGTTGAGTTGAGTTGATAATTATTATCTAAAAAGTTAAATTATCTTTGAAGTTATAATGTCTGTGTTTGGGCTGTAGAGTAGGGTAAAATAGAGTTGGTATAATTTTTCTAAACAAAATTAATTTTGCTTGGATTTTCTTTTGCTATTTTTTTTTAATTTCCAACTATACATATTTTTCTAAAATTTTTAATATTAAAAAATGTTTAAGTTTTTTCATTTTTACAACACAACAAATTCTTATAAAGCAAACATATACTAAACACAAATTTTGAATTTAATTTTTGAACATTCAATTACATAATATATATATATTTTTTATTTCTAAATATCATACATATTCCAAACAAATGATAACTTTTCACAACTGTTTAGCCCTCAATCATGAATATTGAAGAAGCTTAAAAATTGGACAATTTTTTTTTCTTCTTGAAAAATATAAGATATTTTCATGACACAATTTGAACACTGAATTGCATAATAAATTTATCTACATCCCCAAAGTCGTGTTATATTCCAGTAAAATGAACATCTTCTCTAATTCATAATCCTCAGTTAATTTTTAACTAATCATAAATGTTAATTCAAAAAGAAAGAAAACAAAATCAATTTTTTTTTTTGCCCATTTGTGAAATATGAATTTTAATTTTTTTTTTATTAATGATTTTTTTTTTAATTTTTTGAACAAACGTTTGATTCTTTATATTTTACACTAATACAACGAAATGTATTTTTGTGCAAACATTTTTTATTCAAACATTTTTTATGGTTAAGTCTAGTTTGCCATTTACAAATGAAAATCATAATATTCACAAAAATGTCTATGTACATGTAAAAAAAATACATAGTGATGAATAACAATCAATATATCATAAATTATACACTCCGAACTTAAAATTAATGAACTTCAAACTAGTTATTGAAGGATTGTGCAAATAATTTTGCCCTACAAGTAAGATAACAAACTGTAGTTAGACTAGAATGAAGCTAAATGCAAATAAAATTAAAATCAAACTACTATAACATATCTTCAAAGGTCTGGAATGAATTAAATCGAAGCACCAAGACTAAATGGAGGTAGAGTAGAGATGTGATCTAAAAAAAATATGTATGAAACCACATCAATGCAACAATTAATTTATTATAAAAGGAAATAAAAATACATTTTCTATACAATATACTTTAACGGCCGTTGAATGTATGAGTTGAACATCTATAGCAAATAGGGTTGCCATTAAGGGTCCATTTACATTTTCACAAAAAACTAGTGTTATCATTAAGGGACTCGTTAAAAGTGGTCTTCGTCGGAATTGGTCGCATGAGGTAAATGTTAGTGCTAGTTTTCAGAGGTGGTTGTCACCAGAGTTGTCACCGAAGTTGATCATCGAAAGTAGTCTTCATCGGAGTTGTCATCGAAGTTAATTGTTAGAGCTCAAAATTGGTTATCGAAGTTGGCCGTGCGAAGGTGGTTGTCAGAGTATGTCAGCAAAGTTGCATGTGCAAAGGTGGTTACTAGATTCTAGAGTTAGCAGCACGGAGGTAGTCTTGGGAGTTGCTTGTTTGAAGGTGGTCACTAGAGTTGCCATCGGAGGTCGTTATCGGAGTTGGTCGCATGAATGTGGTCGTCGGAGTGCGTTACCAAAGTGTGGTAGTGGTAATCGCCGATGGTAGTCGATGGATAGAGCCATTGAAAACATTGAAAGAAGGAAAAAGTTGGGGGCTAAGGCGAGTTAGAGGGAGAGTTGGAGTTGTTGGACTGGTATGGCAACCGGGGGTGAATAAGGTTTAATTAGAACTTTTTGTTAAATATGATCAATTTAAACAAATTAAGTATTTTAAAAGTAAACTAAATAAAAACCTTAATTGATGCTAAATAACAAGATTGATAAAAATTATGTGACAATATACTTAATCAATCTCAACCAACAAAAGCATGCAATTAAAATTAAATGAAAAAATAATTATAAAATAGTTAGAGAAGAAGACACCGTAGTTTTTATAGTGGTTCGGTCAAAATCGACCTACATCCACTTTCTCAAGCGCCTCTTGGGATTTCAATTAAACATCTCTTTTAACTATTTCCACGGTATCTTGTTTCTTTTACATGTTAAAGAGCAAACTCGATCCTTTCCACAGGTTAGGATCCAACTCGTTTTTGTTGGAATCTCGTAGGGTCCCATAGATTGTAATTGTAATGTACAAACATTTTATTTATGTAATAAAATATGTGAAGTTTTATTTCAAAATTAGTTGCATTAACCACAAACCAATAAACTAACATCCAAAGTTATTTTATAACTTAAACATGTATGTAGAGACATACGAGTGGATCATGTTTAAGTGATAGCCTATATGGTTTGTACTGATGGATAAGGCTGGGTTACTTATCCTAGCAACACTACGAGTATGACCCCCTTTGTAAATGTTACAAACTTTGTAGATGTTATAATTGTTGTAAAGTGTTACAAATGATCTGATCCTAATCATTCATGTGGAGACATGTGAGTAGGGATATTCTATACAAAGGAGTTTGTATAAGACCAGACCATGAATGTTTAGTCTCATTATATAATGCCGTTCATAATAGAGACTTATATTTCACTAGGATGGCCATAGGTAACATGACCTGAATCTTGAGTGAGTTATGAACTCCTGTTTATGAAGGCGATCATTTGATTTGTATGGATGAAAGTGGTCAGATCAATAACTCAACAAGCCTACCATTTTGGGGATTTGTCTGATTGGGGAGCTGGGAATACAACCACACAAGAAAGAATTCACTCCTTCCCCAATATCGGGATAAGTAGATAAATTGCTCCCTTAAGGGCTGATTCTGGGACTTGAACGATGTGGCGCGACACCCTCTCCTGACCTGAGAGAGGTTTCATCATAATTGGACTATGATTTATTGTTGATTAGAGGGATCAGTGGTACTGAAGGAGTTAGATGTAACTATAGCGGCAAAACGGTAATTTTGGGCTAACTGTACTTATGAGTAATTTGTGAAGGGTCATCGTACTATTGATTGGTTATATCTAATGGACACAAAATATTTATAGTGCGAAGAGTGTAGTTGTCGGTCTTTATTGGAGTGCCCGTCAGTTAACGGAAGGTGAATAATTAGATTAAATTGATTAAAGAGTTTAACTAATTATTCACGTACCGTTGAAGCTTCAAGTTACAAGTCCATGAGGTCCCCTTAGTAGCTCAATGGGATTAAATGAGAATTAGTTTTTGGATTAATTTGAATTGTTCAAATTAATTAAGAGAATTAATTATATATGATATAATTAATTAAATTTTAATTATATGTGATATAATTACAATAATTTATTTTTTTTAGAATAGGTGATATTATTATACAACAACAAGGGGGATCCCATAGCCCAAGATCAAGGCATCAAAGCATCAAAGCACAAACAAAGACAGGTAACAAAACCCAAAACAAAGCCTACAAGATAAGATTAGAACAAAACCAACACAAAAGGAAACAAACTCGCAAACTACTAGAGAGAAAGGCAGAGAAAAGAAAAAAAAATCCCACAAACAAGAGACAATAACAAAAACAAAGAACAACGGGAAGTACAACAAGAAAAACATCCGTAAGCACACTATATAAGACCAAGAAAATCAACCCGTCAGGAAGAAGCACGAGCACGAATCGTAGAGACCATAAGGTGAACCAGAGCTGACACTGACCTCGGTCTATTTCCATGTAGTCGCCGATTACGTTCTTGCCAGATGTAGTATATGGAAGCACACCAAAAAGCACGGAATAACTTACTACGCACCCCCTTACTCGACCTCACTCGACATGACCAACTCAACTCAACTCAATTGCCAGATGTAGTAATGTATTTGACACATTATAATATTAACTATTTATGAAATAACTATTTGAATAGATTAAAATATCAATTTTATGAATTAGATTCATATTGTTAAATTTAATGTAAATGTGATTTATATTAAATGTCATTACTGAGAGAAAAGAAACTATAGGATATATTGTATATGATATAATATTAAAATTATAGATTATATGTTATATTTGATATAATATATAGCCTAATATATATGATATGATAAGGTGGTTATCATATTAATATATATTAAATTATTTATTAAATAAATCAATTATATATATATATTTAATTCAAATAATTAATGGGAGGCTTCCCACTTTTCTCTCCACTTCACACAAGTAGGAATAAGGTTCCACAGATTTTGGCTTCATCTTCTTCATGACATAAATCACACAAAGAGGGACACGACTCTAAGATAGAATTCCCTGTGATCATCTCTTCCTTTCTCAATTACTTCCCTCCCCTCACCAAAATCACTAGAGCCCACAATTCCTGAATTGAGGATTCTCTACCTAGAGATTATCGAGGTTGCGCTCGTGGTGGTGCCCAATTTGGAGATCGAAAGTTTTACAATTGAACAAATGTTCTTCAAAGGTAAGGGTTCTTCAAAATCATTTTTTTCTGCAATTTTTGTTAAAGCATGCTGTAATTGTTTGAATTAAATGCATGATCTATTTCTTGTTCTCCGTAAAATTGTGAATTCTAGAAAATGGGATTTGGGACGATCCGTTGCTTCCGCTCAAGGACTTTTCATTGGGATCCTTCCGTTACAATATTCTTGAAAGTTTTAAAACACTTAATAAAATTATCTAAAAAGAGTGGATATACAAATTTGAGCTCATAATCTTTTATCCTCACAATACAAGAAGAACTTCTCTCTAAAATAAGATGAAAAAAAGAAAGAAAATTGGAAGTTTGTAGACAGAGTAAAAATCAGTGACCTTTTATAATTTTTGAGGATTGTAAAATTGTAAAAAATTAAAATAATTAAGTTTGTAGACAGAGTAACAATGGGTGACCTTTTATAATTTTTGAAGATCGTAAAATTGTAAAAAGTTAAAATAATTTTAGAGAAGATGAAGTATAAAAGAAGAAGTGGGATAAAAATTAGATTTTAATTTAGGCTATCAAATTGTTCAAAAAGTAAAAAGAAAAGTGGAGACTCAAAGTGAAAAACTAAAAAAGAAATTATATATTATATATATAATAATATATTTTCTTAAAAAAAGCTCTTAAAGTGACCTAACAATCACTTTTAATTTTTTAATCTTTTATTTTCTTGAAGTGACCGTTCTTCACTTTTTTTTTTTTAAAATTTTGTAAATTAAAATCGATTTGAATTTTTTTTAAGAAAACCAAAATCCATCCATTGCAAATTTAAGGCCTTATGCGTCATTCACCTATAATTTTGGCACTTTCTAATTGATCCAATTTGATGATTTGGTCGATACGTCACTATCTCGGATATTTTTTTTTGTTACTCTTCTTTTTGCCATATTTTTTTCATTTGAATTCCGATTTGGGTAGTTTAAGAGACCGGAATGTTGTTCTGAGCTCTACACCATGTACTTTTCAAAATAACTAAATTGTTAGTAAACAAAATCAGGTTTGTTATTTCACATTGGGATATTATTTAATTTACATAACCTAATCCCTTGATGTAGGATTGGTATGACAACCTTAGAGGGGATAGAAAAATAGCACTTATTACACTCTCATTTGAAAAAATAGCACATGAAAATCTTCATAAATATAACAAATTGGTCATTTTCCACGTGATCAAATTTTTTCGAAACCCAAAAATACCCTCCATAATCCGTAAATAAAAATGTAATTAAACATGTTTGGTTATAGAATTGATAATAAACAGAATTTGACTTTACCAAAGAAATCAGGATCAATTGATTTGAATCTTGAATTTTGATCAAATCTTTATTTTTAAATATGAATTTATCTAATTATTTCGTTATATCCACATATTTTTGTGCATTTTAGATTTTATTTTCAAATATTAAATAATCTCAATTTATCTGATTATTTTTAGTGTTTCCCTCCTTTTAACCTATTTTTGCCTTTTCTAATTTTAATATTTTATATCACTTTGTCTTATTTCTTTTGCTTTTTGATATGGATAATAGTTTGAACTCACTAAACTCTTATTTTAATTGAAATTTTGATTTTTTTTTTTCAAATCGATTATGATATTTTTTGTTGTTTTTGATTTTTTTTCACATTGATTATCATATTTTTTGTCTTTTTTTTTCCAATTAATTTCAAAGGAGCATTCATACCTTTCTCATTTTTGATTTGTTGTTTTTCCAAATAAGCATTGTTATTGTTGTTTTGTTTCAACTTTTTCATCTTGCTATGGCTTTTCAAACACCAAGGTTTTTTTCATGGTAAGTGGGATGCTATTTTGTAAATAGCACCATCAATTTTCTTTTTAACAACTTCTTGAAGAAGAGTGAAACTTGATTGAAAAAGAATTTATTTGAGAATGGAAGTTTAGGAGCTAATCGAAGATCCTAACTCTAGGCTTGATTTTCTTCTTCTCAATTTTATAAATGTCGTCGGCAGTGCTGATATTGCCATAGACTGCCCCTTATGCTCGAAATTTCGTTCAAAATACCCATAATCCATGATTTTATTTAAATTTTTGCAATGTCACATCCATGTGTTGCATGATTGTATCTTAAGTTTATATATGATCTCAATGCTTTAGATTTCTGGAAATTAAAAAAAAAAAAACTTATGGAGAAGAATTACAATGTAATTATCATTATTTTTTTGCCAACCAATCTTACTTTGCAATTGAGAGTTGGGTTAGTTGCATAAATGAAATTCAAACCCAAAATAATAGAATATGTAGTACAAATATAAAATAATTGCATGTATAGAACAAAAAATGGTAAAAGGCCAAAAAAAACCAGGCCCAACCACCATTTTGATAGTTGCTATCAATGGCTATCACCAAAAAACTCACGCACGCTCAACTATAAGTGATACTGCTATCAATGAATATCATTGATAGTTGCTATCAATGACTATCACTAATAGCTGCTGTTAGTGATAGTTTTCAATTTGAGATGTATGCTTTCAGTTGCTATCATTGGTAACTTTTAATTTAAGAAATGTGCTACCAGTTTCTATCATTGAGGACTTTCAATTTAAGAAATGTGCTATCAGTGATAGTTTTCAATTTGAGAAATGTACTATCAGTTGCTATAACTGATAATTACTATTAGTGGTGTTGCTACCAGTGAATATATAGTTTCTATCAATGGTTATCATTGATAACTACTATCAGTGGTAGCTTTCAATTTGAAATGTGTGCTTTCAGTTGCTATCATTGATAACTTTCAATTTAAGAAATGTGTTATCAGTTGCTATCACTACTAGCTTTCAATTAGAGAAATGTGTTATTTGCTGCTACCACTAATAACTGCTATCGATGATGTTGGTATCAATGAATATCATTAATAGTTGCTATCAGTGATAGCTTGAAATTTAAGTAATGTGCTATCATTTACTATCCCCAAACACTGTTAAATTCCTCTACCAACAACTTCACCTCCGATCTATTGCTAAGTCTATCACTAATAGTGGCTATCAATAATAATTGCAACGACTATCACTTACATCATTTTATCAATGATACCCACTATAATTATTTTTAATTAATTAATAGAAATTGACATCAATAATTGAAAGTAAATATTTAATAAAAAATTGAGGCTAAAAATATAAAATCTTGAAATCCATGGACCAAATTGAAACAAAACTCAAATCTCAAGGGTAAATTATTACATTTTGAAACTTAGGGACTAAAATGAAGTAAAACTCAGAACTTAAGGACTACATGTGTAACATTTTAAAACCTAGGGGAAATAGAAACTATAGCCAAAACCTAGGGACCAAAAATATATTATTCCCTTCAACAAATTAACAAACTTTTTGCTAACAAGTAATTTAAACAATAAATTGATGCAAATAAATTTAACCCAAAATAATCAAGAAGTTAATAATACTACATTAAATATACAAATTTGATTCCAGCAAGATTGATAATGAATGTGGAAATTTAGAACTACCAATCAAAATATACAAATATGAGCGATTAACTTTAACAACAAATATCGTAATTAATTTCATGTAATAAACTATAATAACAAATTAATTACAAAATTAAATAGAATATGAATAGAGAAATTGACGGCGGTAATTTATAGTGGTCTTTCACAACTCGACCTATATTCACCTCCCAAGCTCCTCTTTGATATGTCACTACGAACTTGACTCTTTCCACCACTTAGAGTCGAACTGCTACAATATTCTTTTTTTGGGTGCAAGAATAAACCCGATCCTTTCTACAGTTAAGATCAAACCGATACAACACTCTTGTTATGGGTTTCAAGAGTAACCCTTTACAATAGATTTAGAAATGAAGAATATGATGAGAAAAACTCACCTAAAGAGTAGATTTACAAGTTTTTGCTAATAACAAATCAATCATCACAATATAATATATCTCTATCAAGAACAAGATGAAAAAGAAGAAAATGGAAGTTTGAAGAGAGTAATAATGGGGGCTTAATGAATTATGGAGGATTGTATGAAATTGCTGTTATGGTTTTGGAGAAGATAAAGAGTTTAAAAAGAGAGAAGTAAGTGAAAACTAAATTCAATTTGAACCATCAGATGTTGATAAAAGAAAATTAAATAAGGGAGATTTAAACTCAATTAGGTACAAACATAGTATAATATAATAATAATATTTTTTAAAATCATTTTCTTTTAAAACCTAACAAAAGTAAAAAGTTCACCATGTGTCCAACTAGGTGTCAGAAATAAAATAATATTAAATTTATCTTCTTTTTAATACCAATCCAAAAATTAAAAGGCCACCATTTATCATTCCTCTATGATTCCAGTGCCTTTTCCGTTGAGCTTGTTTCGGTCATAGTTTTTTTATTTAAACTCCGATTTGAATGATTCAAATTGCCTTGGGATCATTGTTCCGAGCTCTACGCAATGGATAATTCAAAACACTCAAATTGTTAATAAATAAAAAACAGATTTATTATAATCAAAATATTAATGAAATAATTTAAATTAATTAAATTTGATATTAAGGGCCCAAAAGCCAACAGGAGTGAGTTAGTAAAAAATGACTCAACTTCACTAATATTTAAAGTTGGTGGGCCAAGCATTAAATTTGTAATTTTTACCAACTCAACTCAAATCATGTTGGTGAGCCAAACACTATCTTAAATACAACACACTCATATTCAAGTATAACATGAATTTCTTGTTTCTGCTATGAATTTCTTGTTTTTGCTACTACTTATGAATCTTGTTTTTGAAAAATCTAATTCATCTTTTTCTTATTATTATTACTCTAGAAAGAATTTTTGAAGGTTGTGGCATCATAATGGCTTCCTAGATATAAATTTGAAGTACATTTCAATAATTTTTATGGTATAAAACTATCTACTATTATAAATATTATAGAATAGATGCTCATGCTTAATGTTCATTGACCATATGCTATACCCCCATTATTCAAAGTGTTGTCCATATATCTTGTAAATAAACTCATTCCTAGTGTCGATGTAATCCATCTCCTACTTGTCAAATTGCCTATAAATAGTGGCATTTGGTGAGTTTAGAAAGACACACATTAGACAAATTCCAAAAAGTTTTGAGAAAGTGGAGAAATACATAATTTGTTATTTTATTTACTTTTATTATTTATTTATCCCATATATTTATATTATATTTATTTATTTTAATATTATATTTTATTGGCATCCATGTTCCCATTGTGCTCCACAAATTTATAACACGTTATAGCATGATCTCCTGTCATTTTTTCCATTAAAGGTAGGTCATAAAGATATGTCAGTTTTTTTCCTCTTCGTTATAACTTATAAATTTAATGTTATTTTTACATATTTAATATCTATTAAATTTCTAATATAAATACAATATTTTATGATAATGTTTCCATGACAAAACTCACAAAATTCGAATTTTCCATCATTGATATTAACGACAATAGTTATTTGTCATAGGTTCTTAATGTCGAAATCCACCTGGATGCTATAAATCTTGGAGAGACTATTAAAGAAGGAAATATGACATCCAGTCATGATCAAGCAAATGCTATGATTTTCCTTTGTCATCATCTCTACGAGGGATTGAAAATGGAGTATCTTACAATAAAAGATCCGCATATCTTGTGAAAAAATTTGAAAGAAAGATATGATCATAAAAAAATAATTATTCTTCCTAAAGTTCGTTATGAGTGGATGCACTCGAGGCTATGGAATTTCAAATAAATAAGTGATTACAACTCCGCATGATTTAAAATAAGTTCAAAATTGTTGTTATGTGGAGAGAAAATTACTGATGTTGATATGTTAGAGAAGACATTTTCTACATTTTATGTCTCGAATATGCTCATGTAGTAGCAATATCGAGAGCAAGACTTCAAATAATATTTTGAATTAATTTCATGTTTTCTCAGGGCTGAACAAAATAACGAGTTTTTGATGAAAAATCATGAATCTCGACCAACCGAAATGACATCATTCCCTAAAGTGAATGCTGTGAATTTTAATAATAATCATGGTCGAGGTCGTGACCATGGTAGAGGAAGAAATAATTATTCTTTTCGTGGTGGTTGTTCTAATCATTCAAATTTCAAAAGAACCATACAAGATGACGATCACAAAGGAAAAGCTCTACATGATAAGAGTTCAAAAAGTATTGAAATAAATAGTTCCAATGCAGAATGACTGGGCATTGTCATATACCCGTCGTACGTCAAAACACTTAGTTGATCTCTATCAGCCTCCCTGAAGGAAAAAGAGAAACATGTGGAAGTAAATTTTGCATACCAAAATAGTGATATATTTGACCCATCCGATATGAAAAATTTGGATGTGGCAGATTTCTTTGAATCTCCTAAAGAGAAAATCGATAGAATTAGTGGAACATCAAGTGTTTCATTTGATTTTGAAAATATCTAGATTTAATGTTGCTTGTTTTTTCATCTTCATTTTTTTTCTTCTCTTCGTAAATGTTAACCTTTTTATATTCTAAATGTTTTTTTTTATTGTAATTATTTTTTTTTAATGAAGAAACCTGGATCATTTTCATATGACGAGTGACTAAAAATGAGTAAAGAAAATCTATGTCTGATAGACAGTGCAATTACACATACAATACTTACAAGTAAACTAACAATGCTGGAAGCAAAAATCAATATGATATCAGGTTCTGCAAACCTGATTGAAGGCTTTGAAAATGCAAATACTATTTTTCCTAGAGGAACAAAATTTACAATTGACAATGCATTGTTTTCTAATCAATCAAAGAGAAATCTACTTAGGTTTAAAGATATACGTAGCAATGATTATCATATTAAGATAGATAGTAAGAAAAATGTGGAATATCTATATATTATATCTATGTCTCAAATGAAAATGTATACTGGAAGAGTTGCCTGCTTTATCTTCTGAATTATATAATAGTAATTGAAACATATGCAACAATGAACCTGAAGTTCATGAATCCTGACATATTTACAATTTGGCATGATTGATTGGGTCATCAAAGGCCTATAATGTGTTGGGATTGGTGTTTTAATTCTCCCGGTGGTCTCATAGTCTATAAACATTTTGTAAACATATTGTTATTAATCAAATAAATGTTATTTTATAAGCATTTACTCAAATCTAGTAAACTAAGTTCTGTGGTTATTTTATGTAACTTAAGCATGTAAGTGAGACATACAAGTGGATCATGCCTTAAGTAATAACCTAAATGGTCTATAGTAGATGGATAAATGAGGGATATGTTATCCTGATGACATTACGAATATGACCCGCTTTGTAGATGTTACAAGTGTTGTAAATGCTACAAATGATTTGATCCTGACCATTCATGTGGAGACATGCGAGCGGAGGTATCCTATACAAAGAGTTTGTATAAGACCAGACCATAAGATGATTAGTCTCTTTATATAACACCGTTGATTATTGAGACTTACATTTCACTAAAGTGACCATAGGTGACATGACCTTAATTCTGAGTGAGTTGGGAACTCCTGCCTATGAGGGCGGTCTTTTGAGTTGTATGGGTGAGAGTGGCCAGATTGGCAACTCAACAAGCCTACCATTTTGGGGATTCGTCTGATTAGGGAGCTGAGAACTTAGCTACACAAGACGAAATTCACTCCTTCCTCGAAGTAGGGATAAGTAGATAAATTGCTCTCTTAAGGGCTGATTCCGGGTCTTCAACATAGTGGCCACACCCTCTCCTTGCCCAAGAAGACTTAGCCATAGTAGGGCTATAACTTATGAACATCAATGGTACTTAAGAAGTTAGATATAACTACACAGGGCAAAACAGTGAATTGGCCGAGCTGTACTTACGAGCAATTTGTGAAGGATCATCGCACTTTTGATTGGTCATATGGACACATAAATATATCTATAGTATGAAGAGTGCAACTGTTGGTCTTTAGTGGAGTGACCAACAGTTAATAGATGGTGGATCTCGTGATTAAAGAGTTTAATTAGTTATTCACGTACTGTTGGAGCTTCAAGCTACAGGTCCATGAGGTCCCTTTGGTAGCTTATGGGTTCAACTTGAGAATCAGATTTTGGATTAATTTGAAGTGTTCAAATTAACAAGAGGAAATTCAATTATATGTGATATAATTGATATGATGTATTAGATACATAAATTGGAGGAATTAATATAAATATGATTTATATTAAATGCCATAACATAGGAAAAGAACTATGGTTTATATGTTTCATGAGATGAAATGTTAAATCTATAGGTTTATAAATATAATATGATAAGTTGGTTATTATATTTATTTATAACATATTAATTATATGATAATGAATTCTTTTTTTTTTTTTCTAATTACCGAATTGAGTAGGAGGTTATTGGAATTTATGGTAACTGTGAGATAAAAGGTTTTGGTTTTCCAAAATTAAGTTGATGATTCATTCAGAATAATCTCACAAAATAGCTATCAAATTAAAAGGATTTACTAAGCGATGACATAGAGAGCATACACGATCGAGCTACGAGTTTACTATACGATAGTTACTTGTTAAATCATTGCTACACGATCGAGTAGCAAAGTCTATACGATAGGCTTCCGTTTACTAAACGATCGAGTATTTCGTCTACATGATGGATAGCCTTCATCTTCCACTTACTCGATCGTCTACCTCCTGCTTTTCTCAATCCAAGATCATTCAGAGCCCATAACTCCTGGATTCTCACACAGAGAATACCAAGGTAACAATTGTGGTGGTGTTCTAATTCCGTTTGAGGATCGAGTTGGACTCGATTGGGATTGAGGCTCATCCAGACGTTCGTTGAGATCGTGTTCTATTCGTTACATTCGAGTGCTTCTGTGGATGCATTGGAAATTGATCGAGGGATACTTGAAGAAGAGTTCTTCGAAGGTTTGCATACTCTATCCCTTGTATCTTCCTTTTTAAGTAGCATGTTGTAATTTCTAATTATGCATAATCTGTTCATTTTCGTTTAGACTATAATTGTTTGTGTTCATTCTCAATGGGATTTGGAATGATTCATTTTCGCTGCTCAGGATATCTATGTTTAGATTTCCTTCAATTGGCATCAGATCTAGGTTGTTCTGATATTCCAAATTCTATTGCTATATTGAACTTCTTTACAGTCGGTGGGTTTTAAGTTTTCTACAATGCATTTAAGAGTTAAATGTTTTTGTTGATGTGTTGATGTATGTTTACGGGATGATTGCCTCTATTTAAAGCTTTCTTTAAGTTTACAAAGTGTTAACTTGTTAGGGCCCCTGCGTTTTTAGGCATAATTATCAAATAATCAAGTCTGTATTCAAAGTGTTTGAAGTGTTTTGAGTCATTCGTGATGAAGTTTCGAAGCATGGAGATGCTGTTCTCATCGAGGAAGAAGACTAAAGGTTGGTCGCATCGTGTAGCCTAGGCTAAACGATCTTTTAGAAAAGTTCTACCCGATCGTATAACATTTACTAAACGATCGTATAGTTGATACTAAACGATTGAGTAAACAACTTACTCTATCGTGTTGCATTGGCTGCTCGATCGCATGGACGCTTGAGGTAAACAATTGCATAGAGTTTTTAACACTCGTCATTTAATAGGCGTGCACACTAAATGGTCGTCTAGTCCAGCATGCTTCATCGCATAGTCACTGGCTACTCGGTCACCCGGTATACGATACTTGATGCTTGCTCGGAGATCATTTGAACGATCATGCTTCACCGTATTGTTGTCATCTACTTGATTGTTTAAAGCATGCATTACACAATGTGCGTTGCAGGATCGCGTGACCTTCATTCTTCATCGCATAGTAAAAGGTACTCGATCGTTGCTAAACGATCGTTTATGCTCATACAGCGTTGCTAGAGGATCACAAGGAGCTGTTACATGATCAAGAAGATATAACTTCGCTTGGACGATTCAAGACCCGGTTCGCCTGTTTGAACTAGTCGACTCAATGCTCTTTGTAATAATTAGCTTTATTCTTGAGGATTTGAGTCTAATTATCCCGGTCCATCAACTTTTATCTAATGTACATGAGATGTATGTTTGTTTATATGCCATAATATATGACAAATAGATTTAAAACCCACCTTAGGTTATGCAGTTATTCATGCATCATATATTATAAGTGTTATAATATAATAAATGGCATAATTAAATTACATCAAAGCATGCTCATGCATCATATAATATAAGAGTTATATTTATGCATGCATTAAGCATCTTCAGGCATCATCTTTATATTATAAGTGCTATAGTATAAGGGTGTATGAGAGCATGTATGCTTGGTTTATTACTTTTTTATCTAAGAGTTATATAAAAGTAGTAATGAATGAACAATGCATGGAGCATGACACTTAGGCTTATTTATAAGAGTTACGAGTGCCTTATGAATGTGTTGCTTTGCATTATGGATGGTTTTCGTTGTTTCCTTTAGTGTTATCATGGAAATTAGAACTAAAATCTATAAGAAGAGTTGCGTGCGAATTTAGGTAAAATCATGTTTTAAAAGGTTTTAAAATTTTATTGAGATAGACCTAAGTTCATGGTTCTAATGAGATTAGATACCTAAGTTTAATCTTTTAAATTGATTTAATAGGATTAAATTAATTTCCATAAAAGATTAAATTTGTATTAAATCTATCTATAAGGGACCTTTTGTCTAAGGCGAGTTCTGGCTTGGCTGTGGTATTTAAGCTGACGAAAATGGAACACCCCTACCTGGGAACTTACCTGGAAAGGTGAATTAGATAGATTTACTACAAGCATGCAACAGTTGATCAAAGACTTCGTTAAAGAGTTTAATGAATGATGATCAAAAGTTGTTCAACTTTCCAAAGTAAGCGTTACTTTTGGGCAAACCTAAAAAGTCACTTAGTTAAAATATTAAGCCGTGTTTCTTTTCTAAGTAAACTAAATCCTAGGTTTAAAATACTCAGTAGGACGAAAAGATATATATGATATGTCAATTCCACTCACGTTTCTCCCTTAATGTTCACACTGTGAGATTCATGCTTGGCCTCTTGGTGTCCTGGGAGCATCCCCCTTCGGATGGTGTTTGCATGAGTCAATATCAAGGTGAACAGAAAGAGTATTTATAGTAAGTGGGTGAAGGATGTGTGTCAACATGTCTTGTGGTCTCCTGCATTGGTTTGCACCGTGAGATCTTCTTGAACGGCCTCGTGGCACCCTTGGAGCGTTCCCCTTCGGATGGTTTGTGTAGTTGGTCAATATTAAGGTGAACTCCAGAAATGGATAGGGTCGCTTTAGTTTTTGCCCCAATCGGATTTTTTCTCTTCAGATTGGCTGCTTGGGGCAGAACTCTAGGATCTAAAATGAAGGGTCACACTTATGGGAAATTGTTAAGCAAGTTAATGATTTCTTAACCAAATCAATGATGGCTAGTCGTCATAAGAACAACAGTTGTTCTGGTGTTAATGACTGGTTGGGAGTGTCTCAATTCAGAGGAGGGATAAATTGACTACCCTGCAGTGGCTTTTTTCCTAAACTACTGAAGCGTCATTGCAAAACTAGATGTCACACATGGTACGTTTAGATTTTAAACCAGATTAGATTTGTTTTAAAGAGTATTTGTTAAAATCTAATGTAGATCAATGTATTTGTTTTTTCAGCAACATGTCATTATATGATTTTCTGTTAGTTGCCTCTTTTAATTTGACTGATTACATACATTGGAAAGAGTCTCTTAAAACATATTTCGTGGTAAACGACATCGAGTTTGTCATGGTTGAGGAGTGTCCTTAAGTCCTGACCCTGGATGCATTGTGAAATGTTTGTAATGCATATGTGGTGTGGATGAAGGCTAATTTGATAGCCCGACTTCACATTTTGGCTAGCATACCTGATGCATTAGCCAAAAGGGTTGAGAACATGGTCATTGCACATGAGATCATGGACTCGTTGCAAGAATTTTTTGAATGTAAGTTCTCACCTGTTGAGGAAAATGGGATAGATGACAAAGAAACTAGTAGTATCAGTTCCAAAGTTAATCTTCAGTCTTTCTTGAATGTCAAGGGACTAAAAGAGAAAGCAATTGTTGCTGACTTGGAAGAAGTTCATCGACGATAATTGTTCTCTGAAATGGAACTTGGAGCTTATATAGGTTTTGATATTGATCCCACTACTCTTCAGAAGAGAAAAAAAGTCTAAAGACAGTAAATGTGATTTATTTGTCTTAGAGACATGTTTGGTAGAGAATGATGATTCTGTCTGGATACTTGATTCAAGTGCTACCAATCACATAAGTTCTTCATACCAAGGATTTAGTTCCTGGAAAAAGTTGGAAGATGGAGAGTTGACTTTTCAAGTCGGTGCTGGTGAGGTTGTTTCAGCCGTTGCTATACGCAGGCTAAAGTTATTTTTGGATAAGAAACTTTATCTATTATTGGATAATGTTTATGTAGTTCCTCATATCAAGAAGAACTTAATCTCAGTTTCTTGTCTAATTGAACAAAGTTATTCCACCTCCTTTTTTGAGAATAAGGTGTTTATTTTTAAGAATGGTATGAAGATTGATTTTGGTTCAATGGAAAATAACTTGTATGTACTAAGGCCATTAGGTATAAAAGCCTTGCTTAATACTGAAATGTTCAAAACAACGACAACTGCAAAAAGTTACTTGGTCAAATAATTAAGTTAAGAGCACAATTTCCTAATTATACGATTAAGACCATCCGTCTTGATAATGCTGGTGAATTTACATCTCAAGTTTTGATAATTATTATATGTCAATTGGAATAAGTGTTGAACATCCTGTAGCTCATATTCATACATGAAATGGTTTAACAGAATCATTCATAAAATATTTGCGGTTAATTGCTAGACCATTGCTTATGAGAGCTAAGCTCCCTATATCTATATGGGTACATGCTATTTTGCATGCAATATCACTTGTACGCATTAGGCCAGTAACTTATCGTAAGTACTTGTCATTACAATTAGCTTATGGTCATGAGCGATACTTTCCATCTGAGAATTTTTGGATGTGCAGTATATGTTCCAATTGCACCATCACAACGTACTAAGATGGGTCGGAAGGGAACCGATAAAGGTCCCTATACAGAAATGTGGGGATCGATCCCAATTTTAATTTTTACAGAACTTTAATTTATAGAATAAAGACATATTATACATTACAAACTAAAATAACAACATGCTTTTGGGGAATAGGAAGAAGGGTAGAAAATGGACTTACCCTTTAAGAACAACATCTTTGCGTAATTCCCTCGATTCGGATTACGAATCCTTCGTTCCCCAAACAAAGACACCACCACAAAAAGGAACCTTCTATATTCTCCTTAGGGAATGAGAATTCGCAGGAGGTGTGGGCTCTGGTACTTTTTGGAAGAGGGAAAGGGATTGAGAGATAATTAAGGGGAGGAAGTTGTAATTCCCTCCCATTAATTTAATTTAATTTAATTTAATTAATACTATACATATATATACACGTTATATATTTTATCAAATATAATACAACCTATAGTTTTTATATTGTATCAAATACAATATAACCTATAGTTTTATTCTCTCAACAATGCATAACATTTAATATAAATCATATTTATGCTGAATTCAATTATATGAATCTCATCCATATAACTAATATTTGAATCATATTCAAATATTTAATTTCTCTAAAAATAAATTCTATATTATAATATATCAAATACATTATAATAGTTATATCACATATAATTAATTTAATTAATTATATCATATATAATTAATTTAATTAATTATATCATATATAATTAATTCTCTCAATTAATTTGAACAATTCAAATTAATCCAAAATTAGTTCTCAATTTAATCCCTGTTGAGCTACAAAGAGGACCTTATGGACTTGTAGATTGAAGCTTCAATGGTACTTGGATATTTAATTAATCTCTTTAATTAAATTACCCAACATCCATTAACTACCGATCATTCCATTCGATAGCTGCACTTTTCACACTGTAGATATATTTATATGTTCATTGGATATAACCAGTCAATAATGTGATGATCCTTCACAAATTGTTCGTAAGTACAGCTAGGCCAAAATTACTGTTTTCCCCTGTAGTTACATCTAACTTCTTAAGTACCACTGATTCCTCTAATGAACAATAAGTCATAGTCCAACTATGACCAAGTCCCTCTCGGGCTAGGAGAGGGTGTGGCTACATTATTTAATCCCCGAAATCAGCCTTTAAGGGAGAAATTTATCTACTTACCTCGATATCAGGGAATGAGTGAATTCTGTCTTGTGTAGCTATGTTCCCAGCTCCCTAATCAGACGAATCCCGAAAATGGTAGGCATATTGAGTTGGCAATCTGACCACTCTCACCCATACAAATCAAAGGACCGCCTTAATAGGCAAGTTCACAACTCACTCAGGATTCAGGATGTCACCAATGGTCATCCTAGTGAAATGTAAGTCTCTACTATTAACGGTGTTATATAATAAGATTAATAATTTTGTAGTTCGGTCTTATACAAAATCTTTGTATAGGATATCCCTGGTCACATGTCTCTACATGAATAATCAGGATCAGATCATTTGTAGAAATTTACAACACTTGTAACATCTACAAAGCGGGCCGCATCTGTAGTGTCACCAGGATAAGGTATCCAACCTTATCCATCTTCTGTAGACCGTTTAGGTTATTATTTAAATAAAATCCACCTGTATGTCTCTACATACTTGTTTAAAATACATAAAATAACCTAGGATCTTAGTTTATTGAATTGAGTGTATGTTCATAAAATGACAATTATTTTATTAATAACAATTTGTTTATACAATGTTTACAAACTATGAGAATATAAGAGATTTAAGACACCAATACCAACAATCTCTCACTTATCCTAAAGCTTAGGGTGCCTAATGTACAATACAAATAAAGTACAAAATACAATAAACTAGGGCATACACTATACCCCAGTAACATCTCCAACTTGCCTTAGACAATATGTCGTATGTCTCGTAGACGCAGAATTTCTAGATGACCCTCGAACACTTTAGCAGTAAGAGCCTTTGTACATGGATCAACAACGTTGTGCTCTGAAGCAATCTTCATGATAATCACGTCACCTCGATGCACAATCTCCTGAATCAAGTGATATTTCCTCTCAATGTGTTTTCCTCTACAATGACTCCTTAGGTTCCTTAGAATTTACCACAACACCATTGTTATCATAATAAAGTGTGATGGGCAAAGACATATTTGGAACAACTTCCAAATCAGTAAGGAACTTCTTAAGAAAAAAGCCTCTTTAGCAGCCACGTATGCGACTTCCATAGTGGAGTCTGTAATGCATCCTTGCTTGATGCTTCACCAAACTATAGCTCCTCCATTCAGATTAAACACTAACCTAGATGTGGATTTCCGAGAGTCCTGATTAATTTGAAAGCCAAAGTTCGTGTATCTTGTAAGGATCAAATTCTTATCTCCATACATGAACATATACTCCCTCGTTCTTCGATGATACTTGAGGATTGTTTTGACCGTCTTCCAGTGATCCAATTTTGGATTGGACTGATATCGACTGACAATCCCTACTGCATAACAAATGTCAGGTCTAGTACATAACATTGCATTTATAGGGAATCTTTCTCATTTCCTCAACCTTTTGAGGTGTCTTAGGACACTATTCCTTAGTCAAAACAATTCCATGCCTGAAGGGCAATAAACCTCTCTTGGAATTTTGCATCGAGTACCTGATCAACATCTTGTCAATGTACGATGCCTGAGATAAGGCCAACCTTTTGTTCTTACGATCCCTTTTGATCTGGATCCCTAGAACAAACTGCATCTCTCCTAAATCGTTCATTTGGAATTGGGTGGCTAGCCATTTCTTAATGTCAGTCGGAAAACCTACATCATTCCCAATGAGTAGGATATCACCCACATATAGCACTAGAAAGCTACTAAGCTATTGATGATTTTCTTGTAAACACAAGGCTCGTCAACATTCTAATCAAAGCCATAATATTTGATCGCAACATTTCTAAGTTGTTAGTAAAAATCTTGATCGAAAACGATAACTAAACGACTATAGGAATAAGAGTTATTCCGGAGACAATAGTAATAAGAGTTATTCCAGAGATAGTGTTTGGTCAAAATTGTTTGCTTTAGTGAAGGAGTATCTGACTGCCCAACGGTAGCACATATTCTGACTCACTAAAGTATTATTGAAAATAAATAGTGGTTATGGGTACATTATTACTTTTTGCTAAAATTTGTTTTTGGATTTAGTTACAATTTTGCTAATTAGAATTTGTTTGAATTTTATCAGCATGTCAAATTCTTCTAGAAAACACGCTTCCGATTTAAATAACAGTAAAACCAAATCAACAAACAAATTATTAGCGGTTGATTACACCAAAAGAGTTTTAACAGAGGATTGTCCTTTATCTCCCAACTTATCTGAAATTATGAATTATGTAGATGAGAATGCAGAATTCGAACAACAAGATAAATTTGATTTACTTATTATCGAAGCACGTTTAGTGGAAAATGATAAAATTTGGATAATTGATTCAGGTGCCGCTAATCATGTTTGTACTATCTCATAGGAAACAAGTTCCTGGAGACAGTTAACAGAAGGTGAAACAATCTTTAAGGTAGGGACCGAGGAGATTGTTTCAGCCAAAGTAATGGGAGATATGAAGTTATTTATAGGAGATAAGTACATTTATTTGAAAAATGTATATTATATTCCTTCTATGAAAAGGAATCTAATATCTGTCTCTTATTTGCTAGAATAAAAAAGTTTATTTAAAAAATGATGAAGTGTTCATCAATATGGGAAGTAAACAGATTTGCTCAGCAAAATTAGGAAATAACTTGTATATGTTGAAACCAATTGAGGTCAAAGCCGCATTAAACATAGAGATGTTTAAAACTGCTGGGACTCATAAGAAAAGGAAGATTTCTCCAAATGCCTATCTTTGGCACTTAAGACTGGATCACATAAATCTCAACAGGATTAAGAGATTGGTTAAGAGCGGTCATCTAAATAAGTTGGAAAATAGTTCATTATCACCATGTGAGTCTTGTCTTGAGGGTAAAATGACAAAAAGATCTTTTTCTGGAAAAGGTCTTAGAGCCGAAGAACCCTTAGAGCTGATTAACTCAGATCTTTGTGGGCCTCTAAATGTTAGAGCAAGAGGAGGGTATGAATATTTCATCAGCTTTATAAATGATTATTCCAGGTATGGGCATGACTACATGGGTTTAACTGAACCTCAAGTCATCATACCATATGATGGTGTAGAGGATCCATTGTCTTTTATCCAAGCAATAAACGATGCGGACAAAGACCAATTGATTAAAGCCATGGACTTTGAAATGGAATCTATGTATTTCAATTTTTTCTGGGATCTTATAGATCAACCTAAAGGGTAAAACCCAACGATTGCAAATGGATCTATAAGAGAAAATGAGACCAAGCTAGTAAGGTACAGACCTACAAAGCTAGACTTGTGGCAAAAGGGTTTACCCAAAGAGAGGGGGTAGATTTTGAAGAAACTTTCTCTCCAATTGTCATGATAAAGTCTATTAGAATACTCTTGTCTATAGCCACATTTTATAATTATGAAATATGACAAATAAATGTCAAGACAACTTTTCTGAATGGCTATTGAAGAGAGTATTTATATGTCTCAACCAGAAGAGTTTATACAACAGGGTCAAGGGCAAAAAGTTTGCAAGCTTAATCAATCCAGTTATGGATTAAAACAAGCTTCTAATGAGATTTGACATTGCGATCAAATCTTATGGCTTTGAACAAAATGTTGACGAACCCTGTGTATACAAGAAAATTGTTAACAAAACTGTCGTTTTTTTGGTGTTATATGTTGATGATATTCTACTCATTGGGAATGAGGTAGAATATCTAGCTGATATTAAGAGATGGCTGGCTTCACAATTCCAAATGGAAGACTTGGGAGAAGCATAGTATGTTCTTGGAATCTAAATAGTTCGGAATCACAAGAACAAAACATTAGCATTATCTCAAGCATCTTATATAGACAAGATGTTGTCTAGGTATAAAATGCAAAATTCCAAGAAAGGATTTTTACCTTTCAGGCATGGAATTCACCTGTCTAAGGAACAGAGTCCTAAGACACCTCAAGAGGTTGAGGAGATGAATCAAATTCCTTATGCATCAGCAGTAGGGAGTTTAATGTATGCTATCTGTGTACTCGTCCTAATATATGCTATGCTATAGGAATTGTTAGCAGATTTCAGTCCAATCCTGGTCATGATCATTGGACTGTTGTTAAAAACATTTTCAAGTATCTTCAGAGAACGAGAGATTATATGCTCGTGTATGGTGCTAAGGATCTAATCCTTATTGGATACTCTAATTCTGGCTTTTAGACCGATATTGATTCGAGGAAATCAACTTCAGGGTCAGTATTCACTCTAAACGGAGGAGCAGTTGTGTGGAGAAGCATCAAGCAGAGTTGTATTGGTTACTCCACAATGGAAGCTGAGTATGTAGCTGTAAGTGAAGCAGCAAAAGAAGCAGTATGGCTCAGAAAGTTCCTGACAGATCTGAAAGTAGTTCTGAATATGCACCTGCTTGCCACTTAATATGGCTCATGAGTACTTGAACTTTATGTGGAGATATAAGAGTGAATCAGGTTCAATTAAATAGTCAAAATGATCTATAGTATACGAATAAGGTTGGGTGCCTTATTCTGGTAACACTATTGGATGCAACCCACTCTGTAGTTGTTACAATGAGTTGTGTGCTACAAACGAAGTAATCCTGATTTGTTCATGTGGTGACATGAGAAATGGGGGCATCCTGTGCAATGAGTTCGCCTAAGATCGGACCAAGAAATAAGTCACTCTTACTTTATAACACTGCTTATTATTTAAGACTGACTATTACATAACGATGACCTAAGTAACTTAACCTTAATTCTGAGCTAACTATGAACTCCTATTTATTCGAGATTATCCTTACATTTACATAGGTGAGGGTTGGCTCAATAGCACTGGCTCAAAGAGCCTTCCATTTAAGGGGTAAGACCGGGTAGATTGTTTGGGACATAGGGTGCAAGAAGGAATTCGCTCCTACTCGCTTTTAGGGATATTAAAGAGGTTGATCCTTTAAGTGCTGACTCTAGGTCTTGAATAAGGGGTTATGCCCTCTCATTGGCCCGAGAGAGACTCGGTTTGATGATCGAGTCACAGACCAATTGTTCATTAGAGGATCAGTGGGACTTAAGGAACACGAGGTAATCTCGGGGGTAAAACAACCATTTGACCCCGTCGTTATTACGAACAATCTATGAAGGGTTAACTTACAAATCATGGTTATATTGAGTGGACACAATATAACTACAGTAAGGGGAGTGCAATTACTAGACTTTAGTGAAGTGACCTGGTAGTTAATGAATGAGGGTTGATTCAGTGTAAAGAATTTAGCCAATTAATCTTAGATCGTTGGAGCCCAAAATCTGTAGGTCCATTAGGTCCCCCTACTAACTCACAAATGGAATAAGCATTAGAATAACGTGATAAGTTAATTTGAAACGTCCAAATTCGAATTAAAGGAAATAGTAATTATATGTGATATAATTACACGTTTAATTTTGGAATTAAACGATATCAAAAAATTAATTAATATTTAAATATAATTTAAATATTAATTTCATGAATGGGGATTCATGGTAGTGGAATTGGTGATAAATTAATTTAATATTTGATATTGAATTAATAAAATTAATGAAATTACTTAATTAATTATTAATTATTAATTATTAATTATATTAGAAAATTAATTATTGAATTAATTTTTGTAAAATTAATAAAATTTTCAATTTTTAATTAATAAATTAAACTGAGAAATTAGTTTTGATTTTGGATTTTTTTCAAACTAAAAGGAAAAAAAATTGAAAAGTTTAAAAATCCTAATGTGGGATTTTCCCACTGTTCAAGCACACTACTAATAATTTTCCACTTCAAATTACTACTCAAATTGAAGTTGGAGCTGGAACAAAAGCATGCAATCTGATTGCATGGGTGGGCTGGTTATAAACACTCAGATTTTGAGTGGAAAAGGCCATGCAATGCAATCTGATTGCATGGGTGGGCTGGTTATAAACACTCAGATTTTGAGTGGAAAAGGCCATGACACTAAGATTTTGAACTGAAGAAGGGTTCTTCAGTTTCTGGAAAAACCGTATACTTATCCTCTAAAAATTCCTTCAATCTAAGGCTCCTAGATAGTAGGGAAGTCCTAATGATGGTTCATGACCAAAAGAAGAGGAGATTGCAGTTAAATTTCAAGTTTGAAGAAGATATTCAAAGGTATGTATGAAACCCTCTTAATATCTCATGAACATGCTTAATTCAAAGCCAAAATTAATGAATTAGAATGATTTATGTTCCTGTTTTCTTCTGCCGTGTGTTTTCTTTAACCAACATCATGAGACTAGTCGAGAATGTGTATGACTGAGATCAATGACTCAACACATTCATGGAACATGTAGTTTATCTTCTAGTAAAAATCTTCCAACAATATTGTATGAAGATAACACAACATGCATATCTCAGATTAAAGGAGAATATATTAAAGGAGATAGAAAAAACATATTTCACTAAAACTTTTCTACACTCATGATCTTGAAGAAAATGGTGACATCATTATACAACAAATTTGTTCAAATGATAACTTGGCGGACTTATTACAAAATCATTACCTACAACAACCTTTGAAAGATTGGTACACAACATTGGAATGCGGCGACTCGGAGATTGCAAATGATGTTTCCATGAGGGGAGTAAATATACTGTATTCTTTTTAAGAGTATTATATTATATGAAATATGTACTATTTTTTCCTTCAATAAGGTTTTTTTCCCAATGATTTTTTTGTTAGTAAGGTTTTAACAAGGTATATTTCATATATATATATAATGAGCATCTAAGGGAGAGTATTATAAATATTATAGAAAATAGATGTCCATTAGATGCTTATGCTTAGTGTTCATTGACTATGTGTCATGCCCTCATTTTCCAAAATGTTATCTATGTGTCTCGTAAAGACTCATTCTTAGTGTCCATATAATCCACCTCCTATTTGCCAAATTGCCTATAAATAGTGACATTTGGTGGGTTTTGAAAGACACACATTGGGCAAATGCTAAAAAGTTTGGAGAAAGTGGAGAAATCCACAATTTGTTATTTTATTTACTTTTATTATTTATTTATTCCATATATTTATATTATATTTATTTATTTTAATATTATATTTTATTGACATCCACATTCCCATTGTGCTCCTAAAATTTACATCTACAAAATTATTCAGGAGTTTTTAAAGTGTGGAAGAAGGTTGAAATCTTTAATAGCTTCTAAAAATTATATTTTGATCAAGTCTAAATTATATCAAATATGGTCAATCAAATGGATAATCAAAACAACTTTGCTATTTCTCATCATTGGTAAATAATAAGGGTCAACGCGTGTGATTTTTTTCTAGTCAAAATGGGTCTTGGGACTAGCCTTATAATTCTAGAAAGTTGGTTCAACTCTTGGAGCAAATGTTGTTTATAGTGGCTGAGGTTGGAAGATAGGATCTTGTGACCTGACTCCCTTGTCATTCGGTAGTGTTTTCTGTATTTAGAGCTTGGGAGTTCTTATGTCGTACGCATCCTGAGGTTATTTGGTCTAGTCTCTTTTGGTTTGAAGGTAACATTCCTAAACACGCTTTCATTGTCTGGCTTCTTGTTCTGATATCCCTAATGTTTATGTTCTTTGCAATAGAATTATTGAGTCTTGCAGCAATTTATTCTTTGATTGACCCTATAGCTGAACTATCTAGGGAGATATATTGTTGTGGAAAAGGTGTTCTCATAGAATATCTTACTGAGACACAAAGCTTGTTTGAAGTTTTCATGAGTATAAGCAATCAGGTTATAGAGCATAAGGTTTGAGGTGTTACTTGATGTGTTGTTATTTTTCATATTTCAAGAGGGCATAATCTTTATGTCCATGGGACTACCTTACATCCTCTTTAAATAATTAGTTAAATTGTATGATCTGATATTTTTCTCTATGTCATAAGTGGTTTAGAGCTTTTACTCAAGGGATTCATTATAAGTCTCATTTATAAGAGTTAGTTGGCTAGTCTATGCATACTTCCCCACGAAAAGGGATAGGAATGAAAGCTAAAAAATTAGCAGCAGTGAACAAAACCTGCAAACAGAAACTTTTGAAAGGCTAAATCGCAGATCATGCTCTTTTTAAGACATTTCGCGGTTCTGTCATTTGTGCAAGTAGTTCGAAAAGAATGTCACGTCGTCCCCAAGATAAAACAACCCAGATTAAATCTGACTGCACTGAGAATAGACCAAAAATGTTCCCACCCTTATAGATTGTGCATGAAAAATAAAAACATGCAGTTGAGAAAGAAAACACAAGGGAAGAACTGAGATTATTTTCCGGTGCTCATTTTGAATAATCAAAACATAATTTATTTATAAGCCTTGAAGAACGCACAAAATGGAGTAACGTACACGTGTTAATGGAAAAAAATGATTATTAAATAGGCAAAAATGAATTATTGATTAGAGGAATTTAAAAACTTAATCATGAAAGTTTTTTATTTAAAAAATAATAAAATTATTATTCCACTTGCCTCGCCCAACAGATGGGCGGTGGTGACACGCATATGGAAAGACTATCAAACTCTCATTTACCTACCTCGTCATCCTTCTAAAACATACATATCTCTTGGAGTCTAAACCCACGAGGAAATGTAAAGGTAAATAAGGAGGAGCTTCTTGTTGTTCCAACCAATGTGGAATTCTCCATTTTTTTTTCTTTCATTTAAAAAATAAGAAATTTTCACCCACAGTAATCATGTATTAATTGAAAGAAATCTTGTGAGTGTGGCAAAGTAGTCTTATTCTGGACTTGGAGTTTATCCTTGTGCTTTTTGTGCTTTTATGTAGGTTGAGGTTGAAAATGGCATAATTGCAATTATGATGTTGATACATTTAGGCCAAGTAGTGCTCATTTTCCAATATGGTAATAATTTTGGAATTCAAGCAAATATGGAAAGATTTTCACATAAGATTTCAATCTTGTTGAAGCACCATTTGATTGCCCAAAAGATCTTGAAGAACACGAGCACTTGGAGGCTATTAAGAGAGCGTGATTCCAAGTTTTCTTCTCCAATTTTTAATTCATACTCTTTATAAGATTCGTTTGGATTGATTTGAGAATATTTTTTTAAAAAAATATTCATTTTTATTTAAATATTTTTGATAAAAATAGATTAAAATATACTTAAAAACAAAACTTGAATCATTTAGTTGAATTGAGTTGATTTAGGAAAGATTGTAGTAGGTTCTTTATGGGTAGACTAGTTGTTTATCTTAAGTTGTATTTTTAGTACTATGTTAGTTACTATTTAGTTTGTATTTCTTCTCCTCTACCTTCTTAGTTTAATATAAGTTCTTCAAGTATTTCTCATCTTCCTTATCTTGTCTCTACTTTTATTATGTTTTCCACTTCATTTACTGTTTTGTTTTAATATAAGCTAAATCTTCTCAATATCCTAAAGTAGGAGAAAAAATCTTTCACATGCGCAAAAAGTATGTTACTCTTTTTATGGCACGGTTTCCTTTTATTGATTTTATTTTCAATGTTAGTTTAGATTGTCACTTAGATTAATATACAAAAGTTGAAGTTTACTATCGAAATGGTTAAAATAAAACTTGATTTCCATAAAAGCAATTTAGGAAAAGAGTTTAGATATAAGGTTTTATTTTTAAAACCATAGGACATTGGATTGAGATCTTATTTATCTAAGTTTGCATTAGGCATAAACATACTGATTTAATGACTTAAGCTTCTAAAGATACTTCATCGAAGGTTGAATAAATTCAAATCTCCTTTATTACCATTACCTTTTATTTTAGAACAATCATCTCTCCAAGTGTAGTTTTTCGTTATCTTCAAATACTATCTTGAGGAAAATCTTTGCCTCCTTAAAAGAATTTTGTCTACTTTAATACTTTTTATTTATTACTTGATTGGTAGTGTGCACTTGCAATAGAGACTAGAATTTTTTTTTTTTAAAAGATTATTTAACTATGCGTTTTCGATCAATCAATTCTTGTTAAGAAATCTTTCTACAAAAAGGGTGGTCAAAATTGAAAAATTACAAAAAGTAGCATCTTTCAAAATTTTGTATCTGTTTTTTTCTTCTCTTTCAAATTTTCATGCATGTCAAATATTTCTTTCTTTCAAATTTTCATACATGTCAATATTTCTTTCTTATTCCTTCCCCCTTTTTAAAAGCTTATCTCTATTCCCTACCATTTCTTCGAAATCAATATTTGACACATACATCTTTATAAATCTCACGGAGAATTTATTATTATTTTTTTAAAAAATGAAGAATTGAAAGAATTTTTAACCTACAAATTATATTTGAACAATTTGATAGAATGTATAAAAATAGGTATAGTCGAAGTGCACCTAAGTATATTTTTTTATTCTCTTCTCTATCCCTTCTCTTGCTTTCGTCATTTTTTTTTAATTTTCTTTTATTTTTAATTAAACTTTTTTTTTTATTTTGATACTTCATTTTTTCTTATTTTCTTTTCTTGGAAAAAACATACATTTTATTAAGGAAAATTTTAACATATAGAAAAAATGTTAAACTATTTATAGAAATAGTAAAAAAAAAAAAAAATTAACATTGATAGGCTTCTATCTGCCTCTATCAACATCTATCAGAGAAGATTGAAATTTTTTGTTATTTTATGTAAAAAGTTTTACTTATTTTTCTACTTTTCAAAATCTCCTTTATTAAAATAAAAATAATTCAAACTATAAATTCTTTCATCGAATTAACTTAAGTAGCAAGCACATTGATAAAGGTGCAACCGAAAATTGAAAAACCAAACCAATCCAAGCCCACCTAATGGTTTGGTTTACTTCTTAGTGTAAAATTGGACATATTGATTTGTATTTGGAGAAAACCAAAAAGTATTGGTTCGGATCAATTTTTTATTTGAAAAACAAATCAAAACCAAACCAAACCTAGGTATATATACCCTTAAAAATAAACTCTAACATTATGTATCTTTTTGTATTTTAATTATTATGATGCATATATATTTGTTATTTAAAAAAAAAAGACCAATTATTATGGTGCTTGTTTATTTTTTATTCAAAAAGATACTAAGAAAAAAATAAAAATGTTAAATTTTGATTTATAAGAAAAAAAAATAGATCCAATTCTAATTTTGATTTATAACCTAGGGGCATTTATTTAATTATGTAGGCCCCTAGGGTTTCCTAGGGTCTGTTTATACGTTGTGTCAAAAAATCTCTATATCGGGATTTTTCTCTCTATACTAGGGTTTCCACGTAACTGTACATTGTTATTCTCTTTTCTTCTTCTATATTTTATCAAAAATTAGTAAAAAAAAGAAACTAATTTAAAACAAAAGTAGAAATAAAAATAAGAATTTGGAAAAAAAAGAAAATACCAAAAATCAAGAAACAAATGGATAATAAATTGAACCAAATAAAAATCAATCCATTGGTTTTGTTTTTTTATATGGCATTGGTTTGGATTTCTTCTCCGTAAAAGATTTGGTTTGGTTAGATTCTTGTTAGTCTCAAAATTGACAAAATCGAACTGATTCTCACCCAACACATCCACCTCAAAAACATATAGTCCCAAAAGAAATCTGGAGTTTGTTGCTTAAAATAACATAAAGAATTTGGCAAATTTTGTTAATTTTTGTTTTAACCTTTTAATTAGGTGCTTTGTTTGTTTTCCTTTTTCTCTTTCCCTTTTCCTCTCATTCATTTTCCATTATCTTCTTTTAAGTCCAGGTAAAATTATTATATTTCGGGATTCTCTGCATTAATTAAACCAATTTAGTGACGGTACGGAAGTAAAATATGTACATTTTTTTTTTTTTTTTTAAAATTTCAGGTCAAGAATAATCTCTAAGACAAAGATCATATATACATGGGAGGAGATTTTTTTACAAAATTATTGTATTGTCTAAATGCAACAATAACTACTTTTTAAATTAAAAAAAAAAAAAAAAATTGAGATACAATTGTAGAACACATTTTTCTCAATATTTGTTTAAAATAGAAATTAAGCATTGAAACAAACTTTTTGAATAAGTAGCAACATTTACGTGCTATTCAAATATTAATCAAATCCAAGTGAATCAGATCCAAAATTTTGATTTTCAAGAACTAAAATATATGTTATTTTTCATATCAAAGATTTAAATATCTTATCTTCTTTTATCCAAAATTCATTTCTTGCACTTATTCCACAAAACTTCTCATATAAATCAAAGGCTTCATTTTCCATTTCCCTTCTCAAAAAAATCAACAATCATTCCCTTTATTATGAGGAATTCCTCTCAACAATTAATGGAAAATATTCGAAGGAATTCCTCTTGTTGAGAATCCCACATTGGAAAAACCAAGGTTTACTCCTTTCATTACCAATTGGTTTTGAGATGGAACTCCATACTATCAAACATGGTATCAGAGCTCTAAAGCATCCTGCCCTTCTTCATGGCGTCGAGCTCGGGAACATCCGAAGAAAACTCTACCCTACCTGTGACATCAAACCTAGGTATTCATTCAACTGTTCTATTTCCGACCACCATATCCATATCTTCTCCGTCGTTTACCCCACCTGCTACTCAGCATGCCCCTCCCCCTGCTCGAATCTATTCTACCCTCCGCAATATGGCCCTCCACCACCACCCCTTCTGGCCTCCACCACCACCCTTCACCCTCACCATGCCAGTGTTCCAAACCATCATCCTTTTCAAAATCTGATACCGATTAATCCCTTCCCCACTCTCCCATCCCCACAATCCCCCATCGCAAACTTCCCTCATATGTCCCAATCCCTCACCATCAAGCTAAATGATTCGAACTACCTTCTCTGGAAGAATCAACTTCTCAACCTTATCATAGGCTATGGCCTTAAAAGCTTCATTGACGGTACCTATCCTCAGCCACCAAAATACCTCGACCCTCAGAAAACTCAACTCAATCCTCATTTCTCTTATTGGCAGAAGTGTAATCGAACGATTATGAGCTGGTTTTACTCCTCTCTCAACAAAGATAAAATGGGAGAAATCGTCAGATACGAATCCGCACTGGAAATCTGGGAAGCACTCCGAATAGTCTATGAATCCTCTTCCACAGCCCGGATAATGGGTTGTGCCTCTCAGCTTCAAAAGATACGAAAAGGATGGCATCAACGTCTCTTAATACCTTGCCAGATCAAAGACATTTCCAATAAATTTGCTGCTATCGAAGAACCACTGTCTTACTGTGATCATCTTGCATACATTCTTGAAGGCCTCGACACTGATTACAATCTGTTTGTGACCTCCATTCAGAACAGAACTGATCGCTCATCCATCACCGATTTCTGTAGCCTCCTCATCGTATATGATTGTCGGCTAGAATCCCAGTCTACTAGACCAACTCCAACAAATACAAGCCAATGTCGCCCAGCTCTCACTACAACCTCGTTGCCGCTTTAACTGGGCCACAAACTACCAGATCATCTTCCTAACCCTCCTTTCTCTGCTGTGACTGCCACAAATTATACATCTCATAGACCACCCACCCGAGCTCAATGACCAACCACCCATCAACCATCCCAATCCTCCAATTGGCCACAATGCCAAATCTGCAACAAGTTTGGCCATACAACACTGTCATGCTATAATATCAACAATCCAAAATATAGAACCATTCAACATCCCCAAGCTCATTTTGCTCAAGCCACACCAACCCCAACTCAACCGTTATCCTATATTACTACTCTCCCTGCTCCAATAACAAATCATCCCGATGAAGGCTAGTATATGGATTCTGGAGCTACTCATCACATGACCCCTGACCTGTCCAACATCCAACAGCCTGTCCCTTATTATGGTGGTGAACAAGTTATCATAGGAAATGGTAAGTCCCTTCCCATTTCTCACACTGGTTCCTCCTCTTTTCTTTCATATACATCGCATACTCCAATTCACCTTCACTCTGTTTTTCACACACCTTCAATATCTCGAAATTAATTAGCATTGGTCGTTTATGTTATGATAATAATGCTTATGTTAAGTTTTTCCATGACTCATTTGTTGTGAAGGACCTTCAAACCAAGAGTCCACTCCTTCGAGGCATACTTGATCGTGGCCTATACAACATCCATCTGCTACACGATCATTTAATTCCTCATCTCATCCAACTGCCTTCATCTCAGCACTCATAGATTTCTCTTTGTGGCACCGTCACTTAGGACACCCCTTCCCTCCAGTAGTTCATTCTATTTTGTGCAAATGCAAACTGAAGTACAAAAATAATTCTAATGTATCAGTTTGTGAACACTAATGGCCAAGAGCCATCGTTTATCTTTTCAATCGTCTACTTCTTGTCCACCCTCTCATTTTATTTTAGTGTATGCCGATGTATGGGATCCTTCCCCGATCAATTCAGTAAATGGAGATAGATATTTCTTACTTTTTATCGATGCTTTCTCTCGTTTTACTTGAATCTATACAATGAAAGCTAAATCTGAAGTTCTACCCTATTTTCTTAAGTTTCAAGCTATGATTTCAAATCAGTTTTCCATCACTATTAAATCAATCCAAACTGATGGAGGAGGGGAGTTCAAAGCTCTCTCTTCTATAGTAGACAAACTTGGCATAATTCATCGTGTATCTTGTCCTTACACATGCCAACAAAATGGCACTGTCGAACGAAAGAACAGGCATGCTATTGAAGTTGGTCTAGCAATGCTTGCCCACTCCTCTGTTCCACATAGCTTTTGGCCCTTTGCTTTCTACACCACTCAACCAACCCATCCCCCATCTTCCCCAATTACCTGAACCATCAACCGATCCACCAGCTCCCATTATTTCCTCTCCCTCACCACCACCCACCTCTGCTCTCCCAACTCCCTCTGCTTCCCCATACCCCAACCTTCTTATCCCCTCAGAATCAATACCATCCCTACCCCTCACAACCAATAACCACCCCATGATTACACGATCAAAGATGAGAATTTTTTAACCAAAGGCTTTGCTGTCCGAAGTTATTGACTTGGATAAAACAGAACCACGATCCTACAAGGAAGCTCTTCTTCATCCAAGCTGGAAACAAGAAATGCTTGAGGAATATGAAGCCGTCATCAGAAATAATACATGGTCTCTCACAGCTCTGCCCCAATATTGCAAGGTTATTGGCAGCAAATGGGTGTTCAGACTCAAACAAACTCCATTTGGTGAGATTGCTCGTTACAAGGCTCGTTTGGTTGCTTAAGGCTTCAACCAAGGCTATGGCATCGATTATTTTGAGACCTTTAGTCCAGTTGTCAAGCCGACTACCATTCGACTTGTTCTGTCAATTGCTCTGTCTCAAAACTGGATCATTCGAAAACTTGACGTACACAATGCCTTCCTTAATGGTGATCTATCTGAGGAAGTATACATCAAGCAACCACCTGGTTTCATAAGTGATCAATAGCCTGATCATGTATTACTTCTACACACGGCACTGTATGGCCTCAAGCAAAGCCCTCGCGCATGGTTCTCCAAGCTCAGCACCTGACTGATACAATGGGGCTTCTCCAATGCAAAGTCTGATTCATCCATGTTTATTTTCTACAAATCACACACTTTAATTATCTTTCTTATCTATGTTGATGACATTATTGTGACTGGAAATAGCCTTAATACTATTCAGCACTTCATCATTTGCTTAAGCACTCAGTTTTCTCTTAAAGGTCTTAGTGATCTATCTTTTTTCCTTAGCATTCAGGTGCTTCGCTATTCAGATCACTTATATTTGTCCTAGTCCAAGTACATTCATAGTCTTCTTGAACGTGCACAACTCACTGACTGAAAGCCAATTCACTCTCCAATGGCTGTTGGCACCTCGTTGTCACTTACCGATGGACAATTGCTAGACAACCCCTCTGAATACAAAAACCTAGTTAGTGCTCTCCAATATTGTACGTTGACCAGACCAGACATCAGCTTCGGTGTCAATAAGCTCTATCAGTTCATGCACGCCCCAACCACTTCACATCTTTAAGCAGCAAAACGCCTCCTTCGGTACCTTAAAGTCATGACCAATCATGGTATTCTTCTCATCAAGTCCTCTGTTTTGACCTTAACTTGCTACATAGATGCCGATTGGGCCATCTGCCCGGATGACAAACGAAGCACGAGTGGATTCTGTGTCTTTCTTGGTTTCAGCCTTATTTCATGGAGCTCATATAAGCAAAAGGTCGTCTCTCGATCCAGTGCCGAATCAGAATATCGTGGATTGTCCAATGTTGCCGCTGAGGTTTTATGGATCCAATCAGTTCTCACTGAAATTGGTGTCAATCATATCTCCACCTCTGTGACAATCTCAGCACCACCTACATGGCCTCCAATCCTATGCTTCACAACTGGACAAAGCATCTTGAGATTGATCTTCACTTCCTCAGAGAAAAGGTTGCCTCCAAACAGCTTTCAGTTAGATTCCTCCCCTCTGAGGATCAGCTAGTTGACATCATGACAAAAGCCTTACCAAGTCCTCGCTTTCTCAATTTGAAGACCAAGCTTACAGTCGCAGCAGCTCCCCGTTCACTTGTGGGGGGATGATAAATGAGTGCAACATTTACTGTAGGAAATAACAAATTTTTCCATTCTTTTTTTGCATTTTCTTCTTCATCTTCATGTTCCACTATTTGGTGGTTAATTGTGTATTTTCTCTTTCATGGTTGTTATGTTAGACCAGTGATACTTTCCCATGTGGCCTTTCATATGTTAATGAATAGCGCTACACAACGAGTGATACCGGTCGTGAAGGCCGATCATCTAAATCAATTCTCTCTATCGTTTATTCTCTCTACATATCGTATAGCAATTTCTTCTATTGCCTACATCCTATCGTATACTCTCCATCGTGTACACTTTTAACCTGATCGTCTGCATCTTATTGTGTACTGTCCATCGCCTACACGCTCAACCCAATAGTGCATTCTCCTACCCCATCGTCTACATTCTCACCTCTATCATGTAGATGCTTGTCCTATCGTTCACCTTTTTCCCAACGATCGTTTAGATATTTGACAACGATTGTCTAGTCTTCACCTCTCAACAATCGTTTAGTCTTTGACAACGATCGTTTAGCCTCCCTTTCTTTCTATCTCTTACAAATGACGCCTGAAATAGCCATGCAAGTAATAGAATATGAGTCCTCAAGAGATATTTGGAATGGTCTTTGATATATTTTTTCCAACTTTCTGGTGTCTAATCAAAAGCTGAAACTGATTATTTGAAGAGATTGTTCCAACAAACACGAGAAGGGTCCCTGAAAATGGAAGATCTTGATGAAGCCCGTGGTGGTTGACCTTCAAGCCAAGCATGACAATACATGGAAAGATCTGTAGTCAGACCTTCTGTCTTATGAAAAATAGCTGCCTCAAATCAGGTGTTAGTAACTTATCTATTTCGTCTGGTAACTCTAATCCCTATACTTCTGTTAATGATTCTCAGAGAAAGAGGCTAGTTAATCAAAATACTTCAAATCAAAATCGAGGCTAAGGAGGATTTTCTCCAAATCAATGTGGTCATGGAACGTGGAAGGTGTTGGGTTGTATGTTCTAAAACATATTTTATTATCAATAAAGATGTTATTGATGTCTATTCAATAAAACTGCTATTGAATATGTGAATTGTACTTGTAAAGTCTAAATTCAATAGATCCATGGCTATTTTATGTAGAGACATAAGAGTGGATCAAGTGCAGTATCGTAATACTATCGGATGCGACCCACTCTGTAGTTGTTACAATTTGTTGTAAAGTGCTACAAACAAAGTGATCCTGATTCGTTCATGTATTGGCATGAGGAGCGGGGGCGTCCTGTGCGATGAGTTTGCATAAGATCAGAGCAAGAATTAAGCTGCTCTTACATTTTATAACGTTGTTTACTGTTTAAGATTGGCTATTTCAAAGCGCTGCCTAGGTAAACTTGACCTTAATCCTGAGCTAACTATGAACTTCTATTTATTCAGGATTATCATTAGATTTGCATGGGTGAGGGTTGGCTCAATAGTGTCGGCTCAATAAGCCTCTCATTTAAGGAGTAACACCGAGTAGATAGTTGGGGACATAGGGTGCAAAACAGAATTCACTTATACCCGCTTTTAGGGATAGTAGAGAGGTTGTTCCCTTATATGCTGACTCTGAGTCTTGAATAAGGGGACCCACACTCTCATTGGTCCGAGAGAGACTCGTTTAGTGATTGGATCACAAACCAATGATTCATTAGAGGATCAGTAGGACTTAAAGAGCAAGATGTAATCTCGGGGGTAAAACAACTTTTGACCCAGCCGTTATTATAAACAACATGTGAAGGGTTAACTTATCTATCATGGTTATATCAAATGAACACATAATATATCTGCAGTGAGGGGAGTACAACTACAGGCTATAATGGACAAGTCTATTAGTTAATGAATGTTGATTAACTAGGTTAAAGAGTTTGGCCGGTTAGTCTCGGATCGTTGGAGCCCATGATCTGTAGGTCTATCGGGTCTCCTTGCTAGCTCAATATGGATAAAATTGAAGAACTCGGTGAAGTAAGAATTTTAAATGTTTGAATTCGGGTTTTAGGAAAATTTGTAT
The DNA here is from genome assembly GCF_009727055.1 of Benincasa hispida. NCBI lineage: Eukaryota > Viridiplantae > Streptophyta > Magnoliopsida > Cucurbitales > Cucurbitaceae > Benincasa > Benincasa hispida. Next base: position 59,878,735 of record NC_052360.1, on the reverse strand, counting down.
TTTATATGCGATATAATTTATAATTAAATAATTAATTTATTAATTAATTATTTTTTAGAGTATACTTGATCATTAGCATGAAAGTGTTTTTTAAACTTGATTAATATGATTAATCAAAGCTAGGTGTCATAAACAATTTAGTATGTGATATTCATTTTATTTATTTTATTTAGTTGAAATTGTTTTAAATAAATAATTTCTAAATTTGAAAAATTGTATTTCATTATTTTAATAAAAAATTAGTTAGTGGAAAAATCCAATTGTTGGATTTTCCCACTAATTAAGTGGACTTTGAAGTGGCACTTCCCAAACTTAACACCTAGAGATTACATGCTAGTGAAGTTTGAGGTGGAAGACATGCAAAATGGGATTTTGCATGTGTTTTCTCTATATATGGCTTTGTCTTTTAAATTTGCAAGACTAATGCTTCCAAAACTTTTGACCTAAACTCTTCCACCTCAACTCTCCTTTACTCTCCTTCTTTCTATAGTGAAAATTTCTTATTTTCACTAACATAACGGTCTCACCATCGCGTTCTTCAACTGGAGAATATCAAGGATTTGCCCTTGGTGGTGTCGATCAAGCTCAGGAGAGGAAGTTTGCGATGGAGTCTTCAAATGTTGTATTTTCTATCCCTTTTGCATGCTTATTCTTGTTTTGTTATATAATTAGAACGTTATCAATCCTTGCTTCCGCTGTGCATGTGTTCTTTATATTCCATCAATTGGTATCACAGCATGCTTATAACGTTCTATTGCATATTGGTGAGTGTTTTTACATTTATCGAATGTTTGGTTGACTAAAGTGGATATATTACGGTTTTGGCATTACTTTTCATTTAATTTCTTGTTGAAATTTGTAATTGCTCACATGTTTATGAGCATTAATGTGTGGCAAAGGGTCTGTAAATTTTCTAGAGTCATTAGAGTCATTTTTAGGTTGTAATTGCTCTGTTCAAGGAAAGAGGACAACTTTAATTTGGAGAAAAGTGGCTCACATACCCGAGAGTTAGCTTCCAAGCCCGAGTCTGCCTCCCAGGACCAATCTGCAACGCCATCGGACTCGGTTCGGTGTGCTTCCCCGCGCACGTCATCTGTCTTTTATCATTCGACCCGTCAGGAGCCCTGACCTAATTTGTTTCCTTGTGTGCGTGACCCGGTTCCTTTAGCGCCCCATGTGCTTTCCGTTTGCCGACGACCCAACCCGCCCGGAGCTCCGACCCGCCTACCCGCTTCGCAACTCGCGCACTCCCACCCGTTGATCACGCTAACATGCGTTGACCAACCGGTCCAGATGGTCTAGACTAGTCCAATTGACTTGGTTGTACCAGTTTGACCGGTTCAACCTGGTTTTTGGAGTTTTTGAGCCAGTTCAAGAATTTTTTGGCCGGTTCGAGTTGGTTCAAAGAGTATGAAGCCAATTGAAGGAAGTTATTTGCTAAATTATGTAATAATTTAGTTGTTTGTTTGCCTTTAATGCCAAAACTGGTCCATTTTAGTGTTGCTTATTATGAATGTGATGTATATTGTTTAATTATGTGTGATTTAAGTATGCCATATAGTTTTTTTTTTATAAAACCACAACATAGGATAAGCATGTGGCATGCATTTGATATATATTATAAGTGTTATAATGTATATAGTATGCATGCTTAGTTTTAATATAAAAGTTATATTAAAGCATGTTTGTATAAGGAAGCATGTTATAGATGAATGTTCTAGGGTTATAAATGTTATAATTTATTTTATAATTGTTATAAAATAACCTAGGCTTGTAAAATCTATAACAAAGATAAGATTCATGCTCACCTAGGGTTAACTGGTGCAATTCAATCACCTTTTTAAGAGTTAGAATAGGTCGATTACTTGTAAAACAAGAGTTGTTTACTTACCCAGGGAGATCTTGTCTAAAGTTGGGGGTACTTAAGTTGACGGTTTACGGAACTCCTACTTGGAGATCAAGCTGGCGTCTAAGTCAATAATCCTCGTTTTGTGAGCATGCATGAGTGGTGTAAGGTAATAAAATTGGTTTATCACCTATACATCATAGGTTAATCCCGGTATAAGAGTTATATTAGGAAAAAGCACCTAGAATTAGGTTGTTTAATTAGTCGGAACATTCCTAAGTGAAGATTTACCCAAAAACAAGTAGAACACTTCAGTGGGAATTTAATAACATATATGATATAATGTTGGAATGGTTCAGTGAGAATTTAACAACGTATATGATATGTTGTTAGAACACTTCAGTGGGAGATTAATAAAATATATGATCTGTTGTTTTTAGCTCTCTGTCCCTAAGAGTTCACATCAAGATTCATGCTTCGCTTCGTGTCACCGTGGGAGTGACCTCTATTTGGAAATTGTTTGCATGAATCAAGATCAAGGTGAATATAGGGAAGTTTTTCATTATAAAATAAAATATATGATATACTGATTTCAACTCTCACATCCCTAGAAAGTTCACACCGTGAGATTCATACGACGCTTCATGTCACTCTAGAAGTGACCTCCATTTGGAAATTTTTTGTATGGATAAAGATCAAGATGAATGGGGGAAGTAGTTCATAGTAAGTGGTTGAAGGATATGTGTCAGCGTGTCCTGCGGTCTCTTCTGTTAGTTTGGACTGTGAGATTCCTATGTTGCGCCTTTTGGTTAGCTTTAAGCGGCCCTTGCTAGTCGTTTAACGATAACTATCCCCTCGAAGGGTTGTAACATGGGATTTAGAACAACTCAAACTCCAGAAATGGATAGGATTTCTTAGGTCACTTCCTAACTTTGACTCTCCAAAAAGGTAGCATCGTTGGGGCCGCTAATCTCCGAGATCTAAAAATGGAGGGTTATGCTTACAGAATTACTAAGTGTTAGTAAGTTCTTGATTGAAAATGATAGCTTAATGACTATCGAAATATGAGTTATTCTGGAGATGGTATTTTGTCAAGAATATCTTGCTTTAGTGACGAAGTATTTGACTGTCTCTCGGTAGCACTTATTCTGACTCACTATAGTATCGTTGTAAATAAAATAATTTGGGTACATTATTACTTTGCTAAAATATGATTGAGTTTAGAAGCAATTCACTAATTAGAATTTGTTTATAATTTCAGCATGTTGAATTCTTCAAATTTACTCGCTTCCAACACTCTTAACGGTAAATCAACATGGAAATCAAATATACTAGCAGTTGATGATTTAGACTATGTTTTAACGAAGGAATGTCCTCCATCTCCCAATTCTGTTGCTTATCAGAAAGCACAACAAAGTAAATATGATTTACTTGTCATTGAGACGTGCTTGGTGGAAAATGATAAGTTAGCCTGGATAATGGATTCAGGAGTCCCTAATCATATCAGTACTTTTGCTCAAGAAACTAGTTCCTGAAGACAACTTACAGAAAGCGAAGCAATCTTTAAGGTAGGGACCAGGGAGGTTGTTTCGACTAAAGTAGTGTGAGATATAAAGTTATTTATTGGAGATAGACACATTTTACTTGAAAATGTTTATTACATTCCTTCTATGAAAAAGAATTTAATTTCTATCTCATGTTTGCTAGAACAAAAATGAAAAGTTTCTTTTGAGTATAATGAAATGTTCATTATCTGAAAAGGTAATATAGTATGTTCTAAAAATCTAGAGAATAACTTATACGTGTTAAAACCAACTAAAGTAAAAACCGTTTTAAAAATAGAGATGTTTAAAACAGCTGAAACACAAAATAAGAAACCAAAAATTTCTCCAAATGCCTATCTTCGGCACCTAAGACTAGGTCACATTAATCTTAATAGGATTGGGAGATTGGTTAAGAGTGGACTTCTAAACCAGTTAGAAGATAACTCTTTATCGCCATGTGAATCTTGTCTTGAGGGTAAAATGACCAAGAGATCTTTTATTAGAAAAGGTCTTAAAGCCAAAGAACCCTTAGAACTGGTACATTCAAATCTTTGTGGTCCGATGAATGTTAAAGCGAGATGAGGGTATGAATATTTCATCAGTTTCATTGATGATTATTCAAGGTATGGCTACATTTACCTAATGCATCATAAGTCTGATACACTTGAAAAGTTCAAGGAATATAAGGCAGAGGTTGAGTACCAATTAGGTAAAAAGATTAAAATACTTCGATCAGATCGAGGTGGTGAGTACATGGACTTAAAATTCTAGGACTATTTGAGAGAACATGGAATTCAGTCACAACTCACAGCACTTAGCACACCTCAACAAAATGGTGTTTTAGAAAGGAGAAATAGAACCTTATTGGACATGGTTCGTTCTATGATAAGTGATGGTTAGTTGCCAAGTTCTTTTTGAGGTCACGCAGTAGAGACTGCGATGTATATATTGAACATGGTTCCCTCAAAAAGTGTTTCAGAAACACCTTACGAGTTACGGAGAGGACGTAAAGGTAGTTTACGTCACTTCAGGATTTGAGACTGTCCAGCACATGTGTTGGTACAAAAACCAAAGAAGCTAGAACGTCGTTCAAAAGTATGCCTATTTGTATGTTATCCCAAATAGACAAAAGGTGGTTATTTTTATGATCCTCGGGAAGATAAAGTATTTATGTCGACAAATGCAACATTTTTAGATGAAGACCACATTAAAAATAAACAACCTCGCAGTAAGCTAGTATAAAGTGAGATAACCAGAGAAACTACAGATAGATCAACAAGAGTTATTGATCGAGTAGGTCCTTTAACAAGAGTTGTTGATGGAACTGGTACTTCACATCCTTCTCAAGGTTGAGAATGCCTCGACATAGTGAGAGGGTTGTGCAACAACCTGGCCGGTACATGGGTTTAATTGAAACTCAGGTTGTCATAGCTGATGATGACTTAGAGAATCCATTGACTTTTAAACTAGCAATGAGTGATGTGGATAAAGACCAGTGGATAAAAGCCATGCACCTCCAAATGGAGTCAATGTACTTCAATTCAGCCTGGGATCTTATAGATCAACCAGAAGGGGTAAAACCCATTTTTTACAAATGGATCTACAAGAGAAAACGAGACCAGCTGGTGAGGTATAGACCTACAAAGCTAGACTCATGGCAAAAGGGTTTTCCCAAAGATAGGGGGTGGACTATGAAGAAACCTTCTCTCCGATTGCCATGATCAAGTCTATTAGGATACTCTTGTCCATTGCCACTTTTTATGATTATGAAATCTAGCAAATGTCCAAACAACGTTTTTGAATGACTATCTTGAAGTGAGTATCTATATGTCTTAACCAGAGGGGTTTGTTGCACAGGGTCAAAAGCAAAAGGTTTGCAAGTTTATAGGCTAAAACAAGCATCTCAATCCTAGAATATGAGATTTGAATTGCGATCAAATCTTATGGCTTTGAACAGAATGTTGACGAACCTTGTGTTTACAAGAAGATTGTCAATGATATTTTACTCATTGGGAATGAAGTAGATTTTCTAGCTGACATTAAGACATGGCTAGCCATGCAATTCCAAATGAAGGATTTTGGAGAAACACAGTATGTTCTTAGGATCCAAATTGTTCGAAACTGCAAGAATAGAACGATAGCCTTGTCTCATGAATCTTACATAGACAAGATGTTGTCTCGATATAAAATGCAAGATTCCAAGAAAGGTATGTTACCTTTTAGGCATGGAATTCATCTGTTTAAGTAATAGTGTCCTAAGACACCTCAAGAGGTTGAGGTTATGAAACGAATTCCATATGCATCAGTAGTAGGGAGTTTAATGTATGCCATGTTGTGTACTCGTCCCGACATATGTTATGCAGTTGGAATTGCCAGAAGATATTAGTCCAATCCTGGATATGATCATTGGACTGCCATTAAAAACATTCTCAAATATCTTCAGAGAACGAAGGACTATATGCTCGTGGATGGTGCTAAGGATCTGATCGTTACTAGATACACTAATTCTGACTTTCAGATCGATATAGATTCTAGGAAATCTACTTCAGGGTTAGTATTCACTCTGAACAGATGAACTATAGTTTGGAGAAGTATCAAGCAAAGTTGTATTGCTAACTCCACCATGGAAGCTAAGTATGTAACTGCCAGTGATGCAGCTAAAGAAGCGGTATGGCTCAGAAAGTTCTTGACTGATTTGGAAGTTGTTCCAAATATGCATCTGCCTGTCACTCTTTATTGTCGTAATAGTGGTGCAATTTCTAATTCAAAGGAACCTAGAATCCATAAGTGCGGAAACATATCGAGCGTAAGTACCATCTCATTAGGGAGATCGTACACCGAGGAGACAGATTGTCACGCAGATTGCATCTGAAGACAACTTGGTTGATCCATTTACAAAGGCCCTTTCGACTACAGTGTTCAAGGGTCACCTAGTGGGACTAGAACTGCGAAGTATGTAGAACTAGGGCAAATGGGAGAAGTACTAGGTATCTGGTGCCCTAGTTTATTGTATTTATTCTCTCGTTACTCAACATTGTATATATATTTGTATATATATATATGTAAAATCCACTGGAGTTTTAGTCCAAGTGGGAGTTTGTTGGATTGTATGTCCTAAAACTCGCAGTTTGTAATGTTAAATATATTAAATTATCAATAATGACGTTATTGACGTTTATTCAATAAAATTGCTATTGAATATGTGAATTGAACTTGTAAAGTCTAAATCCAATAAACTAAAGATCCATGCCTACTATATGAATACATGAACTTTATGTGGAGACATAAGAGTAGATTAAGTTTAGTAAATAGCCAAAATGGTCTATAGTATAAGAATTAGGCTGGGTATCTTATTCTGGTAACACTCAGATGCGACCCACTTTGTAGTTGTTACAATTTTTTGTAAAGTGCTACAAACGAAATGATCCTGATTCGTTCATGTATTGACATGAGGAGCGGGGGCATCCTATGCAATGGGTTTGCATAAGATCGGACTAAGAATTAAGTCACTCTTACTTTATAACGTTATTTACTGTTTAAGACTGGCTATTTCAAAGCGATGACTTAGGGAACTTGACTTTAATCCTAAGCTAATTATGACTCTTGTTTATTTTGGATTATCCTTTGATTTGCATGAGTGAGGGTTGGCTCAACAACGCCGACTCAATAAGCCTCCTATTTCAGGGGTAAAATCGGGTAGATAGTTGGGGACATGTGAAGGATTGACTTACTTATCATGGTTATATCAAATGGACACATAATATATCTGCAATGAGGGGAGTGCAACTACAGGCTATAGTAGACAGTCCTGTTAGTTAATGAATGTTGATTAACTACGTTAAAGAGTTTGGCTAGTTAGTCTCGGATCATTGGAGCCCATGATCTGTAGGTCCACCGGGTCTCCTTCCTAGCTCAATATGGACAAAATTGAAGAACTAGGTGAAGTAAGAATTTTAAATATTCGAATTCGGGTTTTAGGAAAATTTGTATTTTATATGCGATATAATTTACAATTAAATAATTAATTTATTAATTAATTATTTTTTAGAGTATACTTGATCATTAGTATGAAAGTGTTTTTTAAACCTGATTAATGTGATTAATCAAAGTTAGGTGTCATAAATAATTTAGTATGTGATATTCATTTTGTTTATTTTATTTAGTTGAAATTGTTTTAAATAAATAATTTCTAAATTTGAAAAATTGTATTCATTTTTTTAATAAAAAATTAGTTAGTGGACAAATCCAATTGTTGGATTTTCCCACTAATTAAGTGGACTTTGAAGTGGCACTTCCCAAACTTGACACCTAGAGATTACATGCTAGTGGAGCTTGAGGTGGAAGACATGCAAAATGGGATTTTGCATGTGTTTTCTCTATATATGGTCTTGTTTTTTAAATTTGCAAGACTAATGTTTCCACAACTTTTGACCTAAATTCTTCCACCTCAACTCTTCTTTACTTTATTTCTTTCTATAGTGAAATTTCCTTATTTTCACTAACATAATGGTCCTACCACCGTGTTCTTCAACCAGAGAATAGCAAGGATTTGCCGTTGGTGGTGTCAATCGAGCTCAGGAGAGGAAGTTTGCCGTGGAGTCTTCAAAGGTTGTATTTTCTATCCCTTTTGTATGCTTATTCTTGTTTTTTTCGTAATTAGAACGTTATCCATATTTGCTTCCTTTGTGCATGCGTTCTTTATATTTCATCAGAAGGTACCGACCGATTTGTCAAATATATGAGAGGCCTGGACATGTTGCCTCTTTGCTACAATCGCTACAGCAAAGAGTTTAATAATCGCAATTTGAACCAAACTCACAATACGTATGGACAATCACTAAAATTTGACAACAACCCAATCTATCGCACTCCTCCACCACTCTTTTCAAACTCGGTTATGGCAACTCCAAAGACCCTTGTTGATCCCAACTAGTATACTGATAGTGGGGCATCCAACCATGTATCTGATAGAGTTAGCATGCAATTAGTGAAAGAAATTAGGATCTTAAGCACTCTAATTCCATCAATTTTAGCATAGAAACCTGCATGTTCTTAACAAGAAAAATAGGGTTTTGAGATTACTTGATCTTCCATCAATTCAACAACTCCAGCTTGAATTTTCTCCTCAAAAAGTTGTGAACAACTACTTGATCTTCCCTACTATTCTCTAAGACTTTAGATTGGATTGTGAAATCAAAATGAGTTCTAATTGAAGGAAATTTTGAGAGATTTTTAGTGTTTGGTGAAGAACTTGAGAAAGAACCCCTTTTCTTTTAAAATCAATTGCATGAAAAAAAAAGCTTAACGAATTGAATTTGTTTTTAAACAAATTAGGCATGCTATTACAATGCATATCAACATGACACCAAAACTTTAACTAATTTGAGTGGATAGTGAGGTGTTTTGATGAATGGAAAAAGTGGGAATTTCCCACTAATTCAATTTTTCCATTTCAATTGAATTAAAACAATTCATTATTCTTATTTTTTAAATATAATTTCAAAAATAAAATTTGGAAAAACAATAATATTAATTCAATAATTAATATATAAAAAAATATTAAAAACCTCCCCTTGCTTTATTCATCGGACCACAAAGATTTGAAAGTATAAGCTCCAAGGGTTCTTTAGCTTTATAACCTTTTCTAGTAAAAGATCGTTTTGTCATTTTTTTCTTCTAGACAAGATCCATATATTCGTAAAGAAATTTCTTCTAACTTGTTTAAAAGTCCATTCTTAACCAATCTTCAATCTTATTAAGATTAATGTGACCTAGTCTTAGATACCAAAGATGAGCATTTTTTTTTAGAGAAACTTTCCCTCTTTTGTTTTCTGTAGTTGCAGTGTTAAACATTTCAACATTATGGAGCATTTTAGATACTAACGACCTTAGTATATACAAGTTATTTTCATTTGTTGCAGAACATATATCAACTTCATTTTTCAAGACAAACGTTTTATTATGAATAAACGATATATTATAACCATGTTCCAACAAATAAGAAATTGAAATTAAGTTCCTTTTGAAATTAGGAACAAAGTAAACATTGTATAAAAATTTGAACTTAGATTTGAAATATAACTTAATGCTCTCTACTGCAATTTCCAAGACAACCTCACCCATTCTTACCCGAAGAGTCATCTCCCCAGCCTCAAGCTGCTTCCAGGAACTATTTTCTTGCAAAGAGGTACAAACATGATTAATGGCTCCAGAATCAAGTATCCAAGCATTATTATCATGCTCCACTAAACACATTTCTAGAACAAATAAATCATATTTACCTTCCTTTTCCTTCTTTTTTTTGACCAAGTAAGTTGGGTAGTTTCGTTTCCAATGGCCATCTTGATTACAATGGAAACAAGATCCCCTTGCACATTTGACCTTCTTATCCTTCTGGGTAGTAGCAAGTGGATTACCTTTATTCTTTCCTTTACCACCTTTCTGCTTCTTCCACTTCTTGGGGTTTGAGGAAGAAGGCACGGATTTAGTCCCAGAGGTAGAACCCCTGTGGAAGTTTTTCGAGGAACAGGCAATGTTTGCCTCCATGGTTTATCCTTTGACTTTCATCAAGTACTCGTAAGTCTGCAGCTCATTTCGAAGGGTGGTAAGATTGTATTCAATCTTGTATTCATATTGAAGGGTGGTAAGATTTCTGGAGGTAACTCTTCAGAAGGGTTTCCAGAGAAAAGCTAATTTGGCTGACCTCAACTACGACAACCCCATTCATCTCAGCCACGTTGAAGTGCACCATCATATTAAGGACGTGCTCTCTAACAGATGATCCCTCGTTCATACGGGCGTTAAAAATGTTCTTTATGTTGGGGTTGATGCCCTAAATCTCGTAGGGTCCTGTAGTTTGTAAACACCTGTATGAACAAACTCTTTGTGATGTAATAATATGAGATTTTTTATTCCTAATAGTCTATGAAATATGAGATATTTTAGTTGCATTAACCACAAATCAATAAACTAAGATCCCTGGTTATCGTTGTACCTTATGAAAGAAATCGAACACGAGGATTTCCATGAGCAGCAGAAAGATCATTCCAAATTAAATTCATGTATGAACATTACCAATTATAGTCAAAATAGAAACATATGTTTATGCATTCGTTACAGAAATTACAACATGAAACTACAAATGATCAAGAAGACATTTACACACATTTGTAGACTCGTCTCCACGCTCCTTGATCACGACCGCTCGAACACAAAAACCTCGAACGCTCGTCTAACACGACCGCTCCACTTCACAAACACGCACACTCAAACTCAGCGATCGCCTCGGTCACGAACACCCCAACAACATGAACGTCCTCCACAGAACCTCGACGACATCAAGTTGAGTATGGCACCACCAAGAATGCTACCTTAGTATTCTCGGTGTGAGAATCCAGAGGGTGGGCTCTGTGTGGACTTGGTTTGAGGCAGAAGACGGAGGAAACAACAATCGTGTAAACAATTGAGCAAGTAAGAGAAGATTGAACCTATCGTATAGGTCGATGCCCAATCGTTTAGCAAAAACTAAGCGATTGTTTAGCTCATCGTTTAGCTATGTTTCTGTCGCCTACAAACACTACATAATCGTTTACCTTTGTCAAGTTGTCGCTTAGTAAATCTTATTTACTTGACAACTTCCGTGAGATTCTTTTTCCGAGAGAGAAAATCTCAAAATCAACATTACTAAAAACTTACTAAAAATAAGAAAATAATTTTCCTTTTATCTCACGGTTATCATGAAACACTAATAACCTCCCACTCAATTGGTTATTAGAGAAAAAGATTTAATTAGCCAATAATTAATATTATTATAAATATAAATGATAACCAACTTATCATACTATATTTATAACCTATAGTTTTAATATTTCATCTCATGAAACATATAAACCATAGTTCTTTTTCTATACCATGGCACTTAATGTAAATTCTCATTTACATTAATCCTCTACTAGATGCATCTCATACATCATACCGATATATCATATATATATCGAATTACTCTTGTCAATTTGAACATTTCAAATCAATTACCAAGAACTGATCCTCACTGAATCTATTGAGCTACCAAGACCTTATGGACCTGTAGCTCGAAGCTCCAATGGTACGTGAATAACTGACTAAACTCTTTAGTCACGAGATCCACCATTCGTTAACTGCCAGGCACTCCACTAAAGACAGACATCTGAACTCTCCTTACCACAGATATATTATGTGTCCATCTTAATGAATTAGAAGTGGCGACAACACTTCACAGATAGCTCGTAAGTACAGCTGGACCAAATAACCCGTTATGCCCCTATATGTTACATCTAACTATTTAAGTACCACTGATCCTCTAATGAACATAAGTCATAGTCCTACTATGACTGAGTCCTCTTTCGAAGAGAAGCTGTGGCCACTATGTTCAAGCCCGGAATCAGCCATGAAGGGAGTAATTTCTCTACTTATCCCTACTTCAGGAAGGAGTGAATTCCATCTCGTGGATTGAGTTCCCAACTCCAAAATCAACAAGTCCCCAAAAGGTAGGCATGTTGAGTTGGCAATCTGGCCACTCTCACCATAACTAATCAAAGGACCGCCCTCAAAGGCAGAAGTTTCCAAAAACACTCAGGATTGAGTCGTATCACCTATGGTCGTTTAGGTGAGATGTAAATCTCTAGTATCAACGGCGTTATATACAGAGTCTAATTATCTCGTGGTTCGGTCTTATACAACTCTTTGTATAGGACACCCCCCGCTCACACGTCTCCACATGAATGTCAGGATCTACCATCTATAGTAGTTACAACACTTGCAAACCTCTAAAAGCGGGCCATATCCGTAGTGTCACAGATCAGGTATCCCACCTTAATTCTTATACTACAGACCTATTTAGGTTATCACTTAAGGCATGATCCACTTGTATATCACATATACATGCTTCAGTTCACATAAGATAACCAAGGAGCTTTGTTTATTGGATATGAGTAAATGCCAGAATGAAATAACATTTATTTTATTCATCAAACAACAGAAGATACTTGAGGATATTCTTAACGAGAGTCCAATGAGCATATCCAGGATTGGACTGATATCTGCTGACAATTCTAACTGCATAGCATATATTGGGATGTGTACACAACATGGCATACATCAAACTTCCAACTACTAATGCATAAGGAATTTGTTTCATAACCTCAACCTCTTGAGGTGTCTTAGAACATTGTTCCTTACATAAATGAATTCCATGCCTGAAAGGTAACATACCTCTTATGGAATTTCGCATTTTATGCTAGCGTTCTGTTCTTACAATTTCAAACTATCTGGATCCCAAGAACATACTGTGCATCTCCCAAATCCTTCATTTGGAATTGCGATGCCAGTCATCTCTTAATGTCAGCTAAGAATTCTACTTCATTTTCAATGAGTAGAATATCATCAACATATAAAACTAAGAAAGCTACAGTCTTGTTAACAATCTTCTTGTAGACACAAGGTTCGTCAGCATTCTGTTCAAAGCCATAAGATTTGTTCGCAGTGTCAAATCTCATATTCCAAGATCTAGATGCTTGTTTTGACTCACAAATGGATCTTTTAAGCTTGTAAACTTTTTGCTCTTGATCCTGTTTTATAAATCCCTCTAGTTGAGACATATAGATACTCTCTTCAAGATAGCCATTCATGAAGGTTTTCTTGACGTCCATTTTTCATAGTTCACCCCCTCTCTTTGGGTAAACCCTTTTTCCACGAGTCTAGCTTTGTGGGTCTGTACCTTACTAGCTTGGTCTCGTTTTCTCTTGTAGATCCATTTATGACCAATAGGTTTTATTCCTTCTGGTTGATTTATAGGTCCATGGCTTTTATCCATTGGTCTCTATCCACATTTTCCATTGCCTGTTTAAAAGTCAATGGATCCTCTAAGCCATCATTAGGTATGACGACCTGAGTTTCTGTTAAGCCCATGTAACGATTAGGTGTTGAACAACCCTTCCACTATGTTGAGGCATTCTCAAGTCTTAAGAAGTATGTGAAGTACCATTTTCATCAACAACTATTGTTGAAGAACCATTTGATCAACAACTCTTGTTGATTTTCTTGTAGCTTCTATGATGATTTCATTTAATACTAGCTTACTGCGAGGTTGATGATTCTTTATGTGGTCCTTCTCTTAGAAGGTTGCATTTTTCAATAAAAATACTTTATCTTCCTATGGATCGTAGAACAAAACCACCTTTTGTCTCTTTAGGATAGCCTACAAATAGGCATACTTTTGAACGACGTTCTAATTTCTTTGGGTTTTGCACCACCAAATGTGTTGGGCATCCCAAAATCCTGAAGTGACATAAACCACCTTTACGTCCTCTTCATAACTCAGAAGGTGTTTTTTAAATACTTTTCGAGGGAACTATATTCAAAATATATACAGTAGTCTCTACTGCATGTCTCCAAAAAGAACATGACAACTAAGCATAACTCATCATTGAACGAACCATGTCCAATAGGGTTCTATTTCTCCTTTCCGCTACACCATTTTGTTGAGGTGTATCAAATGTTGTGAGTTGGAACTTAATTTGGTGTTCTATCAAATAGTCTTGGAATTTTAAGTCCATATACTCACCACCTCGATATGATCGAGGTGTTTTAATCTTTTTACCTAATTGGTTTTCAACCTCTGCCTTATATTCCTTGAACTTTTCAAAGGTTTCTGACTTATGATGCATTAGGTAAATATAGTTATATCTAGAATAATCTTCTATAAAGCTGATGAAATATTCATACTGTTCTTTTGCTTTAACATTCATCGAACCATAGAGGTCTGAATGTACTAGCTCTAAGGGTTCTTTGGCTCTAAGACTTTTTCCTTTAAAAGATCTTTTGGTCATTTAAAGATGGATCCTCTTTAAATATTTCACATATTGGTGATTCTCTTGTGTCCTCTACACCTAGCTATCTTAAACTGAAAAATATTCTTTGTGTACCCTTCACAGCAAGAAATTTGGTCAGTGTGTCAAAACTAGCTCACGATAGTAATATGGTTGTTGAATTTCACACTAACTTCTATGTTATTAAAGACAAAACTGTGGGGATGAGCTACTGAAGGGCACACTTAGAGATGGTTTGTACCAATTAGCCACACATAAACAGTATAAAAATAATTTCTAAAAGGATACTGAGTTTGGAGGTTCAGGGGCTGCTTCTATAGATGAAGTTTCTATTTTGAGAAATTTTGCCACTAAGTTTATAAATGTTCAAGCTAATGTAGTGGTGACCAAATCCCTTTTACAAAATGACTTGGTCACCTGTCTCTGCCAAGTTTGAATAGTATTATCAACTTTGTAATTTGAAACTTAAAGTTAATGAGAAAATACCTTTTTATGAAGCATGCAAATTTGGACAAATTTATGCCCTCCCCTTCCCACACTTCATGTCTCATGCTGCTAAACCAATTAATCTTGTCTATACTGATGTTTTAGGGACAAACCCCTTCTTATCGACGGATGATTTTCGTTTTTATGTTCTGTTTTTTGATGATTATAGCAGGTTATGTTGGATTTTCCCTCTTTGGAACAAAAGTGATACACTCGTTGCCTTCAAAGATTTTCAAGCTCTGGCCTCCAATAAGTTTTGCACTTCCAACAAAATGATCCAAATGGATTGTGAAGGAGAATATTGTTGGATTCGATATCCTAAATCTAATGTATCTTGGTATTTTATTAACATTTAGATTGTATTAATTATATATGATAAACTAAGATCCAAGGTTTCATATAACTTAAGACATGTATGTGGTTAACATACAGGTGAATCACGTTTAAGTAATAACCTAAATGGTCTGTAGTAGGTGGATAAGGCTGGATATCGTATCTTGGTGACACCTCGCTTTGTAGCTATTACAATTGTTGAACAGTGCTACAAATGATCTAATCCTGATCATTCATGTGGAGACATATGGGCAGAGGTATTCTATACAAAGAGTTTGTATAAGACCAAACCACAAAATGAATAGTCTCTCTATATAACAACATTATAAATTGTTTGTTCATTAGAAGAATTCGTGGTACTTAACGAGTTAGATGTAACTAAAAGTGTAAAACGGTAACTTGACCCAGTTGTAGTTATGAGCAATTTGTGAATGGTCGACTCATTGTTGATTGGTTATTGTTGGGGTTGATGCCCTAAATCTTATAAGGTCCTATAGTTCGTAAACATTTGTATGAACAAACATTTGATGATTTATAATATGAGATATTTTATTCACTTCTGTCTATGAAATATGAGATATTTTAGTTGCATTAACCACAAACAAATAAACTAAGATCCCTGGTTATCGTTGTAACTTAAGCATGTATGTGGAGACATACAAGTGGATCGTACTTTAAGTGATAAGCTAAATGGTCTGTAGTATATGGATAAAGGAAGGAAACCTTATCTTGGTGACACTACGAGTGTGGCTCGCTTTGTAGATGTTATAAGTGTTGTAAAATGCTACAGATGGTCTGATCCTAACCATTGGTGTATTTGACATGCGAGTGGGGATGTTCTATACAAAGGAGTTTGTATAAGACCGGACCACGAAATGTTTAGTCTCGTTATATAACGCCGTTCATGACATAGACTTTCATTTCACTAGGAAGACCATAGGTAACATGACCTTAATCCTGAAAGAGTTGGGAACTCCTGCCTATGAGGGCGGTCCTATGATTTCCATGAGTGCGAGTGGCCAGATCGTCGACTCAAACCTATACTTAGGGATTCTTCTGATTGGGGAGCTAGGAACTTAGCTACACAAGACAAAATTCACTCCTTCCCCGAAGCAGGGGTAAGTAGATAGATTGCTCACTTAAGGGCTGATTCTGGGGCTTAAACATTATGGCGCCACACCTTCTTTTGGCAAGAGAAGGGTTTACTCATAATAGGACTATGACTTATTGTTTATTAGAGGAATCAGTGGTAGTTAAGAAGTTAGATGTAACTACAGGGGAAAAATGGTAAATTGGCCCAGCTGTACTTAAGAGCGATTTATAAAGGGTCATCGTACTATTGGTTGGTTATATCCAATGGACACAAAAATATATCTGTAGTGTGAAGAGTGCGTTCCCTCAACTGTGTTCCCTCCAAGAGTGTTGTCAGAACACCTTTGGAGTTGTGGAATAGGCATAAAACTAGTTTGCGCCACTTCTGCTTTGGAAGTTGCCCGACAACACATGTGCTTGAGGCTAATCCCTAAGAAACTGGAACCACGTTTAAGGCTGTGTCTATTTGTAGGCTACCTCAAAGGGACACGAGGGGGTTACTTTTATGATCCTAAGGAAAACAAGGTGTTTGTGTCGCAAATACTACCTTCCTTTAGGGGGACCGTATAAAGGAGCACAGTCCAAGAAGTAAAATTGTGTTGAGTGAACTTTCCAAAGAAACTACTGAAACTTCAACAGAGTTATTGAATAGCCTGCTATATCAACAGGAGTTGTGGTGGGAGTTCATCTAGTAGGTCAAATCCACCTTAAGAGTTGAGGGAACCGTGAACGTAGTGGGAGGGTTGCAAACCCACCTGTTCGCTATATGGGTTTAATTGAAATCTTGGCTATGGTAGCCGATGGCGAGGTTAAGGATCCATTGTCTTATAAGAAGGCAATGGAGGATGTTGACAGAGATGAATGGGTCAAAGCCATGAATCTCGAGATGGAGTTTATGTACTTCAACTCAGTATGGGATCTTGTAGATCAACCTGATGGGGTTATACCTATAGGTTGTAAATTGATCTATAAGAGAAAATGAGGTGCTGATAGGAAGGTGCAAACCTTCAAGGCTAGACTTATGGCAAGGGGCTATACCTAAGTGGAGGGAGTTGACTATGAGGAGACTTTCTCGCCTGTTTCCATGCTTAAGTCTATCCGCATCCTTCTGTCTATTGTCTCATATTATGACTATGAGATATAGCGAATGGATGTCAAGACTGCCTTCCTGAATGGTAATCTAGAGGAGACCATTTATATGGTGTAACCTGAGGGATTCATAGCCCAAGGTCAGGAGCAAAAGGTTTGCAAGCTAAATTGGTCCATTTATGGACTGACACAGGCATCTCGATCTTGGAACATAAGGTTTGATACTGCAATCAAATCTTATGGCTTTGACCAAAACATTGATGAGCATTGTGTCTACAAGAAAATCATCAATAGTTCAGTAGTTTTCCTAATGTTATATGTAGACCATATCCTACTCATTGGGAATGATGTAGGTTTACTGACTTCAGTTAAGAACTGGCTAGCGACCCAATTCCAAATGAAAGATTTGGGAGAGGCTCAGTTTGTTCTTGAGATTCAGATCTTTCAGAATTGAAAGAACAAAGTTAGCACTGTCTCAAGCATCGTACATTGACAAGATGTTGATCAAGTATTCGATGCAGGACTCCAAAAGGGGCCTTTTGCCTTTTTAGCATGGAGTTACATTGTCTAAGGAGAAATTTCCTAAGACACGTCAAGAGGTTGAGGAAATGAGACGGGTCTCCTATGCACCTGTCGTAGAAAGTTTGATGTACACGATGTTATGTACTAGACCTGACATCTGCTACGCTATGAGGATAGTCAGTAGATATCAATCTAGACAGGGTCACTGGACAGCCGTCAAGAACATCCTCAAGTATCTTCGGAGAACGAGGGACTACATGCTTATGTATGGTTCTAAGGATTTGATTCTTACAAGATACGCGAACTTTGATTTTTAGATTGATAAGGATTCTCGAAAACCCACTTTGGGATCAGTGTTCACTCTTAATGGAGGAGCTGTAGTATGGAGGTAGAGTATGTAGGGCTTGTGAAGCTGCTAAAGAGGTCGTTTGGCTCAGGAAGTTCCTGACTGATCTGGAAGTTGTTCTCGACATGTCTAGGCCTATCACCCTTTATTGTGATAATAGTGGTGCTGTGGCAAATTTCAGAGAGCCTCGAAGTCACAAGTGTGGCAAGCATATAGAGCGGAAATACCATCTCATCAATGAGATTGTGTATCGAGGGGACGTGATTGTCACAAAGATATCTTTAGAGCACAACGTTGCTAATCCATTTACGAAGGCTCTCATGGCTACAGTGTTTAAGGGTCACCTACAGAGCATGGGTCTATAGGACCGTCCGCGGCTGGACTAGGGCAAGTAGGATTATTGTTGTACTAGGCCTTTGTGCCCTAATTTATTGTTTTCTACTTGTAATTTTCTTGTACACCTCACTAGCTTTAGGACAAGTGGGAGATTGTTGGGGTTGATGCCCTAAATCTCATAGAGTCCAGTAGTTTGTAAACACCTGTATGAACAAACTCTTTGTGATGTAATAATATGAGATATTTTATTCACTACAGTCTATGGAATATGAGATATTTTAGTTGCATTAACTACAAACCAATAAACTAAGATCCCTAGTTGTCGTTGTAACTTAAGCATGTATGTGGAGACATACAAGTGGATCGTGCTTTAAGTGATAACCTAAATGGTCTATAGTATATGGGTAAAGGAGGGAAACCTTATCCTGGTGACGCTACGAGTTTGACCCACTTTGTAGATGTTACAAGTGTTGTAAAGTGCTACAAATGGTCTGATCCTGACCATTCATGTATTAAACATGCCAGCAGGATGCTCTATACAAAGGAGTTTGTATAAGACCGGACCACGAAATGTTTAGTTTTGTTATATAAATCCGTTCATGACAGAGATTTTCGTTTCACTAGGATGACCATAGGTAACATGACCTTAATCCTGAGTGAGTTGTGAACTTCTGCCTAGAGTGCGGTCCTTTGATTTTCATGGGTGTGAGTGGAAAGATTGCCGACTCAGACCTACCATTTTGGGGATTCGTCTGATTGGGGAGCTGGAAACTCAGCTACACAAGACGAAATTCACTTCTTCCCCGAAGCAGGAATAAGTAGATAAATTCCTCCCTTAAAGGTTGATTCCGGGCCTTGAACAATGTGGTGCCACACTTTCTCTTGGCCTGAAAAGGGTTTACTCATAGTGGGACTATGATGTATTGTTCATTAGAGGAGTCAGTGTACTTAAAGAGTTAGATGTAACTACAGGAGCGAAACGGTAAATTGGCCCAACTGTACTTACAAACGATTTGTGAAGGATCATCGTACCGTTGATTGGTTATATCCAATGGACATAGAAATATATCTGTAGCACGAAGAGTACAGCTACCCATCTTTAGTGGAATTCCCAACAGTTAACGGATGATGGATATCGTGATTAAAGAGTTTAGTCAGTTATTCACGTACCGTTGGAGCTTCAAGCTACAGATCCATAAAGTCCCTTTGGTAGCTCAATGGATTTATGTTGAGAAATAATTTTTGGGTTAGTTTGAAGTGTTCAAATGAACAAGAGGGAATTTGATTATATAATATAATTAAATTGATTCAATTATATGTGATATAATTGATTTGATGTATTAGATGCATTATTTGGAGGAATTAATATAAATATGATTTATATTAAATTCCACATGGGAGAAAAAGAACTATGATTTATATATTGCATGAGATGTGATATTAAAATTATAGGTTATAAATATAATATTTATTTATAATTAAATCAATTATGAGATCATTGGTTTCAGTTTTTTCTCTTAATAACCAACTTAGTGGGAAGTTGTAATCAGTTATGGTAACTGATGGATAAAATGAAAATCATTTTCATTTTTTGATAATCGAATGCACATTAAAGAAAAAGCTATATGATAGCTTGAGAGTGTAAATGATCGTGCATCGAGTTTATTTATACGATAGTTGCTCGCTACTAAATGATCGAGTACCCAAGTTTACACGATAGAATCCTGTCTTCTCCCACTTACTCGATCGTTTACACGATCATTCAATTCCTCCTTCCCTTTACCAAATCCATATAGAGCCCATAAATCCTAGATTCTCACACCGAGAATACCAAGGTAGCCTCGTGGTGGTGTATGCTTATTGTTCGAGGGACGAGGGTCGAGTGTTAGTCGTTGCTGTTGGATGATATTGTTGAGGCGTTGCGTTCATCCTATTGAGCATTCGTGCTATTGAACGTTCATGTTGTTGGATCGAGGACATACGAGAAGAAAAGGTTCTTCAAGGGTATGTTCACTCGATCTTTTGTATTTTCTTCTTGAAGCATGCTATAATTTGAAGTTTATACATAACTATTGTTGTTTGATTGTAAATGTATATGTTTTTTCACAATGGGGTTTAGAATGATCTACTTCCGCTCACTAGTTCTTTTTTAAAAGAGTTCCTTCACTATAGACCAGCATGCCTGAGATGTGTGACCGATTGGCCAAACATCCCACAAAGTAACTCCATGATCTCTTGGGCAGAGACCATGGGCTCGTGCTTTTTGGCCAAAACTTTAGATAAGCTTGCCAAAATGTAGATTTTGGCATTGTCGTTGGCCTTGGTCTACTTGTCATAGGCTTCACAAACATTTCATAAAGCATTGGGTCCAGGAATCTGAGGACATTCCTCCAATAGGATGAATTTTAGGTCATTGATAACTAAAACCGTATTAATCGTATTCTTCCATGTTGCATTATTCTCACCATTTAGTTTATAGGTGTGAAGCAAAGAGATTAATGCACTAGTCATTTTACTGATACAAAACAAATCACTTATTTTAGACACTTATGCAAAAATTCATTTTAATCCAATCAGTTTAGCAAAACAGTAATAAACCCAATATCATTTTATTTTCCAATGATACTTGAGTGATTTAGAATAAATGTCATTGCAGGGCGAACAGTTACTCCTTCACTGAATTAAGATATTCTCGATCAAATATTACACCGAATAATTTGTATTCCTATAATATTTAATAATCATTGATTTCGTTCAAAAATAATTAACTACCTTAATGTTTTCTTATAAGTATAACCTTTCATTTTCAACCCTATAACGTTGTCCCAATTAGTCTGCCTTAGGGAAGAACATAATTGGTGCAATTGATTATAGCAATCTTATCCATTTTTGGAGTTTGTTATGTCCTTTCCCATGAAAACACCTTTCTAAGGAGGATGCTCCTAGGGCGCTACGAGGCCAAGTATGGAAAGACATTCCAAACCAATGAAGGAGACCACAGGTTGTGTTGACACACGTCTTTCTCCCACTTACTATAAACACTTTCTCCATTCATCTTGATATTTACCCATACAAATACCTTCTTAAGGTAGAGTGCGCCCAGGCACCATGAGGCTGGACATGAATCTCACCTTGTGAACTTTTAGGGAGAACGTGGATGGAAAAATGACATATCACATACATTTGTTTTCCTCTCACTAAGTGTTTTACAAAGTGGGTCTATTAACTTAGAAAAATCTGGCTAATTAGTTTTAACTAAGTCATTTGTTAATTTTCTCAATATAACATTTAAATTGAATACTTTTACAATATGTGATTTCATTTATTAAACTCTTAAATAAATTCAATCATTTATTACATGCTTATAAAATATTTGCTCAATTCACCTTCCAAGTCGGTTGCTAGAGAGAGGTGTTCCATTTCCATCAGCTTAAATACCTTAACCTAGATAGAACATTCCTAAGACAAAGGTCCCTTATGAGAAATTATTTTATAATTTTAATCTTTTACGGCATTCGTTTTAATCCTATTAAAATAAATTAAAAGATTAACCTATTTCTAATCTATTAAGAAACCTTTCAACATAAGTCTAGGTGAATTAATTTTAAACCATTTAAATTTAAGTTGGATCTATGTTTGCATGCAACTTTTTATTATAGATTTTAATCTATTCCATTAAACATATGATAACTATATTTTAATGTCATATTAAAACGTATAATTTGCATCTAATGTCATTGATCAAATATAACAATTATATTTATCTAAGCAATGTCATGCTCAATGCAAAGTTCATTTTTATTGAAAAAAATAATGCTTATATTTGTCACCCATGAAAATTAAATATACATATTCACCATTCCACCATACATTATAACATTTATAATATTTTATGATGCATGAACATGCTTAATAAAAACATATATCAAAATAATATAACACTTATATTATTTTGCATGAGCATGTTAATAAAATCATACAATTATAAATATTATAACACTTATATTAAATATCATGCATGAAAATGTTTATCCTAAGGTGGGATTTTAAATCTATATGACATATATTATGCAATATAAATTCATCCAATAATTTATACATACATCAAATACATAATAAATTAAACAACAAATATTGGACAAAATTTTGGCACTCTAAAAGTTAATTAAATTAATATAACTAATTTATATTAATCTAATTAATAAAAATAAATGAAATTATAAAAACAAAAAAACAAGGGAAATATGCTGCAAACACCGGAGAGAGGACTCGATCTCACGACTGCCGGGCTCTTCGCGTGCGCCTGTGAAGCTCGGAGCGTT